>NW_027185786.1:263386-498063 GCF_028583685.1 Petaurus breviceps papuanus
TTCTCTGAGCCAGGAGAAGGCTCAGAGAATGTAAACAACCTTATTGACTCACTGGTCAATCAAGAAGTATCTACTGAAAAACAAGCCTCCCACCCCAGGCTCCAGGTGCACTTTAGCCTAGGGGCAGGGAAGATCTTTAAATTTATATTCCCATCACACTAAGCCCCTGGAGATGTGAGGCTGCAAGCAGGGGCTGCTCTGCCCTGGGGACCAGAAAGGAAGAAGATGCTGCTCTGAGCTGACTCCCCTGAACAGCCTGGGCAGGTTTTTGTTCAGGGCTGAAGCACTGTGGGAGAGGGGAGCTCCTAGACTGCTGACAGTAATAATCTCCAGAATCCTCAGGCTCCAGGCTACTGATGGTGAGAGTGAAATCTGTCCCAGACCCACTGCCACTGAAGCGGGCAGGCACTCCAGAAGCCAGGTTGGTAGCCCCGTAGATGAGGAGCCTGGGGGCTTGGCCTGGTTTCTGTTGGTAC
Organism: Petaurus breviceps papuanus; assembly: GCF_028583685.1. Taxonomy (NCBI): domain Eukaryota; kingdom Metazoa; phylum Chordata; class Mammalia; order Diprotodontia; family Petauridae; genus Petaurus; species Petaurus breviceps. The sequence continues at coordinate 263,863 of NW_027185786.1, forward strand.
CAGTTTAAGAGTTCATGTATAAACATCATTTCCCTAAAGGATACGCTGTCACTGGTCTTACACCTGATTGTGACCCTCTCTCCTGGAGATCTGGACAAGGCATCTGGAGACTGGGTCAGCACAATGGCCCCACTGGAATCTAGGAAGAAAAAAGAATTAGATCAACACAGAAATGTTTGAATGGTCATGTTAAAATATAAGAAGACACTTTTGTGTAGAGCAATGAATTCCCAAAAAGCTGACAATCAATTGTATGTGTTATTGATGCATGACATGTTTTCCTATAGACCTCACAGCTGTTTTTTACTTTTACTTTATATTTTGCCTGCCAGCCCATCTGCCCTTGTTCTCCTTAAGCTTTCTCACCCACTGAATAGAAGGAATCAAGTTTTCTTTTGTTTTGTTTTGTTTTCCAGGGAAAACCTCTACTCCTGAGGCTCCTTCTCTGATCTGCTGTGTCTTACCCTGAGCCCAGAGCACCAAGAGCCAGAGGAGCTGACAGGGGGAAATCATCCTGGTCCTTGGAAATGTGTAGACAGAGCACCCTGAGCTCTGAGACAAGCAGGAAGACAAGGACTTTATACCCTGGGCAGAGCCTGTGAGAGCTTCCTTGGGTCTCCATATGCAAAAAAGCCCCAGGTCTGGTATGAGCCTGATCTCAGGGCCCTGTCACCCAGAGTAGGTGATACCACCTAAGGCTGGTCCTGGGGGACATGGCTTCCTCTTTTGTGTCTCCAAATCTGGCACCTCAAGACCATAGAGAAGTTTGTGTTTAGTGTCTGACACAGGAATGGTTGCAACTGGTTGTGGATAAATGAGGAAAGGCTTCTGGCTGTGCCCCAGGACAAGATTCCCTGTAAACAGGAGAGAAGTCCAAGCCATGGGAAGGTGGCAGAGATGCCAGGAGCTCAGGGGCCCTCTCCTGCCTCTGCTCATGCACCTGCCCCAACACCTCCCCCTCCTGGAGAAGGTATGAGGTCAAGGAGGCAGTGAGGAGTGTCTAGCCAAGGCTGGACAGCCCTTTAGACAGGGTCCTCAAGAAATTCCTAGTTGAGTGGATCCTGGCAATCCCTAGGAGAGGTCACTGGAGTTATCCTGGCCATGGGGGCAGACCAACATTATGCCTGCTCTGGTCCCCATATTCCCATCCCAGACACACATAAAAAGGAAAAACTATAGGCCTGTAGCTATGATCTAAAAAGTAGGACAGAGACTGTTCTTAAGGTGCTAATATGTTGGTGGTGGATACATTATAACATTAACAATTAACAATTAAACAACATTATTAATAATAATAAGAGCTACCATTTATTCAACACCTATCTCATTCCATCCTCGTAATTGTACTAGGAGGTAGGTTCTCTGAGCTGGTAGCACCGATATAAGGTAATATTCCCATTTTACAGATGAGGAGGCTGAGACAAAAAGCAATTAAGCGACATATTCATAGTAGAACAGCTAGCAAATGAAGGAGGTAGGCCCAGAACTCTATCCCTTGTGCTCCCTAGCTGTCAGGGTTCTGCAGATAAAGACATAGATCTCTCTCTATCTATCTATTCATCCATCCATCTCTCTCTGTTTCTGGCTCTCTCTGTCTCTGTCTGTCTGTCTGTCTCTTTCTTTCCCCTATGCAGGCTGAGTTAGGTGTGGTTCCCAATCAAAATCTTTTCCCAAGCAGCCTGGTAAGGTCAAGCTGAGATTTGTCCAGGGCTTAGAGGAAATCCTAAAAAATCTAGAGTACAGTCCCATTTCTTTGTTTGGATAAATGTTTGTGCCCAATTTGAAGTTTTGACAGTGAAGGTCTCTATCTCAGAATCAAACAAAAAATAGAGAGGTTCATGGGAAGTAAAACAGATCATTTTACTATATAAAAGGGACTAGTTTTTCCACAAACAAAAACTATTCAGCTAAAATTAGAAGAAAAGTAGATAACTGGGGAGAAATATTTAAAGTAGTTTCTCTATTAAAGGTCTATTTGTAATATATAGGGAGTTGAGTAAAATTTATAAGAATATTACAATTTTTAAGAATAAATTTAATAATAAAAACAACCATTTCTCAATTGCTAAATACTCAAGGGATAGGAACAGTCAGTTTTCAGAGGAAAAAATCAAAGCTATTAAGAATTACATGAAAAAATGTTCTAAATAATTAATAACTCAATCAACGCAAATTAAAACCACTCTGAGAGGGGGTAGCTAGGTGGTGCAGTGAATAAAGCACCAGCCCTGGAATCAGGAGGATCTGAGTTCAAATGTGAACTCAGACACTTAACACTTGCTAGCTGTGTGACCTTGGGCAGGTCACTTAATCCCAATTGCCCTGCCTTTCCCCCTCCAAAAAGCAAAAAAAAAACAACAACAACAACAAAAACCTCACTCTGAGGTCCATATGTCACATCCAACAGTTTGGCTAACATAACAAAAAAGGAATATGATGAATGATGGAGATGTGGGAATATAGGTATACTAATGCACTGTTGGTGGAGCTTTACACTAGTTCAACCATTCTGGAGATCAATTTGGTACCATGGCCCAAGAAGCAATTAAACTGTACCATGTCCAATTAAGAAGGCTCAGGATGTGCGTGAAAGGAACACTCGGCACTTCAAAAGATCCAATATAGTTTATTTAGAATATAGGGGAATGGGAAGGAAACCAGAGATAACAGAGTAAAAGGTTTGGGAATAGTAAAATAAGAGCAGATATTATTAATATATATATTATATATAATATTATAATATTGATATATTAATATATTATAATATTATATAATATATATATATTTTACAATCATCACCAATGTGGGGAAGCACCAACACCTGAACACACAAGCTGGGGAATCTGGGGTACAGCCAGCAGGGTCCTGCTTGGGAGGGTCCCAGGCAGGACGTCTCCTCCATGGGTGAGATTCCAATTTGGGGTCTGAATCTTACAGTTTAAGTAGTGCTGAGAACAAAGAAGGCATACTGCCAGGTGTTTTTAGCAAGCATTGTATCTTGTGTGAGGCCTGAGATGGAGGCCAGTCCCTCCAAGGGCCCCCCAAGAGCTATGTTTCCTTGGAATGGCTAGATCCAGGAGTTGGGCGGTTATCATATCTCTTCTCAAGGACTTGGCTGGGGTCCCAGGGAAAGAACAGCCCTCACGTTCTCAGGATCCTCTGTTCCCAAACAATAATAGAATAATAATAATAGAAAGGTTATATTGAGTTGGGGCCTTGGTTTATATAATCTTTATTTTTTTCTAAAAACAATTGGGGTTAAGTAACTTGCCCAAGGTTACATGGCAATTTTTTTTGTGTGGGTGTTAAGTATCTGAGGCTGGAACTGATCCCGGGTACTCCCGACACCGGGCCGGCACTCCTACTCATTGCGCCACCTAGCCACCCTGGTTTATATAATCTTATTCCTCACAGAGGGGCTTCCCTTGCCCCTTCATACCACCAGCTGATTGGTTAGTTGGGGAGAATCCCCAGTCCCCTTCAAAGCCACCTTGCCATCTGGACCAGTGGGCATGACCTGGAGATTTACACCCTTTTTTTTTTTTTAAGCAATTGGGGTTAAGTAACTTGCTCAAGGTTACACGGCAAGTTATTTTGTGTAGGTGCCAAGTATATGAAGCCAGAACTGATCCCAGCTCTCCCCAAGCTGGGGCCGGCACTCTTACTCACTGCACCACCTGGCCACCCCTACCCTTTCTTTTCTGAAACTTCTACATCAGGGCACCTTTGTATGGATAGACAGATGTTTCACCCGGCCCAGGATTTCAGGCAGTCCCAGACATGCTTCAACATACTGACTATGCTGCCCCTATTTCCTCTCCTTACCTTGAGGACTTATGTGTCCCTTCCATTCCTCAGTTCTGGAATCTCAGTAACTGCTTTATTTACTCCTCCCACTTAGACTATGACAGAGATAGCTAGGACCATGGCCCTAAAACACCTGGGAATGGCAGGGCCCTCCATATCATTAGTCTCACTTCTACTCCGGATCCCACTGCCCTCACCCAGGGAAATTCACATTGGCAGCTGTTTTTGAGGGCACGACAGCCCTCAGCACGCCTGCTAAAGAGCCAGAGAAGAAAGTGCTCCCTGGCACTGGCAGATGGTTCAGCATCACACAGAGTAACAGCTTTATCGATGGAAACAACAGTAGAGATGCATTACCACCTGCTGTGACACCGCACCCACTGGATAGACCATGGGACCTTGACATGGACTTCTAGTTAAACCTTCTCACATGTGCTATCTCCCGTGTCAGTATGTGAACTTCCTGAGAGCATGAAATGTCTGGCTTTTCCTTTTGTATCCGCAGCACTTAACATAGTGCTTTTCTCTTACTAAGCACTTAATAACATGTTTTCCTAATTCCTTCATAATAAAATCCACTTTGCCACTATTCCTAAGTGTGTCAATCTGCTCCCCAATACCATTCCAAAAGCTTTCCAAACCAAGGTGCTCCTCCTGAGTCACCGCTCTCCTGTGAGTGCTGTCTTCCTATTTTTGGATGTAAGCTCCTTGAGGGCATGGACTCTCTTTGCATTCATATTTTTATTTCTAATACTACACAGTGTTGTTTGGCACAAAGTAAACACTTAATAAGGGTAGCTAGATGGCACATTGCATAGACTACTGGCCCTAGAGTCAAGAAGACCTGAGTTTAAATCTGACTTCAGATACTTACTGTGTGACCCTGGGCAAGTCACTTAACACTGATTGCTTCAGTTTCCTCACCTGTAAAAAGAGCTGTAGGAGGCCAGGTAGCACAGCGAGTAAGAGCACTGGCCCCAGAGTCAGGATGACCTGGGATCAAAGCCAGGCTCAGACACTTAGAACCCACCCAGAAACACCTGGCCATGTAACCTTGAGCCAGTTACTTAACCCCAATTGCTTAGGGGCAGCCAGGTGGCACAGTGAGTAGGAGCACCAGCCCCAGAGTTGGGATGACCTGGGATCAAATCTGGACTCAGATACAATGATAGTTCCTAATTCCTGGAGCAACCTGTAAATAATCGAGGGGGCCTCTGAGGGCTTAACCCAGCCCAACTCTCCTAGAGAAGCCCTTATTGATGCATCATCATTTGGTTGAGCAGTTGGAGGTAAGTGGCAATGCAGAACATTGCAAAGTTATCAACACAGCCTTCCATGTATCTTTTTTAGAAAAACTAACAATATATGAAAAAAACGCTCAAATCACTATTGATAAAAGAAATGTAAGTCAAACAACTCTGAGGTAAAAACATCACACCTATGAGATTGGCTAATATGACAAAACAGGAAAATGATAAATATTTTTTTATTTTTAAAATTTTTTTTATTAATTTGTCTGTTTACTTTTAGTTTACAAGATTCAATTCCACAATTCCTTGAGTTTCAAATTCTGTCCCCCTCTCTCCCCTCCCCCCCACCACTGGCAGCATACAACCAGGTATAGGATCTGTAAATACTTTCTCATTAGACATTAGTCAGGTTATAAAGACAGATTGTATCAGATGGAATGAAAAATAGTAAAGAGGAAATAAAACCAAAAGATAAAAAGAAAAAGATCAGGTAGTTTGCTTCAATCTGGATTCATACTCAGTTCTTTCTAATTCTTTCTCTGGATGTAGACATCTCTCTCCATCATGAGTCTTTTGGGATTGACTTATATCACTGCATTGCTTAGAAGAGTCCAGACTATCAAAGTTGGTCATCACACATACATTGTGTCTGTAATTGTGTACAAGTTTCTTCTGGTTCTACTCTTCTCACTCAGCATCAGTTCATATAAGCCTCTCCAGGTAAATATGAAGTCCATCTGCTCCTCCTTTCTTATAGTACAATAGTATTCCATAACATGCATATACCACAACTTGTTTGGCCATTCCCCAATTGATGGGCACCCTCTTAATTTCCAATTCTTTGCTAGCACAAAAAGAGCTGCTATAAATATGTTTGTACATATGTGTCTTCCTCCCACTTCTATGATCTCTTTCAGATATAAAACTAGAAATGGTATTGCTGGGTCAAAGGGTATGAAATTATTTATAGCCCTATGGGCATAATTCCATATTGCTCTCCAGAAAGGTTGGATCAGTTCACAACTCCACCAGTAATGCATTCGTGTTCCAATTTGCCCGCATCCTCTCCAGCATTTGTCATTTTCCTGTTTTGTCATCTTACCCAATCTGACTGGTGAGATGTGGTACCTCAAGAGTTGTTTTGATTTGCATTTCTCTAATCAATAGTGATTTAGAGCATTTCTTCATGTGCTTATAGATATCTTTAATTTCTTTCTCTGAAAACTGCCTCTTCTTATCCTTTGACCATTTATCAATTGGGGAATGACTTGTATTCTTATATATTTGACTCAATTCTCTGTATATTTTAGAAATGAGTCCTTTGTCAGAGACATAGGTTGTAAAGATTCTTTCCCAATTTCCCACCTTCCTCTTAATCTTGGTTACATTGGCTTTGTTTGTACAGAAGCTTTTCAATTTCATGTAATCAAAATTATCCATTTTGCATTTTATAATGCTCTCTAATTCTTTTTTAGTCATAAAGTCTTTCCCTCTCCACAAATCTGATAGGTAAACTATTCCTTGTTTTCCAAGATTGCTTACAGTATCAACCTTTATACCTAGATCATGCACCCATTTAGACTTGATTTGGTGTTAGATAATGGTCTATGGCCAGTTTCTGCCATACTATATTCCAGTTTTCCCAGCAGTTTTTGTCAGATAGTGAGTTCTTATCCCCAAAACTGGGGTCTTTGGGTTTATCAAACAATAGGTTATTATAGTCATTGACTGCTGAATCTCTTGTGCCTAATCTATTCCATTGATCCCCTCCTCTACTCCTCAGCCAGTACCAAGTAGTTTTGATGACTGCTGCTTTTATAATACAGATTGAAATCTGGTATAGCTAGTCCACCTTCCCTAGCATTTCTTTTCATTAATTCCCTTGATAGGAGAGCTTTGCATTCCACTCACCCTGGGCCCTCTGACTGGAGTAGAGACACTGTGAAGTCTGTGCAAAAGATGAATCAGATCTCCTCTTTACGGCAAATATAAGGGAATGTCACTTCTTTGGGATTGCATTAGCCTCTACAGATTTGGTTTGTTTATATGCATGTACTTTGTATAATTCTGTCTTCTTCTAGCTCTGTTGACTTCCTAGATTCCCAAGGAGCCATTGTGCTGAACCAGTCTCCAGCCTCCTTGTGCATATCTCCAGGGGAGGGAAGGAGGGAAGGAGGGAAGGAAGGGAAAAGGGAGCGGGAACATCAGGACCAGTGAGAGTCTAAATCATATGGATGGTGATACCTAGCCCAGTCCCAAGTGCCTGATGTCCTGGGCTTCCAGGTTACAGAATAGAATACCTGTCCAGTTCAGTGACCATCGGTCTAGAACTGATTTCATTCTTACAATCAGCAGGATGATGCCTGAGGATGCAAGATATTACCAATGTGTGCAGAGACATAATTGACCACCCATGATATTCCACCATTTTACAAAAACTTTTCTAGACCATGTAGCTGCTTTTGATCAAGGGAGCAGGTGCTTAGATCATGAGGAATCACATACAGATACAGAGAATTCATTTTCTCCCTGACTCTGTTTGTATTTGTATTTTCTGTTTGTATTTTCTCTGATGTTCAGGGTGCTGATTTTTCTGTGGCTGTGGCTGTGGCTGTGGCTGAGATGTCAATTCCATTAGATATTATAGGGTATACACACACACACACACACACACTTTAAGGCCAGAAGCTTTTTTTGTTCTGTAAAGCAGTATAAGCCTTTGGGGAGTCTTAATACATGGCATAAAGAACAGGAGAAGCTGAGCCAGGGAGATCATTCTGACCCCCTAAGACTTTCAGAAAGAGACTTCTGAGCCCACATTTAGACAGAAAGCTACAGAAAGGCATTTATATCTCAGACTGTGTTCAAGGTCTCTTGACAATAATAAGCAAAACAGCCACATCCAGATTGTTCAGGACAGACTCAATAAGTATGGCAACATGTGTTAAGTCACCCCAAGTATGTATTTAAAGCTGTGACCTCATGGTACTCTCATTCCCTCCATGACCTCATCAGATACACATGTTTTGTATCTCTGATGTTAAAACTCAGCATGAGGGGCAGCTAGATGGTACAGTGAATAGAGCACCGGCTCTGGAGTCAGGAAGGATCTGACTTCAAATCCAGTCACAGACACTTGACACTTACTGGCTGTGTGACCTTGTGTAAGTCACTTAACCCCAATTGCCTTGCCCCCTCCTCCAAACAAAAAGAAAAGAAAAAGATTCAATATGAGACTGAGAGTTGGCAAACAAGGAAGGCTTCTCTGTCACCCCACAATTGACTAAATGGTTCTGGGTCAACAGAAGAGTTTATCAAAGGGATCCATGTGTGGCAGATGGGAAAAGGGATACATTGTTGTGGGGATTTTAAAAAATAGTGTAAAGTAACAAGATTTGACTGAAGGAAAAATAGATTGAACTGTTATAGCCATGAATGTTAATGAAATAAACCCCATCATTACAGTGAAAAGATTTGCAGAACAAGATAAGCATGGCATTTCTACCCATGGCCTGAGACAAAGAAGGACGCAATGTCCGGTTATAAAATTGGCTCTTCAATTTCACCATTTGGAGAGTCCCATCTCTTTTCATGCACTAGCAGCCTCTGGGTCTGTGTTTCTTTCTCCAGCCTATCTGGGGATGACAGGGCTCCCATACTCCCAGCAGTGCTCCCTAAAATCAACTCCCCAGGGGTGGCCAGGTAGCACAGCAAGTAAGAACACTGGTCCCAGTGTCGGGATGACCTGGGGATCGAATCCCAGGCTCAGATACTTAGCACCACACCCAGAAATAACTGGCCATGTAACCTTGAGCAAGTTACTTAACCCCAATTGCTTTAAAAAAAAATCAGCTCCCCACACTTGGAATCTTCTCTACAGCTCATAATCCTAGGGATTTGTCCTTTAGCACTCAGAGGATAAGTAGCTGTCCAGGAACATGGCCAGCATGGGACAGAATTCGCACAGTCCTGAGTCTCTTGATTCTCTGTCCATTTTTCCGTGTTGCCTCATCTCATCACATATATTTCCATCATTGTAACTATGTCCATATCATCTACCTTTATCAGCTTTATGATCTATATCATGTCTCTCTCTATCTACCTGTACTGGGAGGGGAAATGGGTACAGAGAGATACTGAAATTTAATGCTGACTCAGAGCTGCATTGTTCCCTGCCTGGCTTACCCATCAGTGTTGGGGGAGGCTCTGTTGAGGAAGGAGACACCAAGTCAGTAGCTTTTTGCATGATGGGTTCTTTATTATGTGCCCATACCTGCAAATTAATCACTTTCTGGCTACCTTGGAAAGAACTGAGAAGCCAGAGCTCACCCTCTCCGGCTGAGGTGGACCTCTCTGAATTGCTTAAAGTTACCTATAAAAGCTAGACCCACCTTAAAGCAATTGCTGATCTTCAGTGGTCAGCTTGTCACCACATTACTGCCTTGAAAACCTTAAAAAAAAAAAGCTCATGGGGCAGCTAGGTGGCACAGTGAATAGAGCACTAGCACTGGTGTCAGGAGGACCTGACTTCAAATCCAGCCTCAGACAATCAACACTTACAAGCTGTATGACCTTGGGCAAGTCACTTAACCCCAATTGCCCTGCCTTACTCCTCCAAAAAGAAAAAAAAAACTCATTTTAATTCTCTTTGTCCTGGATTTTGCCTCATTGATCGAGGTGAAAGTCCAAATGAAGCATTTCTTTCAACAGAAAAAAGAGGGAGGCCTGAAGATCTCTAAGCCTATTTTTGGAAACATGGGTCTGAGCCCACCAAGGATATTTGGGGAAAGACTCTCAGCACTGGAGTCTGGAAAGGCTAAGGGTCTGTTCTCCTCTCTAATTAGCCTCATGACTTTGATGAGACCATTTGACCTCTCTGATTTGGCCAAATGATGAGAAAAATAATTCAGGGAGAATCAAGGAATCTCTGAGTTAGAAGGACTTGTTGAAGGTATGAAATCTAACCCTCTCCCTGACTCATGACTGAATCCATGAGATTTATTGAGGATCAGAAGAACTAAAGCACAGAAAAAAGCTAGGGCACCAAATAAACAGAAACTGTGATCACTGTCCCTCTTCCACAGGGCGTCAGATTGATATTCATTAAATCTGATCATGTGACTTTCTCAAAAATCTCCACCACCTTCCTGTTGATTCTAGGCTCAAATGCAAAAGCCCCAAGCTGGTATTTAATATTCTCCATAATTTGGACCCCTCCAGGAAGCAAAAAATTGTGAAACAATTTTTACGACTAAAGTCTCTGATAAAGGTCTCATTGCTAAAATATACAGAGAACTGAGTCAAATTTATAAGAATACAAGTCATTTCCCAAATGATAAATGGTCAAAGGATATGAACAGGCAGTTTTCAGAGGATAAAATTAAAGATATTTATAATCATATGAAAAAAAGCTCTAAATTACTATTGATAAGAGAAATGAAAATCAAAACAACTCTGAGGTGCCACATCTCACCAGTCAGATTGACTAACATGACAAAACAGGAAAAACATAAATGCTGGCAAAGGTATGGGAAAATGGGAACACTGATACCCTGTTGGTGGAGTTGTGAGTTGATGCAATCATTCTGGAGAGCAATTTGGAACTATGCCCAAAGGGCTACAAACAAAGTTCATACCCTTTGACCCAGCAATACCACTTCTAGGGCTATATCCTAAAGAGATCATAGAATTGGAAAAAGTCCCAAAAGTAAAAAATATTTATATCAGTTCTTTCTGTAGTGGCAAAGAATTGGAAATCAAGGATATGCCTATCAATTGGGGAATGGCTAAACAAGTTGTGGTATATTATTGTGCTATAAGAAATGAAGAACAGACAGACTTTATAATAACCTAGAGAGACATAAACTGATGCTGAGTGAGAGGAGCAGAACAGGGAAACTTTTTACACATTTACAGACACATCATATGTGTGACGACTAACTTTGATAGACTGGGCCCCTCACAGCAATGCAAGTTTATAAGACAACTGCAAAAGACTCATGATGGAAAGGGATATCCACATCCAGAGAAAGAACTAGAGTCTGAATGCAGATTGAAGCAAACTACTTGCTCTCTCTTTTTTCTGTTTTGCTCCTTCTTTCTCATTGTTCACTTCATTGGTTATAATTCTTTACAACTTGACTAATGCATAATGTGAAGGCATTTGTAGAACCTCTATTGGATTGCATGCCACCATGGAGAGGGAGGGAGGAGGAAAAGAAGGGGGAGAAAATTTGGAACTCAAGGGATTGTGGAACTGAATGTTGCAAACTAAAAGTAAATAAACAAATTTAATTTTAAAAATAATTAATTTATTTTATTTTAAAAAGGCCAAGGTCTCCCACTGCATCTGGAGCCATCTCTAGTCATCCTGATCTTTAACTTGCCACTGAACCCAGCTGGCTCTAGAAGAGACAGTGAGGCTGGTGTAGCAGCAAGCACCTCAGCATCCCCAGGGTGGCTGCCAACACAGTTTCTTGGATCTGCTTTGATAAAGGACAGCAATTCAAAATGGGTTAACAATCTTACCTTAATCAATCAAACATATATTGTTTACCTAGTTCAAGGGGAAAATGTCAGCACCCTGAACTTCAGAGTATACAGAGGTTACAAGCATAAGTTACAAGAACATTTCAACAGACAGGCTTCCAAACTGTCCAACCATAACATACATCCATATTTAATCCTGGTTACCAGAGAGGGAAGCATCAACATCTGGGTTTTCAAAGCCAGGGGGCTCTCAACAATGGCTGCCCAGAGTCTCAATTGGTCAAATCACACAACACTTCTCAAAGTGAGCCCCCAAACAAAGCCTCACAACAGAGTTTATATAGCCTTCTCCTAGCTCAGAGAATGTAACAACCTTCTTGACCCACTGCCCAATCACAAAGTATCTCCTGAGAAACAAGCCTCCCACCACAGAATCCAGGTGCACTTAAGCCTAGAGGCAAGGAAGATGTTAAAAATTTACATTCCCATAACAGCTGGTGACTTTGCACAGACCTGCCTCACTGAAATCCAATTCACTTGAAAGTCAAGAAGTTACCTTCCTGATGTCATTCGTCCTCTTTGAGAACAAAGGATAAAAACAATCTGTGACTAAGAGATGAACAATGGTGCCCTCTGCTGGCCAAAGGGAGGAAGGACAGGAGGCATTCTTCATGTTCCTCATCCTTTTTCCAAGATCCAGCAACAAGGATTTTAGAGCTAGAATGTGTAGGTGTTTTCACTGTTATATTTAGAGCCCTCGGGGCAACCCTTATCATGGGAAAGGAGAGCGAGTAGATTCGGCAGCTAAATTTGTTACTGGCTTCCTGGCTCTTTGGTCCCTCAAAATGGACCCTACTCAGACAATTATCATCTTTAAAAGTCCCTGAAATGTTCTCTGACACTTCCTGCTACAAATATGGGACATCCCAATTTCCAGGATTAAAGACATTTTTCTCATGTGAAATGAAAGTCATAGCACATAAGTAACATTAAAAATAAATGCAAAATATTTTATGGATTGGGATTATGGAGCTGGGAGGGACTAGATGGGGAAAATCAAGAAAGGCATCAAGTTGGAAGTGATCCTTGAACCAAGCTTTGAAGAAGTCTATGCATTCTAAGATCAATGGTGAGAAGACTATGTGTTCCTTCCATGGGGCACAGCCTGTGCAAACATATAGAGACAATAAATACAACGTAATTTGAAGAACAAAAAGAAAACCAATTTGACCTGTCTGGAGAGTGTATGAAGGGGAATACTGTGCTTCTACTGGTCAAGAAAAGTAGGATGAAACTAGAGAGCAGTGTTATTGTTTAGTTGTTTCAATCATGTTCCATTCCCTATGACTCCAGTTTTAGGTTTTCTTGGCAAAGATATTGGGGTGATTTGCCATTTCCTTCTCCAGTTTTTTTTTTAACTGAGACAAACAGGGATAAGTGATGGGTCACACAGCAAGTACGTGCCTGAGGTAAGATTTGAACTCAAGAAGATGACTCTTCCTGAATCCAAGCCCAGTGCTCTATCCGCTGCACCATGTAGCTAGCCCAGAGTCAGATGGTAAAAGGCTTTAAAGGACAAACAGAAGAGCTTGTATTTCATCCCAGAGGCAGTAGGGAGCTATTGAATCTTACTGAGAAGCAGAAGGGTATGGTCAGATTAGTGTTTGTCGAATATCACTTTCAGCATTTAGCAATGTTGACCATCCTTTTCTCCTAGGACTCTGAAATACTGTCATGACCTTGATTCTGTTCTGTCTCCCATCCAGGAACTCTGGAGCCAGGAAGCCAATGAGAAGACCTTAGAAGATGAGCCTATTCTTTCTACTTTCTGGTGAAAAGGACAACCCTGAGACCCCTAAGTGTACAAAGTAAAATGTCTACATAGTCTTGATTCTCAATTAAATGGATGTCACTGGGGCTTCATTTTATAAGAGAACCCTTCTGCCACAAGTAATAATGTTAGCACATTAGAGAAACAAGGAGCAGCAAAAGGCTATGCACCACCATCTTTGTCATGAATATATTACTTGGGGCTAAGAAATACACACACACGTTCACACAAGTGGGCTGGATCCTCCAGTGTGGTTTGTCTCCTAGATGCAAGCACTAACAAAAAACAAACCAGGGCTTAGATAATTGCCAATATCTTTAGCCCTCTCCAGCTAACGAGGAAAATGCCTGTGGACACTGGCTTGTAGGATGTGCCCAGGCTTTTTAAAAACAAATTTGAACTTGGTCAATTAGCCATTCATTTTGTTGACTGGTTTGGGGGCTAAAAACAAAAAATGAGTTTCCATCTCTCAGGGACACATTCTATAAATTATCCTATCACATGCAGGTACAAGGGAGCATTTTCACTGTATATGGGGTATGAATCAAAATATAGTATACATGAACATACATGTGCCCACACTCACATATATTTTTATATACACATATAAAAATATCCTATACATATATGTATATATTTTCATATATAAATATATATTTAATATATTAACTTTATAAATATATATTTAATATATAAAATTTAAAATATAAATATTTTTATATACACATATAAAAATATCATATATATATATAATCCTATATATATATATATATATATATATTCCCTTCAACTGTCCTCATACTGAGAAAATTCATATGAGTTACAATTATTGTTTTTCCATGTAGGGATGTAAATAGTTCAACTTTAATAAGTTCCTTATGATTTCTTTTTTTCCTGTTTACCTTCTCATGCTTCTCTTGCTTCTTGTATTTGAAGTCAAATTTTCTGTTCACCTCTGGTTTTTTCATCAAGAATGCTTGAAAGGCCTGTATTTCATTGACTGACTATATTTTCCCCTATAACATTATACTCAGTTTTTCTGGGTAGGTGATTCTTGGTTTTAGTCCTAGCGCCTTTGACCTCCAGAATATCATATCCCAAGCCTCTCTATCCCTTAATGGAGAAGCTGCTAGGTCTTGTGTTATTCTGATTGTGTTTCCACAATACTCAAATTGTTTCTTCGTGACTGCTTGCAGTATTTACTCCTTGACCTGGGAACTCTAGAACTCGGTTGTAATATTCCTAGAAGTTATATTTTGGGGATCTTTTTCAAGAGGTAATCAGTGAATTCTTTCCATTTCTATTTTGCCTTCTGGTTCTAGAATATCACGGCAATTTTGCTTCATAATATCTTGAAAGATGGTGTATGGGCTCTTTTTGATCATGGCTTTCAGGTAGTCCAATAATTTTTAAATTATCTCTCCTGGATCTATTTTCCAGGTCAGGGGTTTTCCCACTGAGATATTTCACATTGCTTTCTATTCTTTCATTTGTTTGGATATGTTTTGTAGTATCTTGATTTCTCATAAAGTCATTAGCTTCCAATTGCTCCAATCTAATTTTGAGGAGTTATTCTCTTCAGTGAGTTTTTGAAATTTCCATCTGGTAAATTCAGCTTTTTAAGGCATTCTTCTCCTCACTAGCTTTTTGGGCTTCTTTTGCCATTTGAGTTAGTTTATTTTTTAAGGTGTTATTTTCTTCAGTGTATTTTGGGGACTCTTTTAGTAGGCTGTTGACTCGCTTTTCATGATTTTCTTGCATCATTCTCATTTCTCTTCCCAATGTTTCATCCACTTCTCTTACTTGATTTTCAAAATCCTTCTTGAGCTCCTCCACGGCCTGTAATCAGTTCATATTTTTCTTGGAGGCTTTTGGTGCAGGAGTTCTGACAACTGTCTTCTTCCCACTCTATGCCTTGATTCTTTTTGTCCCCCAAAAAGGATTGTATGGTCTGTGTGTGCTTCCTCTGTTTGCATATATTGCCAGCCAATTATTTGACTTTTGAGCTTTTTTACCATGGTAGAACTTTGCCTACAGAATGGAGAGAGCTTTGTCCCAAATTGCTGGTATTTTCACAGCTGCCAGACCTATTAGGAGGGTGCCCTCTCTATAGCCACCTGCAATGCCAAGCAAAGGCAACTTCCAAGGTTCAGAATCCCAGCATAGTAGCTCTCCATTTTATTCAGTGACAAATTAAGAACAGAGAAAATCAAAATACAGCATCCACCAAGGGTAATTCAATAATTTCCAAGTACTACTCCACCCCTGGAAAGTACATTCATTTAGTCAATCACAAAGTCCCTTTTCTCAAATGGAGATTAGTTTCCAATCATAAACAAAGTACATTCATTTGATCAGTCACAGAGCACAAAAAAGTAAAAAATTTCCCATTCCTGGATCACAACTGAATTACAATTACCATCAGTTAACACCAAGTACCTTCACAGAAGGGGCAGTAGAAAGCACAAAGATCATCTACACCCAAGCTACAACAAAGTTAAGATATCATCACAAAATTTAGTGCCCAAAGAGAGGTCCTTTTTTTCATCTTGACCCGAGGCAAGTTCTCAGCAATCTCTTTTCCTGGGAGACAAAGCTTAACAAGGCCACAAGATTCATTGCCAGTGTCCTCATTAATTCATTCTCTGCCTGCAGACCAGTCTTAGGGCCCCTAAAAATATCAGCAAGACCCTCTTCCAGAATTTATGTAAACACACAACAAGAAAATCCTTTTTCAGGGCTTCTGAACCAACACCAAGGTTCTAGGACCTCTGTAACAACAGCACTGTCCTTCACCAGATGACAAATCTGGCAAAACAACATCAAAACAAGTACTAGCATCACAACCATGTCTCCTCAGTCCTTGGCAGCTTCTGGTGCCAGCTCTCAAGAGTCCTGGGCAGCTCGAACTGGCCCTCAGCAATCCCGTGTCTCTCTGCCTCCACAATGCTACTTCCAAAAGTTCTTCTGCCTCTCTCTCTCTCTGCTTGTGCCTCTCTAAATCCATGGCACCAGCTCCTCCCAGTTCAGCCCTCTCTTTTCACGTCAACAAGTTCACCCCACAAGTGGAATTCACAAGCTCTGGGTTTTAACACTCAACCAGAAAAATAAGCCAATACAGGGGAATCTTTAAATTCCATTACTATTTACACCCCCAAAAGCTCTGGCTCACTGGCCACGCACCACCACCCAAGACTGCATTCCAGATCTAAGCAGGTTAAAGCAAAAGCAATTGCCCTCTGAATGGTCACTTGATTCCCCTACTGCAGACCAGGAGTTCCTGAGGCAGACATGTGGGGGCTGCACAGCCAGCACGCCTCTGCTGCCTCTCATCCTGGGAGCAGGGGCCGGATCATTCTCTTCAATGCCTCCCTGTTCCAACAGAGTTCCACACAGACCTTTTACTATGTCTTTGGTGTTTAGAGATTGAGTAGTCGGAAACTGCCACAGCTACTAGTGATTCACTGTCCTGAAGACTTCTCTGGCCACCACTGGTCAGGGTCTCCCTGGGGCCAGAACCACACAGTTTACATGGGACTGCACTCAGCTCCCATCTCAGTGTGATAAATTCTTCCTGTTTACCTGCCAGGCTGCCTTAAGTGGTGATTTGTTTTTCTCTGTCACTTTGTGGGTTCTGTAGCTCTAAAGTTTGTTTAGAGTCATTTTTTAATATGTATAGGAAGTGATTGGAGCAGTAGCTCATGCCAAGTTTGTGCTTCTACTCTGCCATGTTGGCTCGCTACCTGTTGTGAGATTTTATTACAACACCTTTTTGACTAAGGAACTTCATGATCTAGGAATTCTGTATACCACCTTAGGAATTTATGTTACTCAAGGACACTTAGTTTAATGAATTGAAATTTTAAACATTTGTTTTTGTTTTTGCTCTAAGGTGAAAAAGAAAGATATCATTTAAAACTTTCCAATTAATTTTCTTCATAAAGGTTTAGTGATTATTCCTCTTAACATCAGGATAAATTCAAACTGTTTTTAAGGAAAAGAAAATACTTTAAGAAGAGGTGTTTTGAAAAATCTGGTGTTATATATTTTTTGAAGATCTTCTAAATATCCAAAATAAGTTATTGTTAAATTAATGTAAGAAGTTACAAAGCAGAAGAGATCTTGCTGTATTAATCTGAATTTGTAGTTATTTCATGGCTTAAGCAAAAGTTAACATTTATAGGTGAATGTATAGGTAAAAGATTTAGATTCCTGAAGTAACTCATTCTTCCAGACTGAGTATAATTAGAGAAAAATAAACAAGGACATAACTCCTGTCTGTGGGATTAGCCATTAACCTCTTTGCTTTCTTTAAGCTAGGATTCTAGTACAGAACAGTTATGTTAGTAAAAGAATAATAACTTATGCTCTGTCTTGATTTATGGTTAAAAAATGTAAAGGAAAGCTGAATATTATGGAAAACAGGTTTGAGAGATTTGGAAAGATAAAGGATTAGAAATATGGAAGGAAGATAAGAAGGTTTGGGGACAAGTGGGGGTTCTTCCATTTGTCTCTAGAGAGCAGTTCTGGATACCTTTGTGTCAGTTTTAGATGGTTAAGTATGTTGAGAGAGTGTGAGGAAGTATTTTAGGAAGGCAGATAGATTTGTAAATTGATTTTATAATTAACAACTCGACCAAATTATAGATGGCCCTATCTGAGGGATACCAGTCTATATTTATTTGCTATTTAAAACTTTTGGGGACTGCAGTTTATTACTGTTTTAAGTTCTGATAACAGGAATAGTTGTCATAAAAGCATATAATGGAGTGGCATGGGCAGCAGGCTGAAAACTACTAACAGTGGATGTCTGTGCTTAGGAAAAGTTTTGAAGACAACCTTGGACACTACCTAGGTGAGATCTTCTCTGACTCTAATTCCCAACTATGCTTTTCCTTTCTGAAAAAGAAAATTCACTACCTAATTATTCCTGAGGCCTGCTTTCAGCACCTAGTGGCTACATGATTGCCTATCAGATGTGACTCATGCCTGGAATCAAACAGAACTAAGGAAGTTCTGTCCTTCTATTAAGCTATATGACTTTGCACGTCTTTTTCTTTTATACCAAATTTATTAAGAAGTTTTATTCATTATAGATGCAAAAATTCTAAATAAAATACTAGCAAAAAGACTACAGCAACTTATCTCAAGAATAATACACTTTGATCAGGTAGGATTTATTCCATGAATGTAAGGATGGTTTAATATTAGGAAAACCATCAGTATAATTGATCATATCAACAATAAAACTAGCAGAAACCACATGATCACCTCAATAGATGCAAAAGACTTTTGACAAAATACAACATCCATTCCTATTAAAAACATAAGAAAGTATAGGAATAAATGGAGCCTTCCTTAAAATAATAGGTAGCATCTATTTAAAGCTATCAGAAAGCATTATTTGTAATGGGGAGAAGCTAGAAGATCAGGGGTGAAACAAGGGTGTCCACTATCACCCCTCTTATTCAATCTGGTACTAGAAATGTTAGCAGTAGCAATTAGAGAAGAAAAAGAAATCAAAGGAATCAAATTAGGCAAAGAGATCAAGCTATAACTCTTTGCAGATGATATGATGACATACTTAGAGAATCCTAGAGAATCAAGTAAAAAACTAACTTGAGACAATAAATAAATTTGGCAAAGTTTCAGGATATAAAATAAACCCACATAAATCCTCGGCATTCCTATATATTTCCAATGAAATTCAACAGCAAGAGATAGAAAGAGAAATCCCATTTAAAATTACTGTAGACATGTGTCAGCAATGCCATATTCACAATGCCTATGGAAATTATAGATATGCTGATATAATTATCCATCACAAAATACATCATGCTTGCCATATGGGGGAATAAGCTAGAAAATTTATTAAGATACCAAAAGACTGAGTCCCAAAACCAGAAAGTGAAAGCCATCAGAGTAGTTTATGACATTGGCACAGGTAGATAAAGTAGAAAGCACCCACATTCTCAAGCCTTTAAAACAGAACAGGCTACCTCAGGCAAAGGTCCTCCTCTCCCCACTCACAGCAACCACCCAGAGTCCAGGGAGCGCGCTCCCAGCAGCTCCGGCCCCTGGAAGTCCTCAGCAGGAGTCCTTAGCAGAAATTCTGGCTGACTCAAAAAGGGCCCTCACAGCCACTGCTAGCCACCGCAGGAACTCTAGCTTGGCTTCCGCTTCCTCTTGCTCCACCCCTTCCTGCCACGTCAGCAAGTCCAATGGGGCATGGAAGATCTTTAAATCCCATAACCCTTACAAGACACTATAAAATATTTGGGAATCTACCTGCCAAAACAAACCCAGGACCTATATGACCACAACTACAAAACACTTTTCACACAAATAAAGTCAGATCTAACTAATTGGAAAAATATCAATTGCTCATGGCTGGGTCGAGCTAATATAATAAAAATGACAATTTTGCCTAAATTAAATTATATATTTAGTGCCATACCAATTAATTTACCAAAAGGTGATGTTTAAATGGATATTGGGAATAGGTCACTGGGAAACAAGGAATTTGATGTTAACATTGGCAATAATGATTCTGTTAATTTGTGTGGTTCATGTGTAAGTTTTCTTGGTTATCTTGGTGACATGTAATCTCCCTTACCAAAACTAATACATTTTGAGCTGCCTAGTACTTTAATCTGTCACTGATGATGTAATTATGCTATTTTGTAAACTGTGAGGAAGACTTTATTGTATTGTTTGAGCCTTGCCCTGTGTGGCTAGAAAACTCATCTATTTCTTATACTGTTTGAAGCTAGCCTTGCATGGCTGGGAAAATCAACCATTTCTATGTGCCTTTGATGACAAATCATATCTTTCTGGGAGCCCCTGTCTAGTCTGTCTGACTATTCCAACTTGTGGATATGAACTCTGGGCATCTAAAGATTGCCCCTGCTCATAAGTGGACATCTGAGTCAAGGGATTTGAAAAAGACGACATGAGAGGCAATCATGGGAAACCATGAGTCCAGACCAGGCCTGCACAAGAACTGCTCCCTCCCTGTGTCCTCTTAACATGGCCAGAACTGGTTCTTTATCTTTCTGCAGCTTTAGCCTGTTTTTACTTGGTTGTTCTGTATTCCCATTGTGCTCTCTACCTTGATCCCCCTTGCAGTCTGCTCCTCTTGTTTTTTATTACAATTGCCTTGCCATGGTTGCCCATCTCTGGGGATGTCCAACTATTCAACTATTATCCTGAGTGCCCACTATTTCAGAAAGTGATTGGGGAAAACCTGCATTTACCTAGATAAGGATTTTGGGGACACCCCCCCCCCTGCCAAGGAGAGGTTTCTTCATACCTTCTTTGGTCAAGAAATGAAATCTTAAAATGTTTGTTCCTGACCAAAAGAGTGGAAATGATAAACATTAAATATCATATTTTGGGCCAAAGTCTGAATTAATCAGACTGCTTTCCCTTGCTTTAAAAATGTCTTTTCCTGTGTCGGCAACTTTTGAGACAAGATAAGACTGGAGGTGTGAGTTCCCTTACCAAACAGATATCCTGAGACCATAAATTGTAAATGAACCCTGCTCCATTTGTCGTCAATTTGTATTTTCTCGCATACAGATGGAAACAAATGGAGATCATAAATCTGTATGACATGATTACCCTGAAATGGGATGTTTCTAAATGTATAGAAGTCTTCTGATTCTTCTGTTCATCACTCAGGACTCAGCTCCTGGCTCCTTGTACAAGTCTGCTAGCTTTAGGGGAATAAATACTGTAACTGTATATTTACTATTTGTCTGTCTCCTTTAAATACTTTTAAATAGGTCAAAAATATTATCATGGTGTCAAAGGGCATACAGTTGAGTGAGTTTAGGGGTACCAAGTTCCCAAACGTATTACAGAATGTTGTCCTTTCATTTCAAGGTTGTGTGAATCTTTGTGCCAAGGGTGTTTCTTTTATACAACATGGCAAGTTCTGATTTCTAATACATTCTGCTATCCCCCGGTTTTTACAGAATTCATCCCACATAGATATTATTAGGAGTATATACTTATATTGTCTTCTTGATATGCTCTGATCTTTCCTCTTTGCTCCTATCTCAATCCTTAGAAACAAAAAGTAGGTGGAGGAAGGGAATGGGCTCAACACTATTAAATGATCATTGAAATGGAATGCTTCCCACTCCTCAGTCCATTTATTCTTCCATCAATGCCAGTCCCAGATGACTGACTGGAACACTATCTTGAAAGTCCCTTATCCTCTTATCTCCCCTATTTGAAGCCTCCACCCTAGTACAAAGTTATTTTCCACCATGAGGCAGCCAGGTGACACAAAGGACAGAGGACTATTCCTGGAGCCAAGAAGAGTTGGGTTCAAAGCCAGACAGACACTTTCTACCTGGGTGACACTGGGCAAGGCACGATACCTCTCCTTGCCTCAGTTTCCTTATCTGTAAAGCAATGATAATAACATCCTTTCCCTGAGGATCAAGGAAGATAATAGTTGTAAACTGCATGGAACATACAAGTCACTCTACGAATATTAGCTGTTATTACTGTAAATTTTACTATTTCTTCCTTCGCCTTAAACTATTATCTTCTCTCCTGGTATTCAATTATTTCCTTTTTGAGTTTAATGTTGTCTTTTTGTTGCTGTTTGTCCTTCATTCTCCAAGAGGCCTACGACATCAGGAAGCTGAAGGCAAGACTTGCAAGTGAATTGGATTTAAATGAGGCAGGGCTGTGCAAACTTACCAGCCTCACACTCTCCATGACACATCTGGATCCAGGGACCAGATGTAGATCAGGATGACTGGACTTGGACCATCATGCAGTAGGGGTCCTTGGTCTTTTTAAGGTAAGGTCTTTAATAGCTCTCAGCTTAACTGAGGCAATGCCCATTCAGTGGCAAAGGCTAAAAAAGAAAAGAGGCAGAGAATGGCCTTTTTACCTAGTCAAAATAATCAGTCTGGGAGGGGGCTCAGGGTTATAATATTCATTCTCATTAATTTTTAACCAATCAGAGTTGACTTATGCCTGTTGGTAACAACTACTTATCTAAGGGTATATAAAACTGTTAAACTTCTATGATTTATCTTTGGTTTACAAGAGACAGCTAAATGACTGTTCCTTTATTAATTATTCACTAGACACAATTAATTAAATGATTACCTAGAAATTATGTATCTTGGATTTTGTTTTCAACAGATTTGTATAGTAAGGTGAACAGTGTACATAAAGGGTTTTATCACATTAGGTTTCTCTTCAGTGTGGATTCTCTCATGTGCAGCAAGACTGGAGCTTTCTGTGAAAGCCTTTTCCATATTTATCACATTCATAAGATGTGAATTCGCTGATGGATAGCAAGATCAGAGTTCATTCTAAAAGCCTTTCCACAGTGATGACATTCATAAGGTTTCTCACTAGTGTGGATTCTCTGATGTTGAGTGAGATGAGAGTTCATTCTAAAAGCCTTACCACATTGATTACATTCATAAGGTTTCTCTCCAGTGTGGATTCTCTGATGTTGAGTGAGATGAGAGTTCCTTCTAAAAGCCTTACCACATTGATTACATTTATAAGATTTCTCTCCAGTGTGGATTCTCTGATGTTGAGTGAGATTAGAGTTCCTTCTAAAAGCCTTACCACATTGATTACATTCATAAGATTTCTCTCCAGTGTGGATTCTCAGATGTGCAACAAGACTACAATTCAATCTAAAATCCTTTCCACATTGATTACATTCATAAGGTTTCTCTCCAGTGTGGATTCTCTGATGTGCAACAAGACTATTGCTCAATCTAAAAGCCTTTCCACATTGATTACATTCATAAGGTTTTTCTGCAGTGTGGATTCTCTGATGTGCAACAAGACTATTGCTCAATCTAAAAGCCTTTCCACATTGATTACATTCATAAGGTTTTTCTGCAGTGTGGATTCTCTGATGTGCAACAAGACTATAGTTCAATCTAAAAGCCTTTCCACATTGATTACATTCATAAGGGTTCTCTCCAATGTGGATTTTCTGATGTCGAGTGAGATGAGAGTTCCTTCTAAAAGCCTTACCACATTGATTACATTCATAAGGGTTCTCTCCATTGTGGATTCTCTGATGTACAACAAGATTATAGCTCAATCTAAAAGCATTTCCACATTGATTACATTCATAAGGTTTCTCTCCATTGTGGATTCTCTGATGTACGACAAGACTATAGCTCAATCTAAAGGCCTTTCCACATTGATTACATTCATAAGGTTTCTCACCAGTGTGGATTCTCTGATGTTCAGTGAGATAAGAGTTCCTTCTAAAAGCCTTTCCACATTGATTACATTCAAAAGGTTTCTCACCAGTGTGGATTCTCTGATGTTCAATGAGAAAAGAGTTCCTCCTAAAAGCCTTTCCACACTGATTACATTCAAAAGATTTCTCTCCAGTGTGGATTCTCTGATGTTCAGTAAAGTTACAGCCAGAAGAAAAAGCCTTTCCATATTGATTACATTCATAAGGTTTCTTGCCAGTGGGGGTGCTTTCATGCTGAGTAAGGCTGGAGCTTTCTCTGAAAGTCTTTCTGCATTTATCACTTTTATAAGGTTTCTCTCCACTGTGGATGCTCTGATGTACAGCAAGACTGCAGCTGCAACTCCAAGCCTTCCCACAATGATTACACTCATAAGGTTTCTTGTCACTGTCAATACTGTGATGAATAATGAACGTTGAGTCTTCACCACATTCATGACACTCATGTGGTTTCTCTCCAGTATGAATTTTTTTGTGGTAATTCAGGGATGATTGTTGACTCAAGTCTTTCCCAAAATGATGACAAGCATAAAGTTTCTCTCCTGTGTGGATTCTGTGAAATACAGCACAGATTTGTCTCCCTGTGAAGTCACAAGGACCATCACTTATGAAGATTTCCTGGTGAGTTTCTTTCACAGAAATGCTTAGCTTTTCAGTAGTCTCTTTCCTTTCAGGTCTAATCTCTCCTTCTGCAAGAAACAAACAATAAGACATATATAGAGACACATGTACACACAGATAGAATTATCATCCCTTCCCTCCATTGTGAGTAAGTAAACTAATTGATGCATACCCTACTTCCCCAGGCTAAGAGAAAAGTCTTTAAAGTTAAATGGACAACATTAATCATTTCAAACTGCCATTAGCCCACATCTTCAGGACAGCTTGTCTTACAAAGAGCTTCACACACAATCACATCACATCTTCACAAACACCTGTGACACTGGCAGACCCAGCATTCTCAAGTCAGGCCATGACCTCAGAATGGCTGAGGGAGCTGAGTCCCAGCAGCTGAGACCAGAACTCCAACCCTAAAAGTGGACATGTTCTATCCATGGAACTAGATGGCCTTTCTCGATTGTATTTACCTTTGTCTTGTTTTGTTTTTTAGAAAAAATATTTTATTATTGGATGTTGACCTCTTTTCTGTCTCTCTTTGGGATTTCCTGCTCTCTGAGACACAATCTGAAATAAGGCCAATCAATAACCCTACAATGGGGCTTTAAGTTCAAGGGAAAAGAAGAGCCAATCAATGTGGAAAACTTCACTGTTGGCCTTATTTTAAGAAATGGCCACAGCAACCACAACCTTCAACAACCACCACCATGATCAGTCAGCAGCAATCACCATTGGGTCAGAGCCTCCACCAGCTAGAAGATTAAGACCCACTAAAGGCCAAGGTGATAGTTTGCTTTTATTAGCAATAAAACATTTTTTTTAAATTAAAATACGTAAGTTTTTGAGACATAATAGTGTTCTACATGTAACAGACAATAGTATATTATAGAAATAACTTTTATATTCACTGAGGTACTAAAAATTCAAGGGACTCCCTTGATATTCATGCTACTACAGAGCTCTGCAATTGAACCTACAATGTCTTGGGGGTATGCCTGGAATTCTCATTCTTGTTTTGATTTTGACTCTGTCCTCCCTGATTCTACTCTCCCTCTTAAACTGTTACCAGCCTCACTCCTTGAGTTCCCTTATATCCCACTGAACTAGATTATACACTCTCCTTCCCTTTGCTCCTACTTAGATACTACTGAATGGAGAGGGAAAGGAAATCACAAAAGCAGGCTGCCTGGGTCCCCTACAAATTGAGGATTCATAATCTCAGTGTGGAACCCACTGTGGGAAGGCTATCCTTTGACATCTTCCTGACTCCACTGGGGTAGCTAGGTGATGAAATGGATGAGAGTACTGGTTTGGAAGACTCAAGATCAGCCCCAGCCTCAGACACTTACTAGCTGTGTCACCCTGGGCAAGTCACTTAGACCTCCTGTCTTTGCTTTCCTCATCTGTAAAATGAGCCTGAAAAGGAAATGGCAAATCACTCCAGGATCTTTGCCAAGAAAACCTCAAAAGGGACCATAAAGATTCAGAAATGACTAAAAACCACCTAACTGACTGCCTTTCTCATTCACCAGGGCAGTTTTTCCAATTCTTTTTATTCTTTCCCAACTGTCCCTTATTGCTTGCTCCCGTTGTCCAGCCCTACAAACCTTCTCAGCACCAAAAGGTGCCTTCTATTTGTTGACTGAAAAAATTATCTCCTCATGTCCCATACATTAAAGGCCTTTTTCTCCTTTTTGATTCACTACAAGATGAAATTGTCCTCCTGCTGGACAATGCAAACTCCGTTCCATGTGTAAATCATCCCATTCTAGGACGGTGTCTTCCTCAGCACACTGCCTCTCCAGCATCCCCTATTTCACTACTTTCTAGTCTCTCCCATACTGATGACTCCTTCCCTACTGCCACAAATAAAACCCTTTCTCTCTAATCCTCAAAACAGTCACCTGATTGATTCAATTGGACATATTTTCCATTATCATTCTTCCTTTCATGGCTAAACAGCTGGAAAAACTCATTTACAACTGGCATCTCCAATTCCTTTCCTCTCCTTTCTCTGAAATTCTCTGCAGTCCACGCTCCTGATTTCATTGTTCAACTGAAATTCCTCTCTCCAACACTACCAAAAATCTCAGAGTTGCTAAATCCACTGGTCATTTCTTCATCCTGATCCTTCTTGCCTTCTCTGAAGTCTGTGAGAGTCAATCACCTGTCTCCTCCCTCCCCTCTCTTCCTCTGTTTTAGTGACACTCCTGTCGTAATTCCCCAAACCCAAATCATTCTTTATTCCCCAACCAACCTTCCCATATTCCTACTTTCCTAATGTTTTCCAAGGCATCCTCCCAATACAGACTCACAAATAAGACATCATGCACTCCTTACTCGCACATTCAATCTGCAGCAAAGTCCTGTGATACCACCTAGGTTACATCTCTCCCATATATCCCCTTCTCCCCCAACACAGATGCTACCTCAGTTCAGGCCCCAAACACCTCACATATGAGGTAATGCTAGAACCTGCCACTGGCTCCATTTGCCTCAAGTCTCCCCCCACTCCAGTCATTCCTCCACCCACTTATCAAAGACCATCTTCCTAAAGTTCTTGACTGACCATGTTACCATGAACTCAACAACCTCCTCAAGGTCCCTAGGAAGAGGATCAAATAGAAAATCCTCTCTAGGGCTATTAATCACCTAATCCTTCTTTACCTACCCCTCCCCTACTCTTCTAATTGCCTCTCACCTCATGTCCCCACTAACCATGCTATAATCCGGTGGCATGGGCCTCCCTTCTGTTCTGTGAAAAGGGCATTCCACCTCCTGACTCTCTGGGCTCTCTATGCCATCCCCATGCCTACAATGCTCACCCTGGCTTCCCCTACAGCACACCTTCCTCAACAAATCTTTCCAGGCCTCCTTCATTTTAGTGCCTTAACTCTCTCAATGAGCTCCCATGTCTTGTCCATAACATATTTCTAATTGTTGTTGGCATGTCATCTGCCCCACCACTCTGTGAACTCCAGGAGAGCAGGGGATGATCCTTTTTTTTTTTTTTTGCTGTTTGGAGGCCAATTGGGGTAAAGTGACTTGCCCAAAGTCACACGGCTAGTTTTTGTGTTAAGTGTCTGAGTCCGGATTTGGACTCAGGTCCTCCTGACTCCAGGGCCAGTGCTCTATTCACTGGGATGATCCTTTTATCTTTTTATATCCCTGGTGCTTAGCAAAGCACATAGGAGGAAGTTAATAAATGTTCACAGACTTCAAAAGAGTCCATAACGGAAAGCCTAATTCCCCTTTGCACTTTCTATGATCTCAAATTCCAAACAATGACTTTCTTTTAGGATCACAGATTTATCACTGGGATGCTTAATTGCCATGGTGTCCAATTTCCTCATCTTACAGAAGGGGAAACTGAGACTCCATGGGGTTTGCTGACTTGTCCATGGACCCACTGCTAAAAGTGTCTGAAAAAGAAGTCCAGCTCAGGGGTTCCTGTCCCCAACTATAGCATTTGCTTTGCCACAAGTCCAAGAATCACAGCTCTCATACCTGCTTTCACCTCACTCACCTGGACAGCTGATCCTCAGGTCTTCTTGTTCCAGTATACATGGTGCTTCCCTGTCCTCAAAATAAGAAATTAAATATTCTCTGGCAACTGGAAACGCTGAGCATGGGGAATCAGGGATGAGCATGGAGAAAAAACATGGAATTAAGTTCTCTTTAGGGAAAACAGTACATATACAAAGATACTCAATTTTGAGAATCACTCCATCATGTTCACACATAGCTGGTTTATTCTCCCATTAATGGTTGTAATCCAAGTAACCAAATTAGGAAGTGCCAGATCAGGCTTGAGTTCCAGCAAATTAGACCTTGACAAATCAGCTTTGGCTCTTGTCTCCCACATGACTCCTCACTCTCGGAAACCTATAAAAATATCGTTACTCTTCATTCAGAGAGTCACTGCCTCTTTGGGAGATATTGTCCTGCTGGGGAGCTCAATGAACCTGAGTTAGTCAAATTCTGATTCTTGGTCAGTCTATTATTCCTGCCATCGATAAGGGCATGGAAACAAGGAGCACAGGATGGTTCCCAGAATCCTTAAGTACAGTTTCCATAACATTTCTTTTGGGGAACTTTAGAGAGAGGTGGGGGAGAAGATGCTGGAGCCAATTTGGGATCAGAAAACTTGATATCTTGGTGCACCTTCTACATAAGAGGATGGACTCATTGCAGAGTTTCCATTATTCAGAAATTAGAGGCAGCTGGTAGTGCAGCAGAGGAAAGCCCTGGGCCTAGAGTCAGTAATGCCAGGGCTTAAATCTAGCCTCAGGCAGTTTATTAGATGTCACTTAACCTGTTTCCTTCAGTTTTCTCAAGTGACATATGGGGATAATAATATCACCTAAAATCATAATATTGTAAAGAAAGAACTTAGCACAGCAGCGAATGGAAAGCCTTATTCCCATTCTTCCTTTCCCACAATGTGTACTGGAATGTGGAGGTAAAATAAAGGAAGATTAAGAACACATGTATCACACCAGGCACAACTAAGAACTGTACATTACAAATGGATGTTTCCCAAAAAGAAGAATACAGGGAAAGGCTGCCTGAGAAGTTTTCAGAGATTTGGCAGAAATAATTCATGTCCAGAGAGAGGCTGAACTAAATAATCCATGGGATTAGTTCTACATCTGACATATTTCAACACTGATTTCATCTTTGACCTCAAGCTACCTAGAATTGGCAAGAGACAGCCTCAGGAGCAACAAAGAAGGCTTCATATTATCTTCACATAATCTACTGACCTTTTACAGGAAAGCCAGGCAGTAGGAGGGACCCTCTCTCTTGGAAACAGGACACCAGCACTTTTCCCTTTCTATTAACTGATATTCTATAGCCAGCACACTGAGGCATCAGGATATTACCTTTCATAGTAGACTCAGAGTGGCCAGGGGAAATGTCCTTACCCAAAGAGAGAAAGTTCCAGGCATTCTCCAGCATGACCTCCTTGTACAACTTCTTCTGGTGATGGTCTAAGAGGCTCCACTCCTCTGGGGTGAAGTCCATACACACATCCTGGAATGTCACCAACTCCTAAACCATCAACAGTCACAAGTTTTAGATCTGAAAAAGGACTCCAGAATTTATGCAGTCTAAGCCTCATCAAGTCAGAAGAGGAAACTAAAGCACAGAAAGGGGATTTACCCAACAGTCATATCCTTGTTGAGTATCAGAGTCAACACTTAAAACCATACTCATTAAGAGCTTGATGAAATATTGAGAAAAGTGTTTGATATGATCAGTTGGAATAAAGTTGAGGAATGTCTTACTATGGAATGTGCCTCTCTGTGGAATCTGGGACAAAGTATGTGTTTAATCTGTGAGATAGAAGGATCTCTGGAGGAGAAAGAAGATGATGGGATATTTCTTACTTATCAGAACCGATAAAAGCAATGTGGAATAAATAAAATTCGATGAATTTTGTGATAAGCTGGCAAATACAGAGTATGGGGAGTACACCAGGGGTAGAATGCTTGATTATAGGAATAAGAAGAAACAGATGATCAACAAAGTCTTATCTAGACAAAACATGAAAGGGATTCATGAGACACATTAATGACAATCTGCACTGAACTGAGGGATGTGACACTTTCTGGCCAAGTGAAGAAGAGTTATCTCTGGTTACACTGAGGGCTTGAGTCTGCCTGGGATATGATGTGTCATTGTCAAAACATCTCCTGCCTTTTCTTCATGACTGCTTTCATTTGGCAGTAACATCTATGTCCTTAGTATAATGTTTAGTTACATGGTTGGTCATTTCTGCTGTTCTTTGTGCTCAAGGCAGACAAAACGACATCACTATGTCAGGGTTAATGTGTCTGACCAGGGATGTCCAGAAGGCTCCACAACAGGTTGGTAACAAATAATCCAGGTGAATGTTTGGGGTGGAGATGGCTCTGAATTTGCACATCTCATCATTCTTTTGAGCTACTGCACTTCTGCCTTGCTAGCACAGCACGTTCTTGGATGAGGCCAAGCTATGCTGGGTGGTCCTTTCCTGCATCTCCCATGTCTCACAATTGACTACAAAATTCTCCAGAGACCTTGGGAATGTCCTTGTATCCCTTCTTCTGACCACCTGGTGAGTGCCTTCTTTGCATGTGTTTTCTCTCAAACAGTCTTTTAGGCTTTCGAATTTCTGGCATTTGAACAGCATGGCCAGTCCATCAGGGTTGGGCTCTCTGCAGTAGAATGTGAATGCTTGTCGATCTAACTTGAGAAAGGACCTCAATGTCCAGTACCTAATCTTGCCAGGTGACCTTCAGAATCTTCCTAAGACAATTCAAATGGAAGTGATCCTGTTTCCTGGCATGGGGCTGGTAGACTGTTCAGCTTTCACAGGCACACAACAATGAGGTCAGCTCAATAGCTCAGTGGATCTTCAGTGTGATATGCAGCCTACCTCTTTTCTGTCACACTTTCCTTGGGAGCCTCTCAAACACTGAACTATCTCTGGCAAAGCAGCATCAACTGTTCATATTAGTTATCTGAAATTGAAAATAATCTCAGGCACAAAATTAGCCAATAAACAATGATATAATTATAACAGTTGACAGCTTATCTTTAATAAGGTCAGCTAATTTCTCGGTAATTTCTGATAAAGGTATAATTCATGAGGCTTATTTTTATAACAGAAGAGGAAGAAAAAACTTGGAGTAATGTTAAGGAGCATATTTTGAGCATAATTCAGTTGGACAAAGCAGGTCATCTGACTACTTACTCCTTCTGGGCTTCCTTGACCCAGATTCATCCTGTGTCTCTCAACCTGTCTGTCAAAGTGAAAATTCCCCAGGGACAGGATGTGGCACAGTGAATAGAGAACCAGCCTTGTGTTCAAATCCAGCTTCAGACATTTAAGACTTACTAGCCATGTGACCTTGAGCAAGTCACCTAATCCCAACTGCCCTGCATTTCCTCCCTCCAAAAAGAAAAAAAAAGGTAAAAAGACCCCAGTCCCTGCTGGAGTCTATACTTTGAAGAAAGACTGGGAAAGAGGGACTTGTGGTTTGGACTTAGCAGTCACACCCCACCCTCCAGCTCCCAGAAAAGTAAACTCAACCCTAAAAGATTACACTATTCAATGGAGAGTTAACCTCAGGCTGAAGAAAAAATAAAAAGGAGCTTATACACTAAGACTGGAAACAGGAACTTGGATTTTGGTCAACCTCTTTACTCCATCAGCCAGAAAGGGCAATTTGACCTTGGAAGGTGTCTTATAATCCCATGATTATTTTAGTCCTAGAAAGATATTTGTCTTACTATAAATTATCTGCTACTAAATGATAAAGTCTTACCAATTTGCTTATTCATTAAATCTATAGGTAACTTAGTCATAGGAGAATATTTGTTAGTTTGGCTTAGCTACTAGGGCTAACTTTTCCCAAGTAAGGGAAACTATAAAGAAATCCAAGTAATCAAATACTAACTGATTTAAAGGTTACTTCTTTTCACAATCTCATCACCTCTGTGCACATTCTGGAAAGTGTGCTGTCAAAGTAAGTGAACTAATTCAGAGGATTCAAAATTTCTCCATTTTGCTATAACCAGTAGATGGTGCTATGCATAATGGTACAGAACCTCTATTTTCTTTTCTTTTTTTGTTGACATCTTTTGAAAATATATTTACCCCCCAATTACATGATAATTATTTTTAATGTTTGTGGCTTTTTACATTTTTGAGTTATAAATTCTATCCCTCCTTCCTTCGATTCCCTACCCCTTTCCTTAGATAGCAATAAGATATAGGTTATACATGTGCAATCATGTAAAACATTTCTCTATTAGTTTTTTCCAGAAAGACTTGAAAAAAATGAATGTAAGGAAGATGGTGAAAAATAGCACGCTCCAGTCAGTATGCAAACAATATCAGTTCTTTCTCTGGAGGCGGATAGTATGTTTCCTCATTAGTGCTTTGGAATTTTTTTTTAAAGCAATTGGGGTTAAGTAACTTGCCCAAGGTTACAGGGCCAGTTTTTTTCTGTGGGTGTTAAGTGTCTGAAGCCGGAACAGATCCCAGGTCCTCCTGACTCCAGGGCCGGCACTCTACTCACTACACCACCTAGCCGCCCCAATATTTTTTAAAATATTGCTTTGGAATTTACTTGGAGCATTTTACTGCTTAGATTAGTTTAGTCATTGACAGTTCTTCATAGAACAATATTGCTGTTGCTGTATATAATGTTCTCCTGGCTCTCCTCACTTCATTTTGCATTATAAGTCTTTCCAGGTTTTTCTGAAATCACCCTCTTTATTTCTTATAGCACAATAATAATCCATTACAATCAATTACCACCGATGCCTTAGCCATTCTCCAATTGATGGGTATCTCTTCAGTTTCCATTCTTAGCCACCACAATAAGAGCTGCTATATTTTTGTACAAATACTTCCTTTCCTGTCTATTTTGATGTCTTTGGGCTATAAACCTAGTAGTGGTTTTGTTGGATCTAAGGGTATACAGTTTTATAGCCTTTTCTGCATAGTTCCAAATTGTTCTCCAGAATGATTGTATCAGTTCCTAACTCAACCAACAGTTCATTAGTATCCCAGTTTTTCCACATCCACTCCAAACTCATATTAGGCAATCTGATAGGTATGAGTTGAAGCCTTAGTTTTCATTTCTCTAGCTAATGGTGATTTAGAACATTTTGTCGTATTATAGATAGCATTGATTTCTTATTCTGAAAACTGACTGTTTATATCATTTGACCATTTATCAGTTGGGGAATGACTTGTATTTTTATAAATTAGAGTGCCTTTTTTATATATTGCAGAAATGAAGCCTTTATCAGAGATACTTGTGAGGAAAATACATTTTCTCCATTTCTCTACTTTCCTTATAATTTTGGTTGCATTGGTTTTGTTTGTGCTAAAACATTTTACTTTTTTATGATCAAAATTATAAATTTTACATTTTGTATTATTCTCTATTACTTGTTTGGTCATAAATCCTTCCCTTATTGAGAGATAGGATAAACGATTCCATGCATTCTTAATTTGCTTATGGTATTCTCCTACCCATTTGGACCTTATTTTGGTATACTGTGTGAGATGTTGTGATAGTAATGGAATATAAAGATTCCCCTGTATTGGCTTGGTTTTCAAATTGATTGTGTTAAAACCCAGAGCTTGTTAATCCCACCTGTGGGATGGACTTGTTGATGTGA
Organism: Petaurus breviceps papuanus; assembly: GCF_028583685.1. NCBI lineage: Eukaryota > Metazoa > Chordata > Mammalia > Diprotodontia > Petauridae > Petaurus > Petaurus breviceps. Next base: position 297,305 of record NW_027185786.1, read on the forward strand.
AAAGAAAGTCCTGAACTGGGAGGAGCTGGTGACGTAGATTTGGAGAGACAAGAGAGAGGCAGAAGAACTTTTTGGAAGCAGCACCTCCTGGAGGCAGAGAGAGAGACTGAGAGAATTGCTGGGGGCCACTTTGAATTGCCCTGGACTTTTGAGACCTGCCCCCCGAGCTGCCAAGGATTGAGGAGACATGGCTGTTTTGCTGGTACTTTGTCTGTTTTGATGTTGTTTTGCCAGATTTGTCCACTGGTGAAAGACAGTCCTTTTGTTGAAGAAGTCCTGGAACCTGGCTGCTGGCTAAGAGCTCCTGAGACTGTCCTGCAGACAGAGAGTGAATACTGTCCACTGGTGAAGGACAGTGCTGTTGTTGCAGGGGTCTGGGAACCTTTCTGTTGGTTCAGAAGCCCTGAAGAAGGATTTTCTTGTTGTATGTTTACAGAAATCCTGGGAGAGGGTTTTGCTAATGTTTTCAGGGGTTCTAGGACTGTTCTACAGACAGAGGATGAATTAATGAAGGGACTGGCAATGTATCTTGTGGCCTTGCTAAGCCTTGTCTCCCCAGGAACTAAGATTGCTGAGAACTTGCCTGTGTCAAGATGAAGAAAAGACCTCCATTTGGGTATCAAGTGCTGTGCTTAAACTTGATGTAACTCTGGGGTAGATTCAATTGCGATCCCGGGGTGGGGAACTTTTCACCTTTTTGTGTTCTATGGTTGAACAAATGAATGTACTTTACTTAGATTGGAAACTAATCTCCATTTGAGAAGAGGGGCTTTGTGATGGACCAAATGAAGGTACAGCCTAGGGGTGGAGTAGTATTTAGAACAGGGACTTTGTAATTGATTGAATGATTGGAAGGTCCTGGGGTGGGGTAGTACTTGGAGATTATTTAATCACACTTAGTAAATGCTGTATTTGGAATGATGTCATGTTTTGATCTTCTCTGTTCTTGGTTGGTCGCTGAATAAAATGGAGAGCACCCATGCTGGTATTCTGCACCTTGGGAAGTTGCCTTTCCTTGGCATTACAGTACAGATGTTGGTCTATAACTGCATTCTGATATAGTATTTTCCAGGTTTCAAAGCAGTTTTTGTGAAATGAATTTCTGCTTGAAAAGCTTAGATCTTTGGGTTTATCATATACCAGATTACTAGGGTCATTTACTATAAGGTAATTTATACCTAATCTATTTCACTGATCCATCACTTTATTTCTTAGCCAGTACCAGATTGCTTTTGATAATTATGCCTTAATAATACAGTCCAAAATTTGGCATGTTTAGACTGCCTTCCTTCATGTTTGTTTGGTTTTTTAAAATATATATATTCCCTTGATATCCTTGACCTTTTGGGAACACCTGTATCTTCTTGGTGTTGCTGTCAGGTCAAAATTAACACAAGTATCAGAGTATCACAAGTATCAATCCATATGCTATTGTTTAGTTACATAGAAATAAAGAGTAATTGCAGAAGTTTCCTTCATACATTTTTTAAAAAAGCAAAATTTAATACAGGTTGTATTTCAGCTAATTCATTTGAAAATGCCTTGATATCTGGGAGCAGTCATCTCTATTTCCATTCTGCTACATGTCTGTTTTGCCAATGTTCTAGGAATTTGATGATCTTCCATTTCCATCATTAGTATATGATTCACTTGATCAGAAATTCTGATATTTGGGAACAATTCTTCCATCATATGTGCAAAATTGTCCTTTACTTTTGATCTGTGTGGTTTTATCTTTAAAACACCTGACTCGTGGACTATTTTTTAATACCTTTCACTTCCTTTATTCTATTATTTTATTTTGCAACAATTAATGTATTTCTTTTTTTTTTTTTAAGCAATCGGGGTTAAGTAACTTGCTCAAGGTTACACGACCAGTTATTTCTGTGTGTGGTGCTGACTGTCTGAGCCCAGGATTCGATTTCCAGGTCATCCCAACACTGGAGCCAGTGCTCTTACTTGCTGAGCCACCTGGCTGCCCTAAAGTATTTCTTGATCTTTGAGATTCTCAAGAATTTATACTTCTTTTTCACTGGGATCTTGAGTCACTATTCTTCATTGGTTTGTATTCATCATGTGGGCTTTCATTGCCAGAAGGCAGTCCTCTTATTATTGATTGATAACTGATCTCTGATTCCCTAACTCACACCCAATAAAAGCTATTTGAAATCTCTTTTCTTTGCAAGCTTCCATCTCTCACCACCATAGGATGGGGTGGTGAATGCCAAACTTACATTGAAGGAGCACTCATTTCAGATCTCATTTCTTACCTGGCCCAACATCTTTGGGACCTCTCTGAGCACTTAAACTAAGATGACTTATCTGAGTTCAAATTCAATGTCAGATCCTTCTTTGTTTTGGAGGGGTGGTGAGGCAGGGGAATTGGGGTTAATTGACTTGCCCAAGGTCACAAGGCTAGTTAAGTCATTTTCCTCTGAAAACTGCCTGTTCATGTCCTTTCACCATTTATCAATTGGGAAATGACTTTTCCAATAGAAAGAAGCATTTCCAGTAAGACCAGGGGTGAAAACAAGGATGTCCACTATCACCCCTCTTATTCAATCTGGTACTAGAAATGTTAGCAGTAGAAATTAGAGAAGAAAAAGAAATCAAAGGAATCAAATTAGGCAAAGAAGAGACCAAGCTATCATGCTTTGCAGATGATATGATGATATACTTAGAGAATTCTAGAGAATCAAGTAAAAAACTACTTGAGACAATAAATGAATTTGGCAAAGTTGCAGGATATAAAATAAACCCACATAAATCCTTGGCATTCCTGTATATTTCTAATGAAATTCAACAGCAAGAGATAGAAAGAGAAATCCCATTTAAAGTTACTGTAGACATAAAATATTTGGGCACCTACCTGCCAAAAGAAACCTAATACCTATATGAACAAAACTACAAAACACTTTTCACACAAATAAAGTCAGATCTAACTAATTGGAAAAATATCAATTGCTCGTGTCTGGGTCAAGCTAAACGACAATTTTACGTAAATTAAATTATATATTTTGTGCCATACCAATCAGTTTACCAAAAAAACTACCTTATAGAGCTAGAAAAAATAGTAAAAAAAATTCATTCAGAAGAACAAAAGGTCCAGAATATCAAGGGAATTAATGCAAAGAAATGCTAGGGATGGTGGACTAGCTATACCACATTTTAATCTGTATTATAAAGCAGCAGTCTTCAAAACTAATTGGTACTGGCTGAGGAACAGAGTAATGGATCAATGGAATAGATTGGGTGAACGAGACTCAGCAGTCAATGACTATAGTAATCTACTGTTTGATAAACCCAAAGACCCCAGTTTTGGGGATAAATACTCACTATTTGACAAAAACTGCTGGGAAAATTGGAATACAGTATGGCAGAAACTGGGCATAGACCATTATCTAACACCATATACCAAAATCAAGTCTAAATGGGTGCATGATCTAGGTATAAAGGCTGATACTGTAAGCAATCTGGGAAAGCAAGGAATAGTTTACCTGTCAGATTTGTGGAGAGGGGAAGACTTTATGACCAAACAAGAATTAGAGGGCATTATAAAATGCAAAATGGATAATTTTGATTACTTTAAATTGAAAAGCTTCTGTACAAACAAAGCCAATGTAACCAGGATTAGGAGGGAAGTGGAAAATTGGGAAAGAATTTTTACAACCTATGTCACTGATAAAGGACTCACTTCTAAAATATACAAAGAATTGAGTCAAATCTATAAGAATACCTGTTTCTGATTGGTTACTATAGGCTGGAGGGCTAAGAGGAAAGAGGCAGGTAGAGAATTGTGACCTCAAAATTTAGGAATAAAAAATGTTTTTATATGTAATTGGGGAAAAATGCACTTATCTTTAAAAAGTCTAATAGTCAATGGCAGCTTGGTGGCACAGTAGATAAATCAGAGCACCGGGCCTGGAGTCAGGAGCATCTGAATTCAAATTTAGCCTCAGACACTAACTAAACCTGGGAAAGTCACCTCACCCTGTTTGCCTCACTTCCTCCTATATAAAATGTGTTAGAGAAATGACAAATCACTCCAGCATCTCTGCCAAGAAAACCCCAATGTATGACAAAGAGTCAGACAGGAGAGAAACAGCTAAGAAACAAAAAGTAGCCATTCCCCAATAGATAAATGGTCAAAGGATATGAACAACAAATTCTCAGAAAGAACTGCCAAATATCCAGAACCATATGAAAAAATGCTCCAAACCATTAATAAGAGGGGCGACTAGGTGGCACAGTGAGTAAAGCACCAGCCCAGAGTTGGGAGGACATGAGTTTGGTTTGGGCCTCAGACACTTAACACACAAAAACTAGCCTTGTAACCTTGGGCAAGTTACTTGACCCCAATTGACCTCCAAAAAGGCAACAACAACAACAAAAAAACATTAATAAGAGAAAAGCAAAGCAAAATACTGAGGTTTCATCTCATACTTTGCAAAATTGCCAAAAATCACAAAAAATAGTACCAGTCAATGTTGGAGGTGTTGGGGGAAGATGGGCACACTAATACAAGGTTGATGGAGCTAGGAAATGGTGTAAGATCATAAAGCTCTGAGTTCGAATCCACTCTCAGACATTTCCTTTGTGACCCTGGTTGGTAAGTCACCCAACCTGTTTGCTTCAGTTTCCTGAACTGTGAAGTAAATAAGAACACCTACCCAATATGGTTGTTGTGAAGATGGTCAAAAGTGGATTTAGGGGACAAAGTAAATCACTCTACTGTATCTTTGCACAAAGGGCCTGAGGCCTCTTTGACAAGAACTGAGTGTCTCCTTCAGTACCCCTCTTTCACCCATTTGAAAAGAAAACTCCCAGAACTTTGACTAGGTCTCCAAAACTCAGCCCTTTCCCTATATCTTCTCTAACAAGGGAAGTACTAGGTCCTTAAAAAATGCTAATTAACAAACAGCTAAAGAAGGTACTCTTTTCTTTGGCCTGGTCCAAATAGCTCTGGTAAGGGCCTTTGAATATGTGAATGTGACCCAGAAAACAACTTAACCTCTTTTCTTGAGTGGCCATATTTTCCAGAAACACTGGACCAAAATATGTAGAAGGCCAGCAACACCTGAACCCCTGCTCATAGAATTTGCTTCTTTCTCCCCTCATTGGCCCTTCAGTGTGCCCTTGAGAGTCAAATGAGCTACAAGACAAGGGCCAGTCAATGTGCACCAGACAGAGTTGTTTCTGCAGCTCAGACCCTGGAGGATAAGCAGAGCATCCTGTCTTCCAGGTCTGGTAGGGAGAGCTTGGTCAAAGAGACAAAGGGGAGAGGGGAGCAATTCTATGGATATGTGGGGAAGGGGTGCCAGGCATAGCTAAAGGAGCAAACACAAGACTTCTACAGAGCAGAGAGAAATGAGTGAAGTGGTCTTCCTTGTGACTCAGGGTTCATGAGGGAAAACTGAGAAAATGCACAGGAGAGGGCAGCAATTGGGGCAGGGGCAGGAGGTAGTTAGTGATTGTGATGCCAAAGTGCCAGGAATCAATTCAAAGTACAGAGAACAGGGAGGTGCTGTCACTACTGTTTGCAATTTCCTGCCTGTTTTTGCAAAGAAACAGTTCGTAGGTGGGGGATTGCCAGCCTCATAGACAATCCTCTTCCTCTATGGAAATGCCTCTTCAGTTGATGTTGGTCAAGTCTGTAGACAGAGTGCACTCACCTGGGATGGGGGTCTGCAGGTCCCAGGGGCCATTCCTTCAGGCTCCAGGTTACCAGCTTGGTCTTCTGTAGACTGAGCAGGGGAGGGAGAACGATCCCAGGGCAAGAGGCTGGCCAACAGGGATTTACAGGGGGTGAGATCCTTCCCTGAGGAAAGAGAATAAAACCCAGAGGTAGGGTCCAGCTGGGAAAAGAAGATGGTCCCACCCTTTCTTACTACTCTCTTTCCCCTTCCTTTCCCCTATTGTCCTTCAGAGAACCCAGAGTCAGAAGGGGTTTGGGATCCCAGATGGGATGAGACCAGTCACAGTCTCAATGGCTCCTGAATCAAGAGATCTCCCTCTGACTGGACATGGGACCTGGATCCCAAAAGATCAATACAGCTCCTCAACTTTCCCCACACATCCCCACCTACTCAAAAATCCTTTCAGTTTTTCTGGCATTGTGGGCCCAGCCCAGTCCAGCCCTTCATTGTCAGTTACCTCTGCACCACTCAAGGCTACTTCCAACCCCTAAAATCCCATTTAGACTCCTTCTAGGTTACCTCCACAACACCCTATTTGGCCCCCTCAATCCTATCCCAAATCTTCCCACAATATTTTCCCCTATATAAAAAACTTAGTCGTCCCTTCCAAATGCGCAAATCCTTAAAAATTGCTTCTACTGGCAACACAATAAACCTTGTCTCGGACTGAAAGAAAGCTAGTGACTAAATTCTTCTGAGGCACACCCAGTCCCTTTATCTTTGCATTTCAAGGTTCACTTAAGTCTCACTTGGCTTTCAATCAAGAGGGGATTCCTGGGTCTCAGTGGGTAAGGTTTGAATTTTGGGAAAAGGTGATCCAATCTTAAACGTGGAGGGAGTGACCCTGGATTTTCCAGAACAGATTAGGAGACTGAAAAGAGTTAGCAGTGGGAAGCTTGTCCAGTAACCAGGCTAGGGAGGGAGGATTGCTCCAGGGGCACCTAGAGCTGGACTCACCACATGGTCAGAGGAGGAGGAAGAGACCCAATGGTATGGACAGCCAGCAGAAGCCAGCAGGTCTGTGAGAGGCTGGCTCAGACCTACCTGAGACCAGCACCCACAGAGCTGGCATCCACAAGGCAGAGATCTCAGGTCCACGTTAAAGCAGTATGACCTCAGCTCTGAGGGAAGAAGGCAGAGAGAGAGCTCAGCAGCAAGGGGAGAGGGCAGAGCAATCGAGACACAAATTCTAGTTTTCAGCCAGCCCACTCTGGGAGGGTCCTTCCTCTCTCAGAGGCCCCCAGGAAGGGCTGTTTCCTCCAATCACACCCAGGGCCAGGTACTCAGGATCCTTTCTGCCTTTCCTCAACAAGTCCTGCCCCCTATCACCCAGAATGCCTTGGCCACTGGAATGACCCCTCTTCTGCCCTACACTCCTCCCAGGCCTCCTAACTCCACCCCAGAGCTCCAATTCCACCTGGGCCACCACCCACCAGGCTGGTCATCTCTGAGGCTCCTCCTCCCCCATCACCCTGCCACCTGATTTCTTTCTGGAGAAAAGATTCAGGATTTTAGGGGTTGGGATGGGGGGAGCAAGAAAGAGGCAACCTGGAGATTTCCAGGAGAGTAAGGGATTCACAGCCAAGCAGAGATCAGTTTCAGAATGGCGGTTGTTCACAAAATACTGTCAGTTTCATTAGCCCGTTTCTCCTAGTTTAAATTAGAATGTGGGCTCATTTAAAAGTCTGCTCTCAGCATAATAACTGGGGTGTTGGGTCAGCTGAGGGCAGATCTACCCTTAATGTCAAATACCCTTAAAACCTGGCATTTAAGGGCTTATATTTGGGAGCTGAAAGTATAATTATTAAATGCAACTGGATCAGAATTTCTCTTTGCTCCTCTCTGAAAGTAACCAGCCTAGAGAGTTGATTGCAGAAATGGATAAAGAGGTTTTTATATCTAAGATAATCATAACTAAGATAATCAACTGAATTGATGTTATTTGACTGGCAATTTTGTTGCAGGTATTTACTTTGTAACATTGTTTATGTTGTGATTATGCACCAAATTTTTCTCAATTGGGGATTTGGGGTAAGCATTATATATATATGCTCTTAATTTGAAGAAAAAATTTTTTTAGAGGGATATGCAATTGTACCCTCAGAAAATAACTTTTCTTTTGATTTGAATGCTGTGAAATGATGAATCAAGTTGTAACACTGTGGTTACAATGTTTCCAAACTGTTCTCTATTTATTTCGGTATATTTTGCTTTAAAATCATAAGAACGATTGTGAGAAATAATGATAGTTCGGTTTCCACAGATTCTATAGGACCTATAAATGTTTTGAAATTGATCCTGCCCAGGATGTATGGAAGAGCCTGGGTCCTGAGGGGAAAGGGCAGAACGTACTATCGAGTCATCTACAAAGAGGGGAGGGAGACTTGACCAGGCTGGTCCAAACCAGTTGGGATTCAAACTGACACACTCTGTGTAAGAGTTGTGTCCCTTTGTCTAACCAGGGGCTACTCTGGGGGAGGGGGGAGTGAAGAGAAGAACCATTTAGGAGATGAGTCCCCAGAGAAAGGGGATGACCTGTCTAGAGGGGACCAATGATTTTAACTGAAGGGGGGGCTATATAACCTTTGTTCCACTACTGGGAGAATCATCAGTGAAGGATCTCTTCTTCTACTCCACAAAATGCAATCTTAATACTTTGTTTATAACAATTTATTCTTTGAGAAAAGTACAAAGGACCCTGTAAATTCTCCATTCAGGCTTTCACCTTAATTAAAAACGCAAAACTTGGACCAAGAAGAATTAAAAGGAGTCTATTATACTATGTCAAGGTAACAACACATTGAGGGATCGATCACCTTAGGGCAGCAAGGGATTCATGATGGAACTGATGGGGTGCTTGGGTGCCTGTGTTTGGACTCCAATTCCAAAATCACATCTCTCCCTAGCCTCAAAATATTGTCTCAGGCAGTTTCTCTCCAGTCCCACGACTGCATTCCCTAGTAAAACTTTTCTCTCTCTTCCTGATACAGTAGCCAGTTGCACCTATAGAACTTACTACTTTGAACTGATATGTACTGGCTGAATTGGCTGCATACTGGGTCATAAAGGTATTTACTACTTACTGACCTATCAAATGTATCCTAGACTCAGGCATAATGTATACTCCCTTATTTTTATCTACTTACCAAGACATTGATGGAGGCAGCCTGGGTATTGTTAAATCCTGACCCTTAGTTGACTTACTGATGTTTCACTCCTCACCCAGTCCCTAATCCTGCCCTGCCTCACCTAGTTAGCATGAGAAAGGATTTTCCACGGTGGCTAGAATTAATGAAAGTCTGAGTTGGAAGATTCCAACCTGGACATCAACAATGAAAATCCCATTATAATGGATCTAATCCTCATTCTTAAAAGGCCTTCTCAGAATAAAGGAAAGTGGTAGATATGCTGATTTTGCAGGCACCAGCATCCCCCACTGCCCCCTACAGGCAGTTTTCTCTCTGACTTTAGCCATCAGTATGACTTCAAACCAGGTTTCATATCATTTCTGTTTTTATATAATTTCTCTGGAAACAAAATTCAATCATACCTTACATGTTCCTGGCATCCCAAGAGCCTATAAATTGCTTGGTTCATACCAGATTCTTAGTAAAGCTCGTTGACCTCTTACCTTGACTAAACCAATGGGTTCAGTTTAGAAAGTGAGCTCTTTGAGGGCAAGGGCTGTTTCACCCCACTTTGCACCCCCAGCCCTCAGCACAATGCCTGCCAAATAATCTATGCTTGTTGGATTGCTGTGAGTCCCAAGATCACTGGTATTGGAGGCATTTTCTTCTTTTTCTGCATTCTAAGATAAGGACGGGGTACAGGCTCTGGGAACCCCCTTGACCACTCCCTTCAATCTTCCCACAAGAGGCATTTGCCTGAGACTATAATCCTTACAAAATAGCTGGATCCAAATTGTTTCTCATCTCCTGGTAGCCTCCAGCTATTTCCTACCCTTAATCTCTCTTTACTGGAGTCTGACTTCATTTGACTCCCCCTGAAGACTCTCCCCAAACTTCTCCTCTACTCCACCCCTAAATTCTCCCAACCTTTCTGTATATAAATTCCATCTTGCCTCCATGAATAAACTGGAGAATGACCTAGCGCAGACTCACTCTGTGTCAGATTATTCTGGCCTGCTGGTCCAATATAAACTTCACAGATACATAGGCTCCTTAAGAGTCTACCCAATATGGCGAATCTTTAATAAACTTTGCTTTTCTTTGGCTGAGAGAAGACTTGAGTCGAATTCATTGGGCAGGACTCAGGCTGTTGGTATTTTGGGGTCCCACTCACCCCTAACCCTGACCACAACATTTTATGCTTCCCTGACCTCATCAGATGACAGTATCAACTGTATTCAAACAAGGGGTCCCAATTTGAATCAAGGCTGGATCTCCTAAAACTGAGATGACTCAAACGTGTAGCTGCCATAGGTGATAACCCAAGAGGAATTTAATAATTTTCCTAAACCACCTCATTACTTTTTTTAGGTAACTTCTTTCCAAGGGTGATAAGTTTTTCTGGCTTTGCCCAAAAGAATGTCCCAAGGTACCTGTCTTCTGAGTCCCCAAAGAACTTCCAAGATAAGGAGAATTTACAGGCTCCTTTTTTACTTTCTGTAAACAGAAAGTTACTATTATTAAAAAGAAATCATTTCCTCCCCAGCAGCCTTCATAGCTTGGAGAAACCTTCACCCTGGGACTCCTCTGTCCTGGGCCTCCACTCAAGAGAAGCCCCAGCTGTGATCACTTCATTCCCAGTTCTACTCACTCTCCAGCTTTGTTTTGTTTTGTTTTGTTTTTGACACTTCCTTGTCGGTGGCCTTGCACACAAGTGGCCATCCTTTCTCCCCTGACCACTCAAGTTCCTCTTTATGTGTTATCTTCTCTCACTAGAACATAAGCTCCTGGAGAGTAGGGACTGTCTTCTTTGCTTGCATTTGTATCTGTAGCACTTAGCATAATTCATGGCATATACTAAGTGCTTAACAAATACTTTATTCACATTCTCCAGTTTCCCTTTCAATCTTCCTCTTGCCATAATCAGTCAACAACCACCTCTTCTCATCAAAGGTTCACTGGCTCCTGATTAGATCCTTGGTGCTCAAATCAATGAAACTCCAAACCTCTCTCCCTCTTCCACAAATTCTGTAGCTGTCTCAGGGTCTTCTTTTTGTCCCAGCCTCCTGGCACGTCACCACCAGCTGCCATGAACTGTCTCTAGCCAACTTCTACCCATTACTGGACTGGTGATATTTGACATCTCTCTCCCCCTACATCATCCCATCACCTGAATGTGACTCAGGTGGTAGAATTCCTAGTAATGACTGTTCTTTGCACAGTAGGTCATTAGACGTATTAATCTATGCAGCATTCAGAGACACTGCAAGAATCCAATGAGAGAACTCATGTAGAGTGTTATGCAACTGAATCAAAAAAGAAGAATCTGTTTAAATAACAAAAGAAGAATCTATCCAATTGATTCTTAAAATGATTCAAGGGAAAAGTGTGACACAGCACTGGAAATAACCCTATGAAGAAGTATAAGAATGATCCTGCAGGCTAGAAGCACCTCCTTGCCCACCCCAAGATGCTGGCAGCCTTGGGCAAAATGCTGTTTTTAATGGAGCCATCCTGCTGCTTTGATAGTTTTGCTGCTATCAGGCACCTCAAGGTTTCTGTGCTCTAACTCAACTCACACTGCACAGTATGCTGCCAGACTCCCAGAATGAAAGTCTCATTTTTTTAAGCAACTTCTTTGAAGTTAAGCTTTTTTGAAGTTGAAGTTAAGTTAAGAATCACATACAGGTTGGGGCAGCCAGGTGGCTCAGTGAGTAAGAGCACTGGCTCCAGTGTCGGGATGACCTGGATCAAATCTGGGCTCAGATACTCAGCACCACACCCAGAAATAACTGGCCATGTAACCTTGAGCAAGTTAACCCCGATTGCTTTAAAACAAAATTTAATTAAGAAAAAAAGAATCACATACAGGTATAGAGAAAGCATGGTCATGCTCAATTGAGATGGCTCTTTGCTTTGAGGGGACAAAATAAAGTTTCTTAAAGAATGACAGACACAGGAATATGATCTTTATTTTACACCAATGTCTAATTGGCTTACAGATAGGGGAATTGCTAGATGAACTGTGAGAAATAATCTGTCCTATATCCAGGCACTGGTATCCTCTTGAGCATATGGCTGGGAGATGAGGTCATGAGTTAATGTCAGTAGTAAACAGCAGAGCAGCATCCAGGAGTCTCAGCCCTGCCTCTTTCCATTAAACCCTTAAAACCCTTACTCTTTTTTTTTAATTAAATTTTATGTTTATTTTTAGTTTACAACATTCATTTCCACAAGATTTTGAGTTACAAATTTTATCCCCATCTTTCCTCTATCCACTACCGAAAAACAGCGATACTACTGTGTACCCCCTCACCCAATCTGCTCTCTCCTACATCCTCACCATGCCCCCTCCTACTTCCCAGTAGGGCAAGATGGATCTCCATACCCCAGTGCCTGTATACCTTATTTCACAGTTGCATATAAAAAATAATGATAACAATAATACGTTTTTTTTAAACATTTGATTTTAAAACTGCACTCCAGATACTTTCCCTTCTTCCCTTGTCACCCATCCTTACTGGAAAGATAAGCAATTCAATATAGGTTGTACATGTGTAGTTATGCAAAACATTTCCATAGTGGACATATTGTGAAAGACTGACTATATTTGCCTCCATCCTATCCTGCCCCCCACTTGTTCTATTTTCTATTTTGACCCTCTTCCTTTTCAAAAGTGTGTGCTTCTTACTGATGGGGTACCTGGGGTCTAAATCAATTTGTAAAACCAATTGGTAAAACCAATTTGTACAATTGTAACTGCAATTTGTATTGTAAAATTGTAATCTGTAAAATCCACTCTGCCTAGGTAACAATTTGTGACTCCTTTATTCTTACTTAATCTCTTCATGTCTCCTCCAGTCTGGCCCAAATCTCATCTAAATTATCTATGCACTAAAGTCACAAGTTCCTCTCAGTCAGCTGTAACCTTTATCTATGCACTTTGGTCCCTTCCCTCCATCAGGTCAGCCCTGACAATGGCAGCCCCACCCTTTAAAAGTAAAAGCATGTACCCCTCTCACTTGCAGGTCCCCTAAAGGACTCTTGCCCGCTCACTGAGAAGTGTAACAATAAACTTCTACAACTCTCACTCCAATTAAGCCTGAGACCTTGAATTCTTTCCAGATTCTATTGCAGGTTTTCTAGTCTTAGATAAGATCAGAATTCCTGCTGAACCTAGAGGGAGCCATCCCTCATCATAACTACCCTCCCCCCAGTATTCCCTCTCTTCTATCATACCCCCTCTTATTCCCTTCCCCCCTACTTTCCTGTAGGGTAAGATACCCAATTTAGTGAGTATGTTATTCCCTAAAATCCTTACTCTTAAACCACTCTTTGATATTCTATCATTGGGTCATGCCCACAGAAAGAGAATGGAAATGGGGATTTGTCGATGGAAGCATGTTTACTTATTAGCTTGCCTGGCAGGATTAGGATTTGAGGTTTGAATATAAGACCCAAAATATTCCCCTTCTTTTCAGTTTACAATTCCCCTAACTTTACATCTATCCCCCAAGAAAAGTGGTTCAGTGGTCTCTGGTAGATGAATAAGGCCTAGCCTCTCCAAAGAACATAGAATGTCTGAGCCTTTGGCCTGGGGGAAGCCCCCACTCCCCAGAACTGAGGGACTGAGTTGCCTGGGAAAGCTTTTGTTCATGGCTGCAGCACTGTGGGAGATGGACACCATTATATGTCCAATTGGCAGCAAACTGCCTCCACAGGACTGAGAGTGAAACTGAAATCTGCTCCAGACCCACTGCCACTGACCTGGGTCAGGACTCCTGAATACTTCTGAGAAATATAGATCAGGAGTTCAGGTGACCATCCTGGTTCCTGCTAGTACCAGGTGACCCACTTGCCAGTATTAGAACTGTCCCTGCTGCTGATGGAGACTCTCTCTCCTGGAGTCACAGACAGGAGGCTTGAGACTAGCTCATCACATTGTCTGCACAGGATTCTTGATGTGGGAAAAATGACAAAAAATTAATTAAACCAGTTTTGTGAAGAATCACATATTCTTCATATATGAATAGAGAAAGCAAGAAAGGATTCCTTTCTCCTGAATGTGGGTGTTGTGGCTGTGTCTGAGATGACAATCCCAGTGTATATAAAGGACTCATACACACACACACGATCTCACTCAAACACATTTCTGGGGAAGGAAGATCCTTGGTTCTATAAAGGAATATCTGCCTTTGGGGTCCCTAGATCTAGACGTTGGGATGAAGGGCCTGGGGCACATGGTCAAAGGATAAAAAACAGTTTGGTTGCTGGAGCCTCAGCCTCTACCCCCATGTCAGCCTCTTGTGGAGATAGTTCCATTAGACTTAAGATTCTGACTTCCTCATTGTTTTTTCTTTCTTGACTTTTTTTCATTCTTTCCTTCTTATTACATAATTTAGAAAATAACTTCATTTTACTGGACCAATAGATAACAGGGGGATCCACCCCCACCCCCCAGCCTCAGAAAGTGTCTGTTTCAAATGGTATATAGGGTCAAAGTCTGAGGGTCTCTGGTCCTTTAACTGGAGCAGAGATCTGACCATTGTACTCCCCTACACAGTGCCTGGCACATGGAAGGTGTTTAACAAATAGTCCCTGACAGACTGAACAAACTTGAATGGTTTCTTTTTGTCTTTAGGATAAAATGCAAACTGCTTTGTCATTTAAAGCCTTTACCTTCTAGCTCAGCATCCCTTTCCAGATAAATCACACAATACAATCCTTTGTTTCTTCTATTGTAGTGGACATCCAAGAAACAGGGCAGCAAAGCCAATTATAATTTTATAGGAGTGTTTATTAACCAGCTGGTGACTGCCTCCCCAATAGGGAAGACAGCACTGAGTCTTCTGTAAGATACACTTACATAGAGTTAGGTGTTGCTAATCCACAAAATGTGGTTCCAAGAGGGGTGTAATGCCGGTAATGCCATTTCTAGTGAAGCCTTGATTACCCAGCAAAGCCCTGGACACAAACATAAACAGACCTGAATCTGGGGCTGTATCTGGGCCCATCTCCAGTCATTCTCATCTATATCTTGCCAATGGACCCAGCTGGCTCTGGAGGGGAGAGTGAGGCTGGTGACCCTGCACAGCCCTCCTCACTTAAATCCAGTTCACTTGAAAATCAAGACATCACCTTCCTGATGTCATTGGTCCTCTTTGAGAAGGAAGGATAAAAAAATAATGTTATGACTACGAGAAGAGCAATGGTGCCCTCTCCTGGTCAGAGGGAGGAGGGACAGGAGGCATTCATGTTTCTCATACTTTTTCCAAGTTCTATTAACAGGAATAATAATTAAAGCTAAAATAGGCGTCTGAAGAAATTGCCTAGGAGGTGGCTAAGGTCCATCCATTCGTTTTTATGGTGGACATAGGCTAACGAGCTTTGGTGAGCAAAGGAGCAGAGCAAGAGCTCACATCTGTACAGAAATGTCTGATTTGCAAAGCCAAGTTAGGTCTTTACCCTCCCAACTACCCAGGCCAGGTGGGTGCTCCTATCGGCCCATTTGATGGTGGAGGAAATGGAGGCTCAGAAAGCTTACGTACAGAGGACATTTCAGGGCAGAGGAATATTCAAGTGCAGGTCTTCATGACCCAGGCCCATTACTTTATTAATCTCTTAGCTGACGAATATTACAACTGATTCTGGAGAAGAGAATTTCTGGCCCACACAGACTCTCTAGATCATAACCATTGCAGTCAAGTGTGTTAAGACATCTACATCACTATTCTTCATGATGTCTGCCTGGTTGGGAGGTGGCAACTTTCTAGGGACTCTCAAAGGATGCCATCTCCCATCTCCCATGAGCAGGGCTAAATCACCTATCTCCTGCAATGTTCCCCTTGATAGCTTCTTAGAATCCCTGGTACCAACCCATGGAGAGGCTTGGGGAGCCAGATCCTGGGAACATGTAATGGAGTTGACCTTCCTCTCCCACCCTCATCAGAGTTGGAGCAAGTATCCTACAGTTTACACATTACGTGGTCCAAAAAGGTTATTTAGCTCATTCCTGAGGTAGAAACTAGATTGCATGCAAAAGTTACACGGAAAGGATATTACATTGTTTTTCCATGCTGTCAAGAAAGATAAGCAATACTCCTATTTTAGTGACTGTTTTCTTAGGAGTTGGATCTCAGAGCTGTCTCAACTTCCACACAAACTTCACTGGAATCCTAAGATAGGAGGAAAGAAAACATGTATCCAGGTAAAAACCAATATCATTTGTAAGGAACAGAAAACTAGTCACTTTGCTCAATCTTCAAATTTTTGTTCTTCAGTCCCTTTTGATAGTGCCCAGCTTCTTTTAACGCCATTTGGAGTTTTCTTGGTAAATACACTGGACTGATGTGCCGTTATCTTTTCCAATTCATTTTACAGATGAGGAAACTGAGTAAAACAGGGTTAAGTGGCTTCTCCAGGGTCACACAACTAGGAAGTGTCTGAGGCCAGATTTGAATTCAGGAATGTGAGTCTTCCTGAGTCCAGGCCCAGCACTCCAAGCATTTGACCACTTAGCTGACCCATAAAATTACTAAAGGAGAATAAACTGCAATGTCTTGTAAGATAGGATGGGACCAGAAGATGAAAATTTTAAGTTGGCATTTTATCCGAAAAGTGAAAGCAAATCACTGGAGCTTGATTAGAGGTAGAGAGTCATGGTTATAACTGAAATTCTGAAATCTCACTGTGGTAGCTGTGTGGTTGATAGCTGTAGAAGAGACAGACAGGAAGTAGAGATGCCAATTACTTTTGGGGAAGGGTTGCAACAGTACAGAAATGAGGTGATGAAGCTAGAAAGAGGAATTATTCTCCAGACTCCCTGATTATGTCTCTACAAGAAAGATTCACCCTCAGCTGCAAATTCTCACATCAGACACAAGGATTGACCCAAACCCAGAAACAGAACCCTCCTCTTGATTTCTCAGAATCTCCTCTGAGGCCTGCTTTATCATAGTTTTATCATGCATCTCCTACCCTCTCCACTAGAGGTGTTAGTGGGTCAGGTCCATTTGCAGAGTCTGGTTAGGCAGCATGGACCCTTACTAGTCATGAGAATTTCTGTCTGCTCTGTAGCATCCCAGGGCTTGGAACTGCATCTAATTGTGGTAAGAGGTCTAATCCTACCTGGGATACAGAGAGAGGGCATGCCTGCTTACCCACAGCCAGCCATAGATTTTTCTATATCAGACACAAAGCAGGAATGTCTCTGTGCTCATGAAGATAACAACTTTAAATATTTATATCAGTCATGCAACAAAAACATATCAATCACTTATAACTGATGGTTTAAACTAGACATAAAATCCAGGGGGACTTATGTACATTGAGAGCCAAGGAGGGACTTTTCAGAAGCCCCACTAAGGATATAAGAGCCTCACCCTTCCAATCTATCTTATTAAGGGCTCAGAGCACTCTTTCTTTTTTAAAGAAAAAATACTATTTTTATTTTTCAACCTTCTTTGTTGAAAGACTTTGAATTCCAAATTTTCTCCCCATCTCTCCCCTTCCCCCACCCCAAGATGGCATGCATTCTGATTATCCCTTTCCCCAATCTACCCTCCCTTCTATCACCTATCCCCCTTCTCTTCTATTTTCCTGTAGGGCAAGAGAAATTTCTATACCCCGTTGCCTGTATATCTTATTTAGAAGTTGCATGTAAAAACAATTTTAAACATTTACTTTTAAAACTTTGAGTTCCACATTCTTTCCCTTCCTCCCTCTCCACCCACCCTCATTGAGAAGGCAAGCAATTTGATATAGGTTATACATGTGTAATCATGCAAAATACTTCCTAACAGTCACTTTGTGAAAAACTATTTTTCCTCCATCCTGTCCCACCCTCCATGTCTTCTATTCTCTATTTTGTCCTGTCCCTCCTCAGAAGTGGTTGTGTCTGGTTACTCCCTTCCCCAATCTGCCATCCGTTCCATCATCCCTCCCTTATCCTCTTCCCCCCTACTTTCTTGTAGGGTAAGATAGATTTCCATGCCCAATTGGGTGTGTATGTTGTTCCCTCCTTAACCCAAAACCGCTGAGAGTAAGATTCACTCATTTCCTCTCTTCTCCCCACTCTTCCCCTCTATTGTAAAAGCTCTTTCTTACCTCTTTTGTGTGAGATGGTTGGCTACATTTCATGTCTCCCTTTATCCTTCTATATTGTTAAGGAAATTTGAAAATCTTCCCTGCCCCTTAAAAGGCACATAGAGCCCTGGCCCAGAGCTAATTAGCCTCTGGACAAAAGGAGTTTCCAATTAAATGCTGGGGCATGAGGATTTTTAAGGTCCTCAGCACCTATCCAATCAGATGCTGAGTCTTTGTTCTATATTCTGGGAGGTTAGTGTTTTGCTTTGGGGATTAGCTTATGAGAAGGACCTTGTGATTCCCTGGATGAGAATCTGAATAGCCATATGTTCATGACACCTCCCTTCCCCAATTGCTCAGATGTAAATGCTCTCTCAGTCTAGTGGTGTATATAAAGCACATAGCAATATTGCTTTGCTTCAGGCAGTCAGAGCCCTGTCTGTTGGTCTTTATTCTAATTCCTCTCCTGTATTTTTTCTGACTTTCAGGGGACTGACTTTTCCCTGAACTAGTGAATGTAATTAAGGAAGACTGTTGACCCCCTAAAAGTTGCTTTCCTTTAAAAAAGCAGATCCAAGGACTTATACTAGGGGGTCATCATGGGAGTGCCAGGGTGCTTGCTATTTCACCTTCTCCCAGTACATTCCTATGAACACTTAATTTAATTTTTTTAGATATAAGAGCTTTGTATTCCACTCACCCTGGGCCCTCTGACTGAAGTAGAGACACTGTGAAGTCTGTGTGAAAGATGAATCAGGTCTCCTCTTTACAGCAAATATAAGGGAATGTCACTTCTTTGGGATTTCATTAGCCTCCCCAGATTTGTTTTGTTTATGTTTGGACTTTATATAATTCTGTCTTCTTCTAGCTCTGTTGACTTCCTAGATTCCCAAGGAGCCATTGTGCTGACCCGGTCTCCAGCCTTCATCAATAGAAAGGGGGAGATGTTGAGGACCACAGCCAGTGGGGCTCTGACCCTGATGGCTGAATAAGCCCTCTCAGCATAAGATCCTGCTAAACAGGCTTGGATTGGTTCCCCATCCCCCAGGAAGGCTCACAGGCATGGGCTTCACATCCCCATGAGAAGTGTAGTATGCGCTCCCTGCTTGGGTACAAGGTAGCTCAGTGTTCTCAGGGGAAACTAGCATAATGTTGCAATGCAGCATTAACTGGAAGCCTTGGGACAACTCCATCCTGTTCTAGGGAGGTTTAGGGAGGTTTGGAACATCCTACCTGGTTCTCGTTCCCTGATAACTAGGATAGAGTACACGGCCATCAAGTAGGAGGCGAATGGGAACTAGGACAATGGTTTAATCCCAAAGACCGTGGCTTATGATGACTATGCAGTTTTACTATATACTGGACTCTTAGCTGAATAAAGTTAACTGTTTTCCACCATACTGGAGTCCCATCTCATTTGTGATTGTTAACCTCTGGGTAAGTAACCTTTTTATCTATCTTTTCACCTAACTTTTCCTTCTCAGCTCTGCTGCTGGCCAGCAGGGCTCTATCACTATCTCAGACGCTGCCACAGAAGGGCTTGGCTCCCCCCAAAAATGAATGAAAGAAGGTGGAAGAAAGAGGCTGGGATGCAGGCCTGAAGATGGATGACCCTAAGGGACCAGAGGACTTCCGTCAGATCTGAACAGTCCTGTGAAAAGACACTTTTGGACTTTGAACGGACAATTGTTATTGTTTTCTTGTGAAACCCTGTATCTGCACTCACAAAGGGGACTGCCCCCTTGTATGTTAGAATTAAGAAAAGTGGGGAAACTTCAAAAGGTATAAAAGGACAGGGAGGATTTGTGAGGGATAATTTGCAGTGAAGTTTCCCCATTCTGAAAAATCAAATCTAGAGTGGCTTCAGCATCCTCTAGGCCTAAGTTTAGAATTCACCTGACCTTAGAGGAATCTGAGACTTAGAGCTATGGAGAACCTCCCCAGTGCCACCTCAGCACAAGATATGCCAAATAAGGATAAAACTACTTTCCTGGCCTTGCATTGGACACCCACTTTCCATGTCCTTTGTCTCCAAGATAGATTCCTGCACTTAGGTTGTGGGCTGGCCTCCCTACCAATGAGAGTGAAGGTCAGTTGGGGGGTTGGGTTTCTGTGTTAGGGGGCATATAACCATGGGTTTACTTCCACATGTTGCTCTCTCCCTGGAAGACACTTGAGTTATAGGGGAAGGGGGGCCCTTTCTCATGAGAAAGATTAAGACCTTTTCTGATCTTAGACTCCGAACACTTCATTCCAATATAGTGATTATGCATTGTGAGTATGTGTGTGTGGTGTGTAGTTGTTTGCAAATTCTCTGTTTCCTTTTTCCATTCTTGGAAGCCCCAAAAGCCTGCTAACTTCTTAGATGCTTAAAAAAAGCTTGTTGACTTAATTACTTGACTAAACCCTTTAGAATGTGGGCTCCTTGTGGGCACGGGCTGTTTCAACTTCCTTAGTTCCCAAAGCACTTAACGTAAAGTTTAGCATGTAATGAGGGCTGGTTGAATTGACTTGTAGTCCCCAGATAATGACAATTGGAATCATTGTCTTTATTTTCTGCATTTCAGAATCTAACAATTTTGCTCAAGGAAGGGGCCCCATTTTGAATTTGTTGGAATCTGTTGAGACTAAGTTGGTTCAAAGGTATATTAACTGTCATATAATTCCACAGAAGTGGAATTTCCTAATTTTCTTAATGAGTGGCCAGACAAATCCTCATAAAACTTGGATATTATAAATAAACCTGCAAACTCCCCCTCCGCAAACCCTGATTTGGCTGTTAAAAGGTCTTAATCTCTCATTAAAGCACTTTATTACTTTAGAATCGGACAATCCATTTTCACTTCTTTCCCAAGGCTGATAAGATTTTGTTATCTCACCCACAGAGAAGGTCACAAAGCCTTTGGTCGGTCCCTAAAGAACTTCCAAGATGAGGAGAATTTATAAGTGTTACGTTATTCCTTTTATTGTTTTAAAACCAAATATATCCAATGAAACACTTAGCAGTCTTCAAACATGGTAACCACATTCTCTAACAGTTTAGTTCATCATTTCACAGGAGCTAGATCAAAAGACATGTTGATATCCTAAGAATACAATTGCATCACCCTCTAGATATCATTTTTAAATTAACATTTCTTATCAAATAATTTCTCAAAATCACAATAAAGTTTTGAAGTACAATAATAAAAGCAATGTCACAGATTTAAAACAAATCTCATTGTTTTGAGAAGACAGATCTAGAACAAAAATATGTACAATAAAATGACATCAATTGAGTTGGATATATTTTCCAAATTATCTTACATACAAAATCACTTTGTTGAGGTATAATTTTAATACTCTAGACTGACTACAGTCAGTTATAAAAATATTTATACCAGAACTTTTTATCCCAGCAAAAACAAGAAACAAAATGAGTATCAATCAATTGTTGAATAGCTAAAGAAATGACAATATATGAATTCAAGGGAATATTATTGAAGAGTAATGAGAAACATCAGGATTTCAGGGGGGAAGCCATGACATTTATAAATCTTTAATCACAGAAAGTAATGTTGGATGTTTAATGAGGTCTCTTATATGGGGAAATCTATGAGGGCTTGAGCAAAATGCCTGACATTGTTAACTACATCCATAAGTTTTCTCTCCAGCAGGATGTTTCCAATGTATAGTCAAACACTGTTCAAATCCAAGGCATCTATTTTCCAACCACTAACTCCAAAGAGGTCAAAGGTGCTCAGTTCTATGAAAACCTAACATTTTCTAGGGAAAAGAGGCAGGTGGTGAAGTTCTAACACTGTCAAAACATGACCTAGAGCTGACTGATGCCCAGATCATGAAGTTCTTATTGCAAAATTCAGACTCAAATTGAAGAAAATAAAGGAAACCATCAGAACTTACAGACATGACCTAAATAATGTTGCTTATGGATAAGATTTGGAAGTGATACATAGATTTAGGGGATTAGAT
This sequence comes from Petaurus breviceps papuanus, assembly GCF_028583685.1. Taxonomy (NCBI): domain Eukaryota; kingdom Metazoa; phylum Chordata; class Mammalia; order Diprotodontia; family Petauridae; genus Petaurus; species Petaurus breviceps. The sequence goes on from NW_027185786.1 coordinate 319,185, forward strand.
CTGGTAGGAAGAGTGCCAGAAGAACTAGAGACAGAGGTTCTTAGTACTGTACAGGAGGCAGCAACTAAATACATTCCAATGAAAAAGAGCAAGAGAGCAAAATGACTGCCTGATGAGGCCTTAGAAATATCTGAGCAAAGAAGGAAAGGGAGAAGGTATAGCCAAGTGAATTCAGAATTCCAGAGAATAGCAAGGAGAGATAAGGTTTTCTTAAATGGCCAAGGCAAAGAAATAGAAAACAATTGAATGGGAAAGACAAGAGATTTTTTTTTAAGAAAATCTGAGCTATCAAAGGAGTACTTCCTGCAAAAATGGGCATGAGGACTTCTGGAGCCAAGATGGCAAGGTGAGGCAGTAACTTGCCTGGGCTCTTTCAAATAAACTTGCAATAATGGCTCTGAACCAATTTCAGAGCAGTGAAGATTACCAGTCTAGGACAGCTTGAAGGTTGAGCAGGAAACGTCTCACTAATTGTGGGAAAAGAGTACAGTTAAGAGAGCTATAGGCAGGCTTCACCCTAGGTGGCCATGGAGTATTTTAGGGGAGTCATGAGAAACCTCACGATACTGGAATCCATTTTTAGGGCTTCATGCACCGTATGAAATATGCAATGCCTCTTCCAAGAAGAGTCAAGTCCTCATTGAGCACTTTCATAAGTCTTCTCTCAACTATGAATTCTTGATGTAAAGGAAGAGAAGATCTCTAGCTGTGGACCTTCCCAACTGAGTCCTAAGAGGCCTTGCTCAGAAGGTGAAATTTCTTTTATTTAATCAGATGCTTTATTAACTTCTAATTTACATCATTCATTTCCACAAGATTTTGAGTTACAAATTTTCTCCATTTTTCCCCTACCCACTACCCCCTAACAGCAATCCCACAGGATATCCCCTCCTCCAATCTGCTCTCTCCCATATCTTCTCCCATACCCCCTCCGAATTTCCAGTAGGGCATGGTGGATCTCTGTGCCCCAGTGGCCTGTGTATCTTATTTACCAGTTACATGTAAAATATTAATAGTATATATATATATATATATATGTATATATATATATATAGTAAAAGACTGACTATTTCCCTCCCTCCTATCCCACCCCCAACTTGTTCTATTCTCTACTTTGATCCTGTCCATTTTCAAAAGTGGGTGCTTCCAAATTCCCTCCCCCCCCACCCTGCCCCCCCTTCCATCCTCCCCCCCCCCATCCCCTTTCCCCCTAGTCTCCTGTAGGGTGAAATACCCTATTTAGTGTGTATGTCATTCCCTCCCTAAGACAAATTCAATGAGAATAAGGTTGAACCATTCCCTTTTGCCTTCCTGTTCTTCCCTACCATTGTGACCATTTTTTCTTGCCTCTTCTATATGACATAGTTTACCCCATTCTCTTTCCCCATCTCCTCTCATTATATTCCCCTCTCACCTCTTAATTTCACCTTTTAAGTATCATCCCTTCCCATTAAATTGGTCCTGTGCCCTCTATCTATATATACCTGTACACACATTCACATATGTATTAATTCACCCATATACCCTCCTCCACACACACACACACACACACACACACACACACACACACACACACACTTCTATTCCCGTCAACTATTCTCATACTGAAAAAAGTTTCATCAGTTACAATTATCGTTTTTCCATGTAGGAATGTAAATAGTTCAACTTTGATAAGTTCCTTATGATTTCTTTTCCCTGTTTATCTTCTGATGCTTCTTTTGCTTCTTGTATCTGAATGTCAAATTTTCTATTCAACTCTGGTTTTTTCATCAAGAATGCTTGAAAGTCCTCTATTCCACTGAATGATCATATTTTCCCCTGAAACCTAATACTCAGTTTTGCTGGGTAGGAGATTCTTAGTTTTAATCCCAGCTCCTTTGCCCTCTGGAATATCATATTCCAAGCCCTTCGATCCCTCAGTGTAGAAGCTGCCAGATCCTGTGTTATACTGATTATGTTTCCACAATATTCAAATTGTTTCTTGCTGGCTGCTTGTAATATTCTCTCCTTGATCTGGGAATTCTGGAACCTGGCTATAATATTCCTAGGAGTTTTCTTTTTGGGATTTTTTCAGGAGGTGATTGGTGGATTCTTTCAACCTCTATTTTGCCCTCTGGTTCTAAACATCAGGGCAATTTTCCTTGAGAATTTCCTGAAGGATGATTTCTGGGTTCTTTTTTTTGATCATGGCTTTCAGGTAGTCCAATACTTTGTTGCTCTGCTTGCTTTGCCTGCTCATGTTGCCACTCAATTACTTGACTTTTGGTTTTGTTTTGTTTTGTTTTGTTTTGTTTTGCCACAGTAGGACTCTGTCACCAGACAGGGGAACTTTGTCCCAATCGCTGGGGTTTTCTCAGCTACCAAAGGTATTAGTTGGGTGCCCTCTCTGAAGCCTCCACACGCTATGGCAAGCTAGTTGCACACCGCAGAACCTCTACCTTAGACAGCAATCCAGATCCAAGCAGGTTAAAGCAAGAGAGATTGACACTCAGACTGGTTGATTTGTCCCCCAACAATCTGCAGGCCAGGAGCTGAAGAAGCCACGTGGCTGGAGCTGCACAGCCACTGCGCCTCAGCCGCTTCTTGACCTGGGGGCAAAGGCTAACCCCACTCACAACTACTGGATCCCAAAGTCCACGCTGCACTGACCTCTCACTTTGTCCTTAGCATCTATGTGTTGATAATTCTGGAAACCGCCACAGCTGCTGGTGATCTGAAGTCCCTCCAGCTAGTCAGACCCACCGTGAGGCTAAAACCTCTGGTTTGCTCGGGGCTGGTCTGGGCTCCCAGAGTGCTGCGCTGGCCACTTCTTGCCAGCCTGCTAGGCTGTCTTCAGTGGGAGATTACCTTCTGTCATTTTGTGGGTTCTATAGATCTAAAGTTTCTTCAGAGTCACCTTTTACATGAATTGGAGGATGTGGAAGCTGGAGCCGTGCGGAAGTGCTGTTTCTACTCCACCATCTTGATTCTACCCCAGAAGGTGAAATTTCTAATGTCTAACTATCCCTATAGTCCATTTGAATGTCTTTCCACATTCATTACAGGATTATGGTTTCTATATCATGTAAATTCTGATGGGAAATAAGGAATGAGTTTAGTCTTCACATGTTTCATATTGATTATATTAATGAAGTATGTCCTCTAGAATGGATTCCCTGATGAGAAAGTGATTGTCTTATAATAATAACCAATTATTGGGGTGGCTAGGTGGCACAGTGAATAGAGCATTGGCCCTGGAGTCAGGAGGACCTGAGTTCAAATCTGGCCTCAGACACTTAACACTAATCATGTGACCCTGGGCAAGTCACTTAACCCCAACTGTCCTCCCTTCCCCCTCCAAAAAGAATAAAAAATTACCAATTATTCAATAAGGACTAAGATTTTCCCCCTTCCTATTTCCTCAATTCAGAAATCAACCCCTAAGAAAATTAGGGACCAATTTCCCTAATGAATACAGATGAAAAAATTTTAAATAAAATATTAGAAAAAGATTACAGCAACTTATCACAAGAATAATATACTTTGATCAAGAAGGATTTATACCAGGAATGTAGGGCTGGTTCAGTATAGGAAAAATCAGCATAATTGATCATATCAACAACAAACCTAACAGAAACTTTATGATTATCTCAACTGATGCACAAAAAGCTTTTGACAAAATACAACACCTATTCCTATTAAAAAACATTACAAGGGGTGGCTAGGTAGCGAAGTGAATAGAGCACCACCCTAAAGTCAGGAAAGAGTATCTGAGTTCAAATCCAACCTCAGACACTTGACACTTACTAGCTGTGTGACCTTGGGCAAGTCACTTAACTCCAACTGACCTGCTTCAAAAAAAAAACACAGCAAAACACTAAGAGAGCATAGGAAAAAATAGAGCCTTCCTTAAAATGATAAGCAGCATCTACCTAAAACCATCAGCAAATATTATATGTAATGGGAATAAGCTAGATGCATTTCCAATAAGATTAGAGGTGAAACAAGGATGTCCATTATCACCGCTATTATTCAATATGGTACCGAAATGTTTGCTTCAGCAACAAGAAAAAGAAATTGAAGGAATTAGAATAGGCAAAGAAGAAACTATGATATGATGATATACTTTGAGAATCCTAGAGAATCAAGTAAAAAACTACTTGAAATAAATGATTTTAGCAAAGTTGCAGGATATAAAATAAACCAACACAAATCATCAGCATGTCTATATATTACTAGCAAAGCCTAACAGGAAAAGATAGAAAGAGAAATTCCACTTAAAGTTACTATAGACATTAAAAAATATTTGGGAGCCCACCTGACAAAACAAACCCAGGAACTATATGAACATAATTGCAATCACTTTTCCCAAAAATAAAGACATCTAAATAACTGGAAAAATACCAGTTGCTTGTGGTTAGTCTGAGCTAATATAATAAAAATGACAATTCTACCTAAATTTACTTATTCCATGATATCCATGAATCAAACTACCAAAATTATAGTGCTACAAAAAATAGTTATCAAAATTCATCTAGAAGAACAAAAGGTCCAGAATATCTAGGGAATTAATGAAAAGAAATGCCAGGGAAGGTGGCCTAGCCATACAAGATCTTAAATTGTTTTTTTGAAGCAGCAATCATCAAAACTACTTGGTACTCACTATGGATAAAAGATCAAATCAGTGGAACATGTTACAAACAAAAGACACAGTAGTTAATGATAACAGCTATCTACTCTTTGGTAAACCCAAAGACCCCAGCTTCTGGGATAAAAACTCACTGATAAAAACTGCTGGGAAATGTGGATAATAGTATGGCAGAAACTGGGAATAAAACAAGGTCTGACACTATAAACAACTTAGGGGAGCAAACAATCCTTTATCTGTTAGATTTATAGAGAATGGAGGAATTTATGACCAAACAAGAGAGAGAACATTATGAAATGTAAAATCAATAATTTTCATTATATTAAATATTAAAATTTTTGGACAAAGCCGATGCAACCAAGATTAGGAGGGAAGCAAAAAAACAGGAAAAGAATTTTACAACTAGTGTCTCTGGTAAATGCCTCATTTCTAAAATATATAGAGAACTGACTCATTTGCAAGAATACAAGTCATTCCCCAATTGATAAATGGCCAAAGGATGTGAGCAAGCAGTTTTCAGAGGAAGAAATTAGAGGTATCCATAGTCATGCAAAAAAAAAAAATGCTCTAAATCACTGACTGGAGAAATGCAAGGCAAAACAACTCTGAGGTACCATATCACACCTATCAGATTGGCTAATATGGCAAAACAGAAAATGTTAAATGTGGAGAGGATGTGGGAAAGTTACAACACTAATGCATTGTTGGTGGAGTTGTGAACTGATCCAACCATTCTAGAAAGCAATTTGAAACTATGCCCAAAGGACTATAAAAATGTGTATACCCCTTGAGCCAGAAATACCACTTCTATAGGTCTGTATTCCAAAGAGATCATAAAAATGGGAAAAGGACCCATGCACAAAAATATTTATACCAGCTTTTTGTCAGGGCCAAGAACTGGAAATCAAGGGGATGCCCATCAACTGGGGAATGGCTAAACAAGCTGTGCCATATGAATATGAGAAATTATATATGTGTGTGTGTGTGTGTGTGTGTGTGTATAAAATAATACAGACTTCAGAAAAAACTAGAAAGACTTCAATGAACTAATGCTGAGTGAAGGGAGCAGAACCAGGAGAACATTGTACACTGTAAAAGCTAGTGTATGAGGACTGATTTTGATAGACTTAGCCCTTCCATCAAGGCAAGGACCTGAAACAATTCCAAAGGACACACATCATGGAAAATGCCCTCCACATCCAGAGAAAGAACCATAGAATCAGAATGCAGAGCAAAGCAGAATATTTTCTTTTTTGTTTTATTTTGTTATTTTTTTCCTTCTCATGGTTTTTCCCATTTGTTACAATTCTCCTATGCAACATGCCTCATGAAAAATTGTGTTTAATAGGAATGTATGTGTAGAGCCCATATCAGATTGCTAGCCATCTTGGGGGAGGGGGTGAAAATTTAAAACTTATGGAAGTAAATGTTGAAAGCAAAAAATAAATGGGGGAAAGGGCGCAGAGGGGGAAGAAATCAGCCCTCTAGGTGATTCAACCAGTCTTTGAAGGGCAGGGATGATGATATGAAATCTTGGGCAAGAATTAGACAACTGGGAAAATTTAGATCTGACCAAAAAGTAAAGTGCCTAGAAGAATTCTGGCCCATTGTATTTTAGTCAGGTCTGAGAGGAAGTGGATTTCCCATCTAGATTGCCCCCAGACAATGGTGATCTGGATAGAGATAAGTCTCTCTGTCCAAAATTGAGTCCGAAATCATGTCCTCCAGCTCCTCATTAGAACAAGTCCACCTCTCATAATATTCATTCTCATAAATTTTTAACCAATTAGAGTTGAACTATGCCTATTGGTAACACCTTTTTATCTAAGGGTACATAAAACTGTTAAGAGACCTCCATGATTCATCATTGGTTTATAAGAGATAGCTAAATGACTGTTCTTTTATTAATTACTCACTAGACATAATTAATTAAATGATTACCCAGAAATTATGTGTCTTGGATTGTTTTCAACAGATTTGCATAGTAATGTGAGAGTGTACATAAAAGGTTTTATCACATTAGGTTTCTCTCCAGTGTGGATTCTCTCATGTGCAGCAAGACTGGAGCTTTGTGTAAAAGCCTTTTCCACATTTATCACATTCATAAGATGTGGATTCTCTGATGTACAGCAAGATCAAAGGTCCTTTAAAAAGCTTTTCCAAAATGATTACATTTATAAGGTAAATGTAATCCCTCCACTGTGAATTCTCTGATGTACAGCAAGTCTGGAGTTCTCACTAAGTCTTTCCACATTGATAATGTTCTTATGGTTTCTCCCCAGTGTGGATTTTCTGATGTCGAACAAGTTTTGAGTTCAGACTGAAACCCTTTCCACATTGACTGCATTCATAAGGTTTCTCACCAGTGTGGATACTCCGATGTACAGCAAGTTGGGATTTTAGTCTGAAAGTCTTTCCACATTGATTACATTCATAAGGTTTCTCTCCAGTGTGGATTCTCTGATGTACAGCAAGATGAGAGTTCCTTCTAAAAGCCTTTCCACATTGATGACATTCATAAGGCTTTTCCCCACTGTGGATTCTCTGATGTACAAAAAGATTAGAGCTACTTCTAAAAGCCTTTCCACACTGATCACATTCATATGGTTTTTCCCCAGTATGTATTCTCTGATGTTCAGCTAAAGCATAGGTTAGTCTGAAAGTCTTTCCACACTGATAACATTCATATGGTTTCTCTCCAGTGTGGATTCTCTCATGGGCAGCAAGTTTGGAGTTTTCTCTGAAAGCCTTTCCACACTGATCACATTTATAAGGTTTCTCTCCAGTGTGGATTCTCTCATGGGCAGCAAGTTTGGAGTTCTCTCTGAAAGCCTTTCCACATTGATCACATTTATAAGGTTTTTCTCCAGTGTGGATTCTCTCATGTGCAGCAAGACTGGAAATCTCTCCAAAAGCCTTTCCACATTGATCGCATTCATAAAGTTTTTCAACAGTGTGAATTCTCTGATGTAAACCAAGTCTGGAGTTCTCTCTGAAAGCCTTTCCACATTGATTACATTTGTAAGGTTTCTCTCCTGTGTGTATTCTCTGATGTGCAGTAAGTTTGGAGCTGGAACTAAGAGTCTTTCCACATTGATTGCATTCATAAGTTTTCTTTCCTGGGTGGATACTCTGATGTCCAGCAAGTTGGGATTTTAGACTGAAAGTCTTTCCACATTGATTACATTCGTAAGGCTTCTCTCTCGTGTGGATTCTCTCATGTGCAGCAAGATTGGAGATCTTTCCAAAAGTCTTTCCACACTGATCACATTTATAAAGTTTCTTTCCAGTGTGGATTCTCTGATGTACAGCAAGATCAGAGGTCCTTCTAAAAGCCTTTCCACACTGATTACATTCATAAGGTTTCTCACCAGTGTGGATTCTCTGATGTATGACAAGATCAGAGGTCAATCTAAAAGCCTTTCCACATTGATTACATTCATAATGTTTCTCACCAGTGTGGATTTTCTGATGTACAAGAAGTTGGGAGTTTAGTCTGAAAGTCTTTCCACAATGATTACATTTATAAGATTTCTCTCCAGTGTGGATTCTCTGATGTGCAGCAAGATCAGAGGTAATTCTAAAAGCCTTTCCACATTGATTACATTCATAAGGTTTCTCTCCAGTGTGGATTCTCTGATGTACAGCAAGAATGTACCTAGAACTGAAAGCTTTTCCATCTAGATTACATTCATAAAGTTTCTTGCCAGTGGGGGTGCTTTCATGCTGAGTAAGGCTGGAGCTTTCTGTGAAAGTCTTTCTGCATTTATCACTTTCATAAGGTTTCTCTCCACTTTGGATGCTCTGATATACAGCAAGACTGCAGCTGCAACTCCAAGCCTTCCCACACTGATTACATTCATAAGGTTTCTTGTCACTGTGAATACTGTGATGAATAATGAATGATGAGTCTTTACCACATTCATGACACTCATGTGGTTTCTCTCCAGCATCAATTTTTTGATGGTAACTCAAGGATGATTGTTGACTCAAGTCTTTCCCAAAATGATGACAAGCATTAAGTTTCTCTCCTGTGTGGATTCTATGAAACACAGCACAGATTTGTCTCCCTGTGAAGTCACAAGGACCATCCCTCATGAAGATTTCCTGGTGAGTTTCTTTCATAGAAATGCTTAGCTTTTCAGTAGTCTCTTTCCTGTCAGGTCTAATCTCTCCTTCTGAAAGAAACAATAAAACATATACAGAGACACATGTACACACAGATAGAATTATCATCCCTTCCCTCCATTGTGAGAAAGTAAACTAACTGATATATATCCTACTTCCCCAGGCTAAGAAAAGTCTTTGAAGTTAAAAGGACAGAATCAATCACTTGAAACTGCCATTAGCCCACATCTGCAGGACAGCTTGTCTTACAAAGAACTTCACACACAATCACATCACATCTTCACAAACACCTGTGACACTGGCAGACCCAGCATTCTCAAGTCAGGCCATGACCTCAGAATGGCTGAGGGAGCTGAGTCCCAGCAGCTGAGACCAGAACTCCAACCCTGCAAGTGGACATGTTCTGTCCATGGAACTAGATGGCCTTTCTGTATTGTATTTACCTTTGTCTTGTTTTGTTTTTTTAGAAAAAAAAATTTTATTATTGGATGTTGACCTGTTCTCTCTCTAATTCAGTCTTCCTACTCCCTGAGACACACAATCTTGAAATAAGGCCAATCAATAACCCTACAGTGGGGCTTTAAGTTCAAGGGAAAAGAACGATCAATGTGGAAAACTTAACTGTTGGCTTATTTTAAGATATTGCCACAGCCACCACCAACCTTTAACAACCACTACCATGATCAGTCAGCAGCTATAACCATTGGGCCAGAGCCTCCACCAGTTAGAAGATTAAGACCCACTAAAGGCCAAGTTGATAGTTTCCTTTTATTAGCAATAAAACACTTTTATTGTTTTTTGTTAGTGATAAAACATTTTTAAATTACAGTATGTACATTTTTAAGACATAATAGTGTTCTACATGTAACAGACAACAGTATATTGTAGAAATAACTTATATTCACTGAGGTACCAAAAATTCAAGGGATTCCCTTGATATTCATGTTACTGCAGAGCTCTGGAACTGAACCTGCAATATCTCGGGGGTGTGCCTGGAATTCTCCTCTTTCTTGTTTTGACTCTGTCCTCCCTGATTCTACTCTCCCTCTTAAACTGTTACCAGCCTCACTCCTTGAGTTCCCTTATATCCTACTGAACTAGATTAAACACTCTGCTTTCCCTTTGCTCCTACTTCGATATGCCGAATGGAGAGAGAAAAGAAATCATAAAAACAGGCTGCCTGGGTCCACTACAAATTGAGGGTACATAATTTCAGTGTGGACCCCACTGTGGCAAGGCTATCCTTTGACATCTCCCTGACTCCCTTGGGGTAACTAGGTTGTGCAATGGATAAGAGTACTGGTTAGCAAGACTCAGGATGAACCCCCAACCTCAGACACTTACTAGCTGTGTCACCCTGGGCAAGTCACTTAGACCTCCTGCCCTTGGTTTCTTCATTTGTGAAATGAGCTTGAGATCTTTGCCAAGAAAATCTCCAATTGGATCATGAAGATTCAGAACTGACTGAAAACCACATAACTGACTCCCTTTCACATTCTCCAGAGGAGCTTTTCCAATTCTTTTGATTCTTTCCCTTATTGCTTGCTCCCATTGTCCAGCACCACACAACTTCTCAGCAGAGAAATGTGACTTCGATTTTTTCACTGAAAAAATTATCTCCTCATCTCCCATACATCAAGTGCCTTTTTTTTTCTTTTTGATACCACTACCAGATGAAATGGTCCTCATGCTGCTAGCCAAAGCAAAATCTGTTCCATGTGTAAATCATCCCATTCCAGGACGGCATCTTCCTCAGTACACTGCTTCTACAGCATCCCCCTCTTCACTACTTTCTAGTCTCTCCCACACTGATGACTCCTTCTCCACTGCCACAAATAAAACCATTGCTCTCTAATCCTCAAAACAGTCACTTGATCCATTCCATTGGAGATATTTTCTATTATCATTCTTCAATTTCAGGGCTAAACAGCTGGAAAAACCCATTTACAACAGGTGTCTCCAATTCCTTTCCTCTCCTTTCTCTGAAATTCTCTGCAGTCCAGGCTCCTGATTTCATTGTTCAACTGAAATTCCTCTCTCCAACATTACCAGAAATCTCAGAGTTGCTAAATCCACTGGTCATTTCTTCATCCTCATCCTTCTTGTCTTCTTTGACAGTCAATCACCCATCTCCAGCTCCTTCTCTCTCTCTCTCTCTCTCTCTCTCTCTCTCTCTCTCTCTCCCTCTCTGTCTCTCTCTCTCTCTGTCTGTCTCTCTCTCTCTGTCTCTCTCTCTCCCTCTCCCTTTGTTTTAGTGACACTCCTCTCATTGAGCCCCAAACCCAAATCATTCTCTTTCCCCCAACCCTCGCATTTTCCTACTTTGCTAATGTTCTCCAAGGCATCCTCCCAATAGTACGGACTCACAAATGTCATGCACTCCTCACTGACTTTCACACTCCTGATGCCCATATTCAATCTGCTGCAAAGTCCTGTGATAGGTGTACCTAGGTCACATGTCTCCCATCCACCCCCTTCTCTCCCAACACAGCCCCTGCCTTGGTTCAGGCCCCAAACACCTCACATCTGAGGTATTGCTAGAACCTGCCACTGGCTCCATTTGCCTCAAGTCTCCCCCCACTCCAGTCATTCCTCCACCCACTTATCAAAGATCATCTTCCTAAAGTCCTTGACTGACCATGTTACCATGAACTCAACAACCTCCTGAGGCTCCCTAGGAAAAGGACCAAATAGAAAATCCTCTCTAGGGCTATTAATCACCTATTCCTTCTTTACCTACCCCTCCCCTATCTTCTAATTGCCCCTCACCTCATATCCCCACTAACCATGCTATAATCCAGGGGCATGGGCCTCCCTTCTGCTCTGTGAACAGGGCACTCCACCTCCTGACTCTCTGGGCTCTCTATGCCATCTCCATGCCTACAGTGTTCACGCTGGCTTCCCTGAAGCCACAGCTACAGCACACCTTCCTCAATAAATCTTTCCAGTCCTGCTTCACTTTACTGCCTTCACACTCTCAATGAGCTCCCATTGTCTTGTCCATCACAGGTTTCTACATTGTTATTGACATGTCATCTACCAAGAAAGACATCTGCTAAGAAAGAGCCCATATTGGAAAGCTTAATTCCCTTTTGCACTTTCTATACCCTCAAATTCCAAACAATGACTTCTTTTAGCATCACAAATGTATCACTGGGAGGCTTAATTGCCATGGTGTCCAATTTCCTCATGTTACAGAAGGGGAAACTGAGACTCCATGGGGTTTGCTGACTTGTCCATGGACCCACTGCTAAAAGTGTCTAAAAGAGAATTCCAAGTCAGGGGTTCCTGTCCCCAAATCTAGCACCTGCTTTGCCACAAGGCCAAGAATCACAGCTCTCATATACCTGCTTTCACCTCACTCACCTGGACAGCTGATCCTCAGGTCTTCTTGTTCCAGTATACATGGTGCTTCCCTTTCCTCAAAATAAGAAATTGAATATTCTCTGGGAACTGGAAGCCCTGAGCATGGGGAATCAGGGATGAGCATGGAGAAAAACATGGAATTTAGTTCTCTTTAGGGGAAACAGTATACATATAAAGCTACTCCATTTTGAGAATCACTCCATCATGTTCACACAAAGCTGGTTTATTCTCCCATTAATGGTTGTAATGTAAGTACCAAATTGGGATATGCCAGATCAGCCTTGAGTTCCAGCAAATTAGACCTTGACAAATCAGCTTTGGCTCTTGTCTCCCACCTGACTCCTCGCTCCCTGAAACCTATAAAAACCTTGTTATTGTTCATTCAGGGAGTCATTGACTTTCTGGTGAGATTCTCCTGCTGGGGGACTCAATATAGCTGAGTTAGTCAAATTCTCATTCTTGGTTAGTCTGTTATTCCTGCCACTGATAGCGCATGCAAGCAAGGAGCACAGGATGGTTCCCAGAATCCTTAAGCATGGTTTCCATAACGTTTCTTTTGGGGAACTTTGGAGAGAGGTGGGGGAGAAGATCATGGAGCCAATTTGGAATCAGAAAACTTAATCTCAGTGCACCTTTTTCATAGGAGAATGAACTCATTGCAGAGTTTCTATTATCTAGAAATTAGAGGCAGCTGGTAGTGCAGTGGAGAGAGCCCTGGGCCTAGAGTCAGGAATGCCAGGGTTTAAATCTAGCCTCAGACAGTTTACTAGATGTGTACCTCTGGAAAAGTCAGTTAATCTGTTTCCTGCAGTTTTCTCAAATGTCAAACAGGGATAATAATATCACCTAAAAACATAATATTGTAAAGAAAGCACTTAGCACAGCAGCGAATGGAAAGCCTTATTCCCATTCTTCCTTTCCTACAATCTGTGCTGGAATGTGGAGGCAAAATGAAGGAAGATTAAGGACAAATGTGTCGCACCAGGCACAACTAAGAACTGTACATTATAAATGGATGTTTCAGGAAAATTAGAACATTCTAAATACTTAGCCCTTCCCAAAGAGGAAGGGGGTTACAAGGAAAGTAAAAGTTTTTTTTTTTTTTTAAAAAAAAAAAAACTGACTGAGCAGTTTTCAGAGATTTGGCAGAAGTAATTCATGTCCAGGGAGAGGCTGAACTAAATAATCCATGGGATTAGTTCTGTATCTGAGATGTTTCAACACTGATCTCATCTTTGACCTCAAGCTGCCTAGCATTGGCAAGAGACAGCTTCAGGCGTAACAAGGAAACCTTCATATTATCTTCACACAATGTACTGACCTTATACAGGAAAACCATGCAGTAGGAGGGACCCTGTCTCTTGGAAACAGGAACCCTGAACTTTTCATTTTCTATTAACTGATAAATACTCTAAAGCCAGCACACTGAGGCATCAGGATATTCCCTTTGATAGCAGACTTAGAGTGGCCAGGGGAAATGTCCTTACCCAAGGAGAAAAGGTTCCAGGCATTCTCCAGCATGACCTCCTTGTACAACTTCTTCTGGTGATGGTCTAAGAGGCTCCACTCCTCTGGGGTGAAGTCCATAGACACATCCTGGAATGTCACCAACTCCTAAACCATCAAGAGTCACAAGATTTAGGCCTGGAAAAAGAACTCCAGAATTCATGCTGTCTAACCCTCATCAAGGGAGAAGAGGAAACTAAAGCACAGAAAGGGGATTTACCCAACAGTCATATCCTTGTTGAGTATCAGAGTCAACACTTGAAACCATACTCATTAAGAGCTTGATGAAATATTGAGAAAAGTATTTGATATGATCAGTTGGAATCAAGTTGAGGAATGTCTTACTATGGAATGTGTCTCTCTGTGGAATCTGGGACAAAGTATGTGTTTTATCTGTGAGGTAGAAGGATCTCTGGAGTAGAAAGAAGATAATGTGATATCTCTTACTTATCAGAACTGGTAAAAGCAATATGGAATAAATAAAATTCTGTGAATTTTGTGAGAAGCTGGCAAGTACAGAGTATGGAGGAGGCAGGAGGGGTGGAATGGTTGATTACAGAAATAAGAAGAAACAATCTAGTTAATTTCCTGAGAGTCTGAAACAAAGTCTTATCTAGACAAAGCAGGAAAGGGATTCATGAGACACTATTAATGACAATCTGCACTGAACTGAGGGATGTGACACTTTCTGGCCAAGTGAAGAAGAGTTATCTCTGGTTACACTGAGGGCTTGAGTCTGCCTGGGATATGATGTGTCATGGTCAAAACATCTCCTGCCTTTTCTTCATGACTGCTTTCATTTGGCAGTAACACCTATGTCCTTAGTTACATCGTTGGTCATTTCTGCTGTTCTTTGTGCTCAAAGCAGACAAAACGACATCACTATGTCAGGGTTAATGTGTCTGACCAGGGATGACCAGAAGGCTCCACAACAGGTTGGTAACAAATAATCCAGGTGAATGTTTGGGGTGGAGATGGCTCTGAATTTGCACATCTCATCATTCTTTTGAGCTACTGCACTTCTGCCTTGCTAGCACAGCACGTTCTTGGATGAGGCCAAGCTATGCTGGGTGGTCCTTTCCTGCATCTCCCATGTCCCACAATTGACTACAAAATTCTCCAGAGACCTTGGGAATGTCCTTGTATCCCTTCTTCTGACCACCTGGTGAGTGCCTTCTTTGCATGTGTTTTCTCTCAAACAGTCTTTTAGGCTTTCGAATTTCTGGCATTTGAATAGCATGGCCAGTCCATCAGGGTTGGGCTCTCTGCAGTAGAATGTGAATGCTTGTCGATCTAACTTGAGAAAGGACCTCAATGTCCAGTACCTAATCTTGCCAGGTGACCTTCAGAATCCTCCTAAGACAATTCAAATGGAAGTGATCCTGTTTTCTGGCATGGGGCTGGTAGACTGTTCAGCTTTCACAGGCACATAACAATGAGGTCAGCTCAATAGCTCAGTGGATCTTCAGCTTGGTGTGCAGCCTACAACCTCTTCTCTCCCATACTTTCCTTGGGAGCCTCTCAAACACTGAACTATCTCTGGCAGAGCAGTGTCAACTGTTCAGATTAGTTATCTGAAATTGAAAATAATCTCAGCTACAAAATTAGCTGGTAAACAATGATTTAATTTTAACAGTTGACAGCTTATCTTTAAATAAGGTCAAGTGATTTCTCAGTAGTTTCTGACAAAAGGGTGATTTACAGGGCTTATTTTTATAACAGACGAGGAAGAAAAAACTTACAATAATCTTAAGGAATACGTTTTGAGCATAATTCAATGGGACAAGGCAGGGTATAGAAATCTATTTCATCCTATAGGGAAGTAAAAAGTGACAGGGATAAGGGGAGGGTACTAATAGAAGGGCAGGTTGGGGGAGGCACTGTCAGAAGCAAAAGAGGTGAGGGGAAAGGAAGAGGAAGCAAGAAATAAGGGGAAATAGGATGGAGGGAAATACAGTTAACATAACTAAATATGGATGAAACGAACTTACCCATAAACTGCATTACTAGACATAAAATGGGTAATTTGGATTTTATTAAATTAAAAAGGTTTTTTGCAGAAACAAAATCAATGCAACCAAGATTAGAAGGAAAGCTGACAACCAGGAAAAAATTTACAAATATCTGATGAGGCCTCATTTCTCAAATATGTAGAGCTCTGAGTCAAATTTATAAGAATAAAAATCACAACTCAATTGATAAATGGTCAAATGATATAAATAGGCAGTCTTCAAAGAAATCAAAGCTATTTATAGTCATAAATATTCTCTAAATCACTACTGATTAGAGAAATGCACATTAAAACGACTCTAGGTTACCACTACCTCATGCCTATCGAATTGACTAATAAAAAGGAAAATGATAAATATTGGAGGGAAATAGGAAAACTGGGCACTAATGCACTATTCTTGGATTTGTGAACTGATTCTGCCATTATGAAGAGCAATATGGAACTACGTTCAAAAAGTTATAAAACTATGCATGTCCTCTGACCCAGCAATAACACTACTAAGTCAGTATTCACAAAAGATTTTTTTCAAAAACAGAGAAAAGGGCCTATGTATATGAGGGAACTTATAGCACACAAGAATGTGGTGGCAAAGAATTGGAAATTGAGGAGATGCCCATTAATAGGGGAATGCCTTCACAAGTTGTGGTATATGAATTCAATGGAATACTATTGTGGTATAGGAAATGAAAAGTTGGATGTTATTTCACCTAGAAAGACTTACATGAACTGATGCAGACTGACATGAGCAGAACCAGAAGAACATTGCACAAAGTAACAGTAATATTGTATGATGAATAACAATGACTAACTTAGCTCTTCTCAGCAATAACATGATCTAAGATAATCCCATAGAAATAATGATGAAAAATGCTATTCCCCCCCTCCATAGAAAGAACTGATTCAGAACATAGAGTTAAACCTACTATTTTTCACTTTCTTTCTTTTTGGTTCAAGTTTTCTTTCACAAAATGACTAATATGGAAATGCTTTACATGATTATATATATATACCCTGTTTCTGGTTGCTGACTATATGCAGGAGGGCTAAGAGGAAAGGGGGAGGTAGAGAACTGTGACCTCGAAATTTAGGAATAAAAAATGTTTTTATATGTAATTGGGGAAAAATGAACTTATCTTTAAAAAGTCTAATAGTCAATGGCAGCTTGGTGGCACAGTAGATAGAGCCGAGCACCAGGCCTGGAGTCAGGAGGCTCTGAGTTCAAATTCAGCCTCAGACACTAACTAGCAATGTGACCCTGGGCAAATCACCTCATCCTGTTTGCCTCAGTTCCTCCTATGTAAAATGTGCTAGAGAAAGAAATGACAAATCACTGCAATATCTCTGCCAAGAAAACCCCAATGGATGACAGTCAGACATGCCTGAAACAACTAAAAAAAAACAACAAAGAGCCGTTCCCAATAGATAGTCAAAGGATATAAACAAAAAATTATCAGAAAGAACTGCTAAGTATCCCCCACCATATGCAAAAATGCTCCAGACCATTAATAAGAGTAAAACAAAGCAAAACAATACTGAGGTTTCATCTCATACTTTACAAAATTGCCCAAAATGACAAAAAATAGCACCAGTCAACGTTGGAAGAGTTGAGGGAAGATGGGCACACTAATACAATGTTGATGGAGCTATGAAATGGTGTAAGATCATGAGGCTCTGAGTTCAAATCCAGCCTCAGACATTTACTATGTGACCCTGGTTGGTAAGTCAATGAACCTCTGTTTGGTTCAGTTTCCTGAACTGTGAAATAAAGAAAATAAGAACACCTACCCAATAGGGTTGTTGTGAAGATGGTCAAAAGTGGATTTGGGGGAGAAAGTCACTCCACTATATCTTTGCACAAAGGGCCTGAGGCCTCTTTGACAAAACTGAGTGTCTCCTTGAGTACCCCTCTTTCACCCATTTGAAAAGAAAATACCCAGAAGTTTGAATAGTTCCCCAAACTCAGCCCTTTCCCTACATCCCCTCTAACAAGGGAAGTACTAGGCCCTTAACAAATGCTAATTAACAAACAGCTAAAGAAGGTACTCTTTTCTTTGGCCTGGTCCAGATAGCTCTGGTAAGAGCCTTTGAACATGTGAATGTGACCCAGAAACCAGCTTAGTCTATTTTCTTCAGTGACCATATTTTCTAGAAGCACAGGACTAAAATATGTAGGAGGCCAGGAACACCCCCAACCTCTGCTCATAGTATTTGCTCCTTTCACCCATCACTGGCCCCTCAGTGCGCCCTCGGGAGCCAAACCAGCTACAACACAAGGGCCAGTCAGTGTGCACCAGACAAAGCTAATTTGTGCAGCTCAGACCCTGGAGGATAAACAGAGCATCCTGTCTTCTAGGTCTGGCAGGGAGAGCTTGGTCAAAGAGGCAAAGGGGAGAGGGGAGCAATTCTACGGATATGTGAGGAAGGGGTGCCAGGCATAGATAAAGGAGGAAACACAAGACCTCTACAGAGCAGAGAGAAAACAGTAAGTGGTCTTCCTTGTGACTCAGGATTCATGAGGGAAAACTTAGAAAATGCACAGGAGAGGGCAGCAATTGGGGCAGGGGCAGGAGGTAGTTAGTGATTGTGATGTCAAAGTACCATGAATCAATTCAAAGTACAGAGAACAGGGTGGTACTGTCACTACTGTTTGCAATTTCCTGCCTATATTTTCAACGAAACAGTTCATAGGTAGGGGATTTCAAGCCTCATAGACAATCCTCTTTGTCTATGGAAATGCCTCTTCAGTTAATGTTGGTCGTCTGTAGACAAAGTGCACTCACCTGGGATGGGGGTCTACAGCTCCCAGGGGCCATTCCCTCTGGCTTTAGGTTCCTGGCGGGGACCAGACCTTAGTCTTCTGTAGACTCAGCAGGAGAGAGAAAAGGATCCCAGGGCAAGAGGCTGGCCTACAGAAATTTACAGGGGGTGAGGTCCTGCCCTGAGGACAGAGAATGAAACCCAGAGGTAGGGTCCAGCTGGGAAAAGAAGATGGTCCCACCCTTTCTTACTACTCTCTTTCCCCTTCCTTTCCCCTACTGTCCTTCAGAGAACCCAGAGTCAGAAGGGGTTTGGGATCCCAGATGGGATGAGACCAGTCACAGCCTCAATGGCTCCTGAATCAGAGATCGCCCTCTGACTGGGTATGGGACCTGGACCCCAAAAGATCAACCCAGCTCCTGAACTTTTCTACACATCCCCACCTACTCAATCCTTTCAATTCTCCTGGTATTGTGGCAGCCTAAGGAGCCCAGGAGCCCAGCCCTTCCATTGTCAGTTACCTCTGAACCACTCCAGGCTACTTCCAACCCTCCTGTAATCCCATTTAAACTCCTAGGTTACCTCCAGAACACCCTATTTGGCCCCCTCAATCCTATCCCAAATCTTCCCACAATATATTCCCTTATATAAAAAAGTCAGCTGTCACTTCCAAATGCACAGATCCGTAAAAAATTGCTTCTATTGGCAACACAATAAACCTTGTCTCTGACTAAAAGAAAGCTTGAGTAACCAAATTCTTCTGAGGCACACCCCAGTACCTTTACCCTTGCATTTCAAGATTCACTTAAGTCTCTCACTTGGCTTTCAATTAAGAGGGGATTCCTGGGTGTCTATGTGTAAGGTCTGAATTTTAGGAAAAGGTGACCCAATCTTAAATGTGGGGAGAGTGACCCTGGATTTTCGGGAAGAGAGTGGGAGTCTGGAAAAGTGTTAGCAGCAGGAAGCTTGTCCAGTAGCCAGGCTAGGGAGGGAGGACTGCTCCAGGTGCACCTAGAGCTGGACTCACCACATGGTCAGGAGGAGAAGGACACCCAATGGTATGGACAGCCAGCAGAAGCCAGCAGGTCTGTGAGAGGCTGGCTCAGACCTACCTGGGACCTGCACCCACAGAGCTGGCATCCACAAGGTAGAGATCTCAGGTCCAAATGAAAGCAGTGGGATCTCAGATCTGAAGGAAGAAGGCAGAGAGAGCTCAGCTGCAAGGGGAGAGGGCAGAGCAATCATAGCACAAAGTTCTAGTTTTCAGCCAGCCCACTCTGGGAGGGTCCTCCCACTCTCTGAGGCCCCCAGGAAGGGCTGTTTCCTCCAATCACACCTAGGGCCAGGTACTCAGGATCCTTTCTGCCTTTTCTCCCCAAGTCCTGCCCCCTATCACCCAGAATGCCTTGGCCACTGGGATGACCCCTCTTCTGCCCTACACACTCCTGCAGGGCCTCCTAACTCTACCCCAGTGGAGCTCCTATTCCACCTGGGCCACCACCCACCAGGCTGGTCATCTCTGAGGGCTCCTCCTCCTCGTGTGTGTGTGTGTGTGTGTGTGTGTGTATGTGTGTGTGTGTGTGTGTGTGTGTGTGTGTGTGTGTGTGTGTGTGTGTGTGAGAGAGAGGTCCCATTAGGGAATACACAAGTCCCCTTCTATGGAGAAGGATCTCTTCTCTCACTCCACAAACTGCAATCTTAATACTTTATAACAATTTATTCTTTGAGAAAAGTACAAAGGACCTGGTAAATTCTCCATTCAGGCTTTCACCCTGATTAAAAAGGCAAAACTTGGGACAAGAAGAATTAAAAGGAGTCTATCATACTATGTCAAGGTAACAACATATTGAGGGGTTGATCACCTTATGTCAGCAAGGGATTGTAATGCCAAGCACAAGCAACTTCCAGGGTTAAGATTACAAGCATAGTAAACCCCATTTATTCAGTGTCAGATTAAGGCAAAACATACACAGAAAATCAAAATACAGCATTCACCACGTGTAAGTCAATAATTTAATAAGTCCTCAATTCAATCACAAAATATTAAGGTCTAAGTACTCCACCCATGGAAAGTATATTCATTTAGTCGGTCATAAAGTCTTCTCCCTATTCAGCTGGAGATTAGTTTCCAACATAAACAAAGTACATTCATTTGGTCAGTCACAAAGCACAAAAAAATCAAAATACTCCACCCTTGGATCACAACTGAATTACAACTATCATCAGTTACCACCAAACTCCTTCTCATAGGGACATTGGAGAACATAAAGGCCATCTACCCCTAAGCCATAACAAGGTTATCCTCACAGCATTCAATACACAAGGAGCAGTCTTTACTTCATCTTGACCAGAGGCAAGTTCCCAGCAATCTCTGTTCCTGGAAAGGCAAAGCTTAACAAAGCCACGATATACATTGCCAGCATCCTCATCAATTCACTCTCTGCCTGCAGAACAAGTCTCAGGAGCCCTGAAAACATCAGCAAGATCCTCCTTCAGGGCTTCTGAACCAACAGCAAAGTGCCAGGACTTCTGCAACAACAGCAAAGTCCTCCATCAGGACAATTTGGCAAAGTAACATCAAAACAGACAGACCAAATACTGGCACCACAGTCATGCTTTCTCCCAGTGCAAGTCCTCAGTTCTCATTTCTCTCTCTCCAGCTATAACAGCAGCGTCCAGATGCTGGCTCCCAGAAGTTCTTCTGGCCTCTCTCTCTGCTTGGGACTCTCTATCCATGGCACCCGCTCCTCCCAGTTCAGCCCCTTCTCATCATGTCAACAAGTCCATCCCATTTGGGGGTTCAAATTCCATTACCATTACAGGAATTCATGATGGAACTGATGGTGTGCTCGGGTGGCTATGTTTGGATTCCAATTGCAAAATCACATCTGTCCCTAGCCTCAAAACACTGTCTCAGGCAGTTTCACTCCAGTCCAAGGACTGTATGCCCTAGTAAAACATTTCTCTTTCTGATACAATTGCCAGTTGCACCTAGAGAACTTACCAGTTTGAATCAATGTGTACTGCCTGAAAGGGCTGCATAGTGGGTCATAAAGGTATTTACTACTTACTGACCTATCAAATGTATCCTACACTTAGATATAATGTATACTCCCTTACTTTTATCAACCTACCAAGACACTGATGGAGGCAGCCTGAGTATTTCTCATTAAATCCTGACCCTTAGTTGACTTACTGACGTTTCACTCCTTACCCAGTCCCTAATCCTGCCCTGACTCACCTAGTTAGCATGAGAAAGGATTTTCCATTAGCATGATTAGGAGAATTAATAAAAGCCTGAGTCTGAAGATTCCATCCCTGGATATCAACAATGAAAGTCCCATTACAATAGATCTAATCCTCATTCATTGTGAATGAGATCTAGCCTAGCAGGCCTCTTTTTATACCCAAAAAGGCCTTCTCAGAATAAAGGAAAGTGGTAGATATGCTGATTTTGCAGGCACCAGCATCCCCCACTGCCCCCTACAGGCAGTTTTTTCTCTGACTTTAGCCATCAGTATGACTTCAAATCAGATTTCATATCATTTCTGTTCTTACCGGTATATACTTTCTGTGGAAATAAAATTCAGTCATACCTTATACGTTCTTGACATCCCAAGAGCCTATAAAGTGCTTGGTTCATACGAAGAGGTTACTCATAAAGAGGGTTAGGGTTGCTCTGAAGATCCCAAAATACCAACATGCCGGGTCCTGCCGAATGAATTCAACTCAAGTCTTTTCAACCAAAGAAAAGTAAAGTTCATTAAAAGTTCACTTGTATTAGACACAGTAAGTCTGTGCTAGGTCATTTTATGGCCCTCTCACACAAATGGAGGGAAGATGGGATCTTAAATACAGAAAGTTGTGGGAGGAATCTAGGGGTGGTCTAGAGGAGGAGTTTGGGGAAGATTTTCAGAAGTCAGATGATGTCAATGACAACTCAGATTATGGTTGGGAAGTTGCTGGAGGCTACCTGGAGACTACAAGACAATGGTGGGCTAGGCCAATTCAAGGGTGGACTGATATTTTGATAGGCTCAAAGGGTGGGAAGTCTAGTAACAGAGGTCTGGGACCAGCCACAAAGTAAGGCTTATGGCCTCAAATGGGATGATTTAATCAGAGTTCAAGGGGGGTTCCCAGAGCCTGTACCTCAAGGACTCAAGGAGAGGCCAAGGGGGCCTCCCAGAGTCCTTACCTTATCATTAGGGAAATTGTCTTTCCTCTATTCTTTTTTTGGTGCCTGTTTGGTCTTTGTTTGCTTAACCTCCTTGCCAGGTTTGTCTCCTCCAGGGTTCAAGCCATCAACCTCTGGATGACCACTAAATCTGTGCAAATCTCCAACTGAATCCAAGTTCTCCAGCCCACTGGACCTGTCATCATCCATCCGGAATCTTACCCCTTGGATGTGAAGTCTGACCCCCTTGAAAGGGACCTAGAGAGGAAGGGACAGCTCTATATCCCTTGTCAGCAGGAAGCACTTTCAGAAGCAGAGACCTTTGCCCTTTACCCCAAAGGAATTTGGGTCCCATTTGTTTGAGTGGGGAATGATAAGGTGCAGGCTCTGGGAATCCCCTTGAATCTTTGAGGTATAGGCTCTGGGAATCCCCCTTGAACTCTTGATTAAATTGTCCCATTTTCCCTCCATGTGTGTGAGAATGCCATAGAATGACCTAGCACAGACTTACTCTAACACAAGCGAACTTTTAATAAACTTTGTTTTTCTTTGGCTGAGAGAAGACTTGAGTTGAATTCAATCGCAGGACGTGGAATGTTAGTATTTTGGGGTCTCCAGAGCAACCCTAACCCTCTTTATGGGTAACCTCTTCAATATCAGATTCTTAATAAAGCTTGTTGACCTGTTACCTTGATTAAACCAATGAGATCAGTTTAGAAAGTGAGCTCTTTGAGGGCAGGGGCTGTTTCACCCCACTTTGCACCCGCAGCACTAAGCACAATGCCTGCCAAATAATCAATGCTTGTTTTACCACTGAATTACCATGAGTGAGTCCCAAG
This sequence comes from Petaurus breviceps papuanus, assembly GCF_028583685.1. Classification (NCBI taxonomy): domain Eukaryota; kingdom Metazoa; phylum Chordata; class Mammalia; order Diprotodontia; family Petauridae; genus Petaurus; species Petaurus breviceps. The sequence goes on from NW_027185786.1 coordinate 342,593, forward strand.
ATCATAGGGATTGGGGGCATTTTCTTATTTTCTACATTCTAATATATGACAGTATCAATTGTATTCAAACAAGAGGTCCCAATTTTTTTTTTTTAATCAAAGCTGGGATCTCCTAAGACTGAGATGACTCAGTGTAACAGCAAGCACCCTAGCATACACAGGATGGCTGCTAGCATAGGTTCTTAGATCTGCTTTTCTAAAGGAAAGTAACTCAAAATGGGTTAGACAATCTTACTTTAATCAAACATATATCATTTACCTAGTTCAGGGGAAAAAGTCAGCACCCTGAACTTCAGAGAATACAAACAGAAGTTATAACAGAAAATAACACAACTCAGCAGACAGGGCTTCCAGCTGTCTGACCATTACACCCATACCTAGTCAGTTACCAGAAAGCACCAACATCTAGGTTTTCAAAGCTGGGGGAGGCTCAATGGCTGCCCATAGTCTCAACTGGCCAAATCACAAAACTCTTCCCAAAGTGAGCCCCAAAACAAAATCTCACATCAGGGTATATACAGCCTTCTCCTGGGTCAGAGAATGTCACAACCCTCTTGACCCACTGCCCAATCACAAAGTAACAAGATGTGGGCATTCCTGTAAAACAAGCATCCCACCACAGGCTTCATGTGACCTCATTCAGCCTATTAGGAGGAAGAGTGTATTTTCAAATCAGGGAAGGTTCTCAGAGTCACTTAAGCCTATCAAAGGCAGGGAAGATCTTCAGATTTCCATTCCTACAACAAACATGCAGCTGCCATGTGATATTCCAGGTGGAATTTAATGATTTTCCTATATCACTTCATTATTTTTTAGGTAATTTCTTTTCAAGGCTGATAAGATTTTCTGGCCTTGCCCCAAAAAATATCCCAGGGCACATGCCTTCTGAGTCCCCAAAGAACTTTCCAGATAAGGAGAATTTACAGGCTCCTTTTATCCTTTTCCCAAACAGAAAGTTCTTATTATTAATATTATTGATTTTGAAGCAAAACATACCTAACTGTATACATAAGGTTTTTTTTATTTATTTATTTTAAAGCAATCGGGGTTAAGTAACTTGCTCAAGGTTACATGGCCAGGTGTTTATGGGTGGGTGCTAAGTGTCTGAGCCAGGATTTGATCCCAGGTCATCCAGACACTGGAGCCAGTGCTCTTACTTGATGTGCTACCTGGCCGCCCCCTATACATAAGTTTTTAAACACTGTAGCCACATACTCTATCATCTTAATTCATGATTTAGCAGCATTGAGTTCAATAAAGGAATCAATTTCCTAAGGATATAATTGGATCAGCCTCCAGGAATTATTTTTCTAATTAGGAAATAATTACAATAAAAGAAACATGAGAAGCATAATACTAATATAAATAGTATAAACATCTATAACTCACTCCTGGAGTGTGTCCCACTATTGCGTGGATAAATAAACCACAGTTGACTGTCTGTACCCTATGCTCTCTTATTCTGGCTGGCCTTAGCAAGAACCCTGACAATTCTCACAATAGGACCAAATAAGATAATATTTATATGGCTCCTGGCACATAGCAGACACCATAAAACCAGGCCCTTAACCTTTCCATTCTTCTTACAACTTGGTCCTCTTCCCTCTGACCAGGGAAACTGACATCCTGGCCAGTATCCTTGACCTTTGGTCTTTCTGAAGAGGTTACCCATAAAGAGGGTTAGGGTTGCTCTGGAGACCACAAAATACCAACACGCCAGGTCCTGCTGAATGAATTTGACTCAAGTCTTCTCTCAGCCAAAGTGCTAGATCATTCTATGGTGCTCTCACAAAAATGGAAGGAAAATGGAGGGTCTTCAGGAAAAGTCAGATGAGATCAATGAGTGATTAAGGGTGGGAAGTTGCTGGAAGCTACCTGGAGACTACAAATAATGGTGGGTTAGGCCAGTTCAAGGGTGGATTGATTTTTTTTTTTTTTAAGCAATCAGGGTTAAGTAACTTGCTCAAAGTTACAAGGCCAGTTATTTCTGGGTGTGGTGCTGAGTGTCTGAGCCCGGGATTCGGATCTCCAGGTCTTCTTAACACTGGAGCCGGTGCTCACACTCGCTGTGCTACCTGGCCGCCCCGGTGGATTGATATTTTGATAGGCTCAAGAGTGGGAAGTAGATGGACAATGGAGCTAGGCTAGTAACAGAGGTCTGGGCTCAGCCACAATGTAAGCCACAATTATGGCCTCATGCAAATTCATCATCAAATGGGATGATTTAATCAGAGTTCAAGGAGGGGGGGCGGGGATTCCCAGAGCCTGCACTTAATCACTTCAAATGGCTGTCTCTCATGCTTAGAATGTTCTCTTCCCCTAGGTCTGCTGGCTTCCTTCCTTCACATCTCAGCTAAAATCTCACCTTCTGAAAACAAGCTTTTCCTGGTTCATGATAAAGTGCTAGAGCCGTCCATCTCAGGGTAGATAAGTAGCAGGGGCAATCCTGGGAGGCAGGGCTTGGAGGAAGGTCCACTCCTGGCCAAGCTGGAGGACACTCACCAAGAGGTCAGAGGGGGAAGAAGAGTTCTATGGAAATGGCAGCCAGCAGAAGAGAGGGAAGGGGAGGGGTCTTTGTTCAGACCAACCTGGCACCTGCATGTGCAGAGCTGGCTGCCAGAAGGCAGAGAGCTCTCAGCTCCTAGGGCTTCTGCTTCTGCTTCCAGCCAGACTGCTCAGGGTCCTCCTAATCCTAAGAGTCCCACCCTGCCCTGCCCTCCACCTTCTGGAATGACCTTTCTTCTCCCCTGTCCTCCTTCCAGGCTTCCAATCTTTTTTTTTTTACTTTAGTTTTTCATTTCTTTTCTTTTGGGGAGGAAAGGGGAGCTTTTGGAGGGCAGTTGGGATTAAGTGACTTGCCCAAGGTCACATGGCTAGTTTTTGTGTTAAGTGTCTGAGGCCACATTTGAACTCAGGTCCTCCTGACTCTAGGGTCGGTGCTCTATTCACTGCACCATCTAGCCACCCCTGAGTTTCTAATCTTGACCCCAGGGACAGAATTCCACCAGGACTGCCAGCCATCAGCCTAAGAATCTTTGAGAGCTCCCCTCCCCCATTGCTGTACCACCTCTCTCACTCCATACCTTACTCTGCTCTGAGACTTCCAAACCTCCTCAGCAGAATCTCCTGGTCTTTCATCTCTCCCCCTGCCACACTCATCTTCCCCACAACACTATGTCCATCCTACATCCCTCCAAATTCTCCCACCCCTTCCCCTTTCTGGATCCCCTTTCCCTTCAGCCCCCTCTTTCTTCTCTACAGCCTGGGCTCCAGACTTGCCCACTCCCACTTAATTCTCCTCCAAACTGAAGGCATTTACTACCTTTGCCCATCTCCTTTCTTGACCTTCCATACCCCAGTCATTACAATGAGGGGGTGTTTCCCTCTGCCTTGTTTTCATTTCTGAATAGATGTTCTCTTTCTCGAAGACAGCTGATTCTTAACGAGAGCTGAGATCAGGACACCAGGACATCTGGTTCCCAAATCCTAGGTTATAGGACATGTTATAAACCTTCTCTACCCACTTACATAAACCTTCACATCTGCCTCTAAGTCTAGAGGTTTAGCTGACACCTGAGTAAGCAACTGAAATCCATCCCCTGGGAGGTCCCACTATTTCCCTCTGCACCCCTCAAAACCCAGGTTCTAAGGGGAAGGGGAGATTGCAGAAAGCAGGACATGTTGGGCCTGGGGCACAAGAATAGCAGGAAATTAGACAAGAGGCCAGAGAAGGACTGAATGTGAGACTGCTGTTGGAGATGCAGGGAGCTCAATACCCCAGCACAGAATCCTTCAAGATCCTTCTGGCTTTGTTTAGAACAAAAGTAAGGACAGTCCCCACCCTCCTGGACCTTATCTGGCAATAGGCAGCGGTGGGCAGGGAGGGGCTCAAAGCCTGAAAAAGACACTGGGCTGGGTTATTGTAGCCCCAGTGCAATATCTACAGTGCCCAGGACCACGGGAAAGACCGTGACCATGAGTATCACATGACGTTCGATCACAAAATGTGCCAAACTTTCCAGGTAGGAAACGGAACTGAAACACTTCTTTAGACACCAGTAAACCCAGCCCCAAAACCAGTAAGCCGATTCCATCAGAGGACCAACGATATTCGGAAGCTATAATAACGCTGACAGCCACAGATCCTTCAGCCTTCCCACAAACCAATACAAGATCAATATTTACTCACCAACGTCTCCCTCCTTAACGAGCGAACTCTATCCCCCACCTTTCTCTGCCTCTGAACCAGCTTCCTGTGGGCTCAGCTTCCCTTCAGCAAAACTCCTCCCACAAAGGCTCCATGTGATTACATTCAGCCTATCAGGGGAAAGAGATTACTTCAGAGCAGAGAAGCTTCCTGTGTGCTCTGCTTCCCTCAGCAAAACTCTTCCCACCACAGGCTCCATGTGACCACATTCAGCCTATCAGAGGAAAGAGATTATCTTCGTCTCAGAGTAGCTTCCTGTGGGCCCGGCTTCCCTTCAGCAAACTCCGCCCAACACAGGTTCCATGTGACTCCATTCAGCCTATCAGGAGGAAGAGTTTATCTTCACCGTAGGAAAGCTTCAAACTCGTCTATTCAGGGGCAGGGGAGATCTTCAAATTCCCATTCCCATTCCCTGTATGGAGCCTCGGTCACAGGTTGACCCTCATCCTCCAAGTACTGGAGCAGAGTGAGATATCGCCTTGGTTCTTGTTACCCCGACTGGAGAGGAAAGGGCCTCTGGGAGTGTCTGCGTGTGTGTCTGTGTCTGCGTCTCTATGTGTGTGTCTGTGTGTCTGTGTGTGTACTTATACATCTGCTTGGCTTGGTGGTAAAGCTCCCTGCTCAGCTGAGAATTAAGAGCTTTCTTCGGGCTTTCCGGGGTAACTCAGAGATGCTAAGAGAGGGTGGCGTTCTGTCCATGGCAACAATCATGTGGGTCCTCTCCACCTCCACCAAGCAGAATGCCCAGCTTCTTTTGAAACCCAGCTCAGGTTCCGTCCCGTTGGTAAAGCCTCTGCTCCCCTCCTGTCTAAGTCTGTGACCTTTGAAGAATTACCCGCTCCCCAGAGCTGAGGGGCTGAGCAGCCCAGGGAGGCTTTTATTCGGGCTGCAGCACCGTGGGAGAGCAGCTGGCCTCCACAGCACTGATAGCACTCCCCACTTCGAGGGCACCAGGCAGGGTCCCCAGAATGCAGGTGAGAAGCTTCAGAGATCAGGAGTTTGGGCGACTGTCCTGGTTCTGCTGCTACCACGTTATCCCATCCTAACAGGGACTCTCTCCTGGCACCACAGACAGCAAGGCTGGAGACCGGGTCACCACGTTTAATACATGCTTTTTCTATCCTTTCATAATAAAATCTGCTTTGCCACTACTCCGCCCCAATACCCCCACTTACCATCCCCAAAGTGCTCTGCCTGAGCACCTATTAGTGCTATCTCCCTTCATTAGAATGGAAGCTTCTTGAGGGTATGAACTCTCTTTGCATCTGTATTTATATTTCCAAGACTTTGCACACTTTTTGACACATAGTAAACACTTAATAAAAGCAGCTAGGTGACACAGTGGGTAGACCGCTGGGCCTGGAATCAGAATCAGTTCAAATTTGACTTCAGATACTTGCTAACTTTGTGACCCTGGGCAAGTCACTTAACCTTATTTGACTTGGTTTCCTCATCTGTAAAATGAACTGGCAAAGGAAAGGACAAACCACTCCAATATCTTTGCCAGGAACATTCAGAGGTTAATTGATGACCTGCCCAGTGTCACAAGGCCAGTATCTGAGGCTAGATTTGAACTTGGGTCCCCTGACTCTGAGGTAAGTACACTTTCCACTATGCTACCTAATTGCCAGATATGGAAGCTACTTTCAATGTGCTTTCAAGCAAAATAGAAATTAGACTTGTTCTTCCTCTGGAAGGCAGAACTTGGAACAGAGGATTTAAATTGATAAAAAAAAAAAAAAGTATTTAGGTTTGATTCCAGGAAAAATTCCTAACAATTAGATCAAAAGTGTAATGGAATTGGAAGCACAAACATTTTCAAGCAGAGTCTTTATGATCATTACTGGCAAAATGTAAAAGCAAAAAAATAAAATTCTTATTCAAGAATGGATTAGAAAAAATTATCTCTGAGGTCCCTTTCTCCTTTGAAACCCTTTGCTTCTGTGAAATACTTGAAGACAGTTATCATATCTCCTGCTCTGCCACTGCCACTATTCTCTGGGCTAAACTTGTTCATTCACTAAAAAAGGCACTTTACAAACTCTGTGCCTCAGTTTCCTCATCTACAAAATAAGGGAATTGTGTGCTATGGCCTCAAAGTTCCCTTCCAGTTTTACATCTAGAATCCTATGGTCCTGCTCATATTACTAATGGTTTTAATTGATTTTGTCATTTGATGTCTAGGATTCTCTAAGTAAGCCATGTTATCATCAACAAAGATAATTTTGTCCATTTCCTTCATTTACTCCCTCATTTTTCTTGTCTTGTTGCTATAACTAGAGTTTCTAGAAGTGTATCAAATTACAGCCACAATAATGGACATTCTTGCCTTTCTTCAGTGTTTACTGGAGTTTCTCCATGTCAGCTCTTGGTTTTAGATAGCTATGGTTCACCATACCAAGGAAAGATTCATTTATCACTATGATTTTAAGACTGTTTTAACATGAAGGAATGCCATAGTTTTCAATGGCTCCTTCTGCATTTCTCTAATTGTCTCTTTTTTCCCTCCTTACCCTATTCCCAACAGGACCATGTTGAGCAGCAGCCAACTAGCCAGACTCCTCTGACAGGAGATACAATCTCGAAGAGCATTTGAAAGGAAAGGTCAGAATGTATCACTCAAGGATGAATGGCAACTCCACACCAAGGGAGTTCCATTGACCTCCAGTACCTTGGTGCTGCACTTATAATGGACAATGAAAGTTCACCTCTCTCCTCTTTTTCTGCTCAGGATTAGAACCAATACAATGGTAGATCCTAATTCCTGGAGCAGCCTGTAAAGATGAGACCTTTGAGGGTTTTCACATTCAGGACTTGCCCCAGCCCGGCTGTCCTAGAGAAGCTCTGGCTGATATATTGTCACTTGATCAAGCAGACAGATGTAAGTGGCAATGCAGAACATTGCAAAGTTATCAACACAGACAACCATGTATCTTTTTCAGGCAAAATTGTGACAGCTTAGTTTTATATGATGCTTAATAGATACAAAACACTTTCACATTCATTCTTTCATTTGATCCTTACAAGAATCCTAGGTGGCCCTGGAGTCAGGAGGACCTGAGTTCAAATCCAGCCTCAGACACTTAACACTTACTAGCTGTGTGACTTCGGGCAAGTCACTTAGCCCCAGTTGCCCTCAAAAAAAAAGAATCCTGTAAGATTGTTAGGGAACTCCCTTTTTCACCCATCCAGACATCATGGTGGAAGCTCGGCTGTCATCCCATCATCATGTCCTCTCATAAAACATTTAGAATCAAGAGGCTGTTGGCCAAGAAACAGAAGCAGAATCGTCCCATCCCTCAATGGATTCGAATGAAAACTGGTAACAAGATCAGGTACAATTCAAAAAGAAGACACTGGAGAAGGACCAAGCTCAGATTATAAAGAACTGCCAGCGCAATGAAAGACATTCAGCACCAAGACCACCTCCCCCCCCCCCCCCTTACCATGACATCCTTCCATTCATCAATCCATCTACCCATCATTCATCCATCAATCACTCAGTCACCTCATTGTCCCCAATAAGAAGAAAATGCCACTGTTGCCCTCCATTTGGGAAACCCTCTGCCAAGATGCAGACATCAAAAAAAGGCCCCAACAAACCATTAAAATTGTGTTGCCCTTAAATGTTTTCATAAATTTCATCCATGAGTTTGGGTATCATGTGTGTTGTGATATAGTTTAAATTAATGTTATATGCATCTCTGTAGCATTTGTATGTTTGAGGTTATGCTTAAAAGGCAGAGATCATAATGAAACAAGTTACTCCTGTCAAAAAGAACCAAGCTCTAGCCCTGCCTTGAACAAGCCATCACAATAACCTCTCTGTGTTTTGTTTTGTGTTTTAAGGAGTTATAAGACAGCACGTACCTCACAGGGTTGTGGGGGATCTTAAGATTTGCAAGCCTTCAGTGTAAGCCACCAGTGCTGCTAATCCTGAGCTGTCTCAGCCAAATTATGCTCAGTTGACTGTGTTAGATTATCAAACTCACAGTCAGAGAAGTAACCTTTTGACCCTCTGCTTATTTCATACAATAAGCCGTCTTTGTTCCTTGTTGGGAGGTGGTAAATTTAAGTATTGGCAACTTCTCAGTTGTCAGTTATTTGTGTGTTCGGGAAAGCCCAACCTTTTGTTAGGAACTAGACCTGGTCTGGGTGAATGGCTTCACAGTTTTCTGAAGATGCAATTCTGCTAATAAAGGGCTTCTACAAAAAAAAAAAAGATTGTTAGGGAAGTATCTTTGGCTTGAGACTTGTCCATACACAAGGGAACTATCAAGCTGGCTATAGCTCTTTTTAGTAATTATATCTCTTTAATGAGCACAGTTCAGTGGGCAGTTGGAGGAGCAGTATAAGTGAAAGTAGATGTGGTAAGCTGTAGCCTTTCCTATCATAGGCATGAAAAAGGTCAAGGAGAGGGGAGAATTTTCTGAAGGATCTGGATGATTCCTCCCTTAAGAGTCAGGTAGGCTGGTCTGGCAAAGCACGAAGTTCAAGGGAGCTCCCTTAATAATAGCCAGGTGGCAAAAAAGCTAAATACTCAGAAAGTATCCAAAAATTAGAAAATGGCTAGACAAATTGTCATATGTGAATACAGTGGAATACTAATGAATCACAAGAAGTCATAGGCATAGTTTCAGAGAAGCCTGGGAAGAATTTGTGAACTGATTCAGAGTGAAATGAGCAAAACCAGAAGTCACACAAATATTGTAAAGTGGAGGGAGGAGGTTGGGTTTTTTGACCTGTAATGTCCTCTTGAGTTCTAAATCTGTGATCCTATGATTTCCTCTAGACTCGACTGTCCTGAGGATTAACACTAGTAATAACAAAAAGTATATCAATCTTATCTCCCCGAGAAATGACATTAGCATCATGTCTTACTTAGCTGGCCTTCCAATAGGCTCAGAGACATCAGGGGAGCACAACAGAATTTTTATGTCCCTGGGATGGGATGCTGGAAGAGGGACTAATACTTTTGGAAAGACACATTGGGACACTGAGCACAGAAATTCACGTGAGCCACCAAGGAGCACAAGGGTTACAGTTGGTGAGGTAATTCTGGGTAAGTCAAACAGAAGCTAGAAAGGATGTTTTGTTCATAAGTTTAATCAAGACATGGATATAAACAGAATATGCCAGACTTTTTTTCCCTTTCTGTCATGGTCCCTAAGCTGATACATTAAGTATTACAGAATTTACCTAGAATTCAGAAAAGCATTGAGTTAAGCTTCTCACACTATTCTCATGGAGAAGTTGGAGAGCTGTGAGCTAAGAAGTTTCTTGAAAGGAAAAATTTAGTACCATATTCTGTATTTTAGATACAAGTCTGCCAGAAATGGTTTTTATTCAGTTAATATTATTTAAAATCTAAACATTTCTACTTAGAAAGAGAAATGTGCAAACCAGAAAAGTCATCTCAGGCATGTTTCTAATACAAGAGACATTTTGAGGCAACAATTATGGGAATGTGAAACTGGAAAAATTTCACTCTGTGACAAAGTTCAGGGATAAAATGCTTTTTCAGCTGGTAGAACAAGAGTCTTTGTTGTTCAAGGACTATTTCCATCACAGCATGTTGCTTCTTGATCAACGGGGTAAATACTAGTAAGGGGACCTAAGAACTCTCTCTTGAACATAGAACAGTGGCTGCTGTGAGTCTAGGCCTCTGAGCTGAGGGGCTGAATGTTTTTGTACAGGGCTGGAGACTGTGTAGGAGGTCAGTGAGTATCCTGTCTGCAATAGTACTCTGCAACATCCTCAGGTTCCACCTTGCTGATTGTAAGGGAGAAATTTGTCCCAGATTCACTGCCACTGAGTTGAGGACCCCAGAGAATAGACTGGAAACTATGAATCAGGATATTAACAGCTTGTCCTGATTTTTGTTGGTACCAGCATAAGTAAGTGTACCCACTGTATAAGAGTCTCTGACTGGTCTTTCAGTTGATAGTGACTCTCTCTCCCAGAACCACAGACAGGGAGGCTGGGGACTGACTCAGAATAACTAACTTCCTCTTGTGAACCTGAAATTAATCAAGAGATATCTGAGAACCAACATTATAGAACCAACATTGTTTGCTTTCCTTTCCCAAAATCTCCTATGTTCAATCTCTGATCACAAAAGTTGATTAATGCTTCTCACAAAAGGAATTTTTTTATAACTCTGATATCATATCTTAAAGACTTTTCTCATTGAGACAGAGAATGTTCATATTGCAAGTGACTTCTCCTGATGAGGTTTGAGAGGGGGATTCAGGGACCCCTCAAGGACTAGAGTGGCCTCAAGCATTCTTTAAGTCAAGTTGGCAAAGGTTTCTTGTAACACTAATATAGTGGGCAGAGCTCCTTAGGTGACTTGAGTTTATTAAGGAACTTACAACTTAACAGGAATGATACTAAAGCTTATGGAGGAAAAGTAGTGGATTATCTGGCAGATATGCTAATTAGGAGATAACTTACAACCTTTGTCACAGGCATCATTCCCTACTGGAAACCAGGGGAAGGGATTTCTCAGGGGTGTATTTTTGCTCTGTTATGTCTGTAGCAAGATAGCTTTGAAAGTCGAGGTCTGTAACTTGACCCCTGGATTGAATATGATAGCTTTGGGAATCAATATAAGATAACTCTGTGGTTACAAGATTGTCCTGTTTTTACAAGATAATTTTTTCGGAGGTGAACTTGTTCTTGTCGTGGGGAAACATAGTTTGTTTTACTGGGCCCACTCATGAGTTATTGATAGGCATAGTGTCCTTGGGCTAGGGAGAAAACTATGAGAGTGTTTTGAAGCTAGGGAGAAATGTGATCTTGCAATTGGGATCCAAGTACAAGCACCCAAGCACCTACCCATCACTCCCAGCCTCCTATCCTTCTGCATAATCTCCTCCCCACATTTTCCTTCCTCATGTGGGAGCCACAGGAGCAGAAGGCAGAGTATCTGAGCTGGGGACTCTATCTAAAGACTGAGCTCTGTCCAGTGCTGATCCCTTCCCCAGCAAAAAAGATGAGCCTATGGATAAAGACTTTGAGCAGCATGGAGGAGTTTGGGGGAAAGAGGAGTGCAAAACACCTGGTTGATGGGACAATCCTATAAAATCCACATCTCTGAACATATTCCACAGTTCTTCTCTGTGTCACCTGTCAGAAATCAGAGACACTTGCAGCCTTCAAACAGTGAGCCTCACTCAGGCGGTCAAATGACACAATCACTACATGATGAAGACTGCTTTTCCACTGGAACACTGCCTTCCACCAGCCCCTTCCATTCATTCCCTGAAAAACTGTCCCCTCCCTGTGTGACCCCAAGACATAGATTATAGAATCTCACTACACCTTCTTTTGTTTACTACACCTTCTTTTGACTTTGTTATTGGCCAGTTATGTAGCCTTTTGGTTTCCTAATCTGTGAAATGGAAAGGAAAATAATGTACAATGTACATAAGATAATTTGAAGGTAAGACTACTTTGTAAACTTTTAAGAACTATTAAAATAGGAGTGATCCTACTTGGCATTACTCTCATTTTTCTTATCTTGTTCTAATTAGTTCAGATAGAAATAGTCACAAGGCACATCACTATCCCACTGTTAATCCTTTCTACTTAGTGTTTTGAAGGTATACAAAATAATTGCCTTTTCTAGTTGAAATAAAGTGTTAAGATATAACATCCTCTGATCTACTGACATTGTCTTCTGGCAATAATAAGAATAGCTAACATTTATACAGCCATTTTAAATTTGCAAAAGTGATTAATATATTAGCTTATTAGCTTATTTGATCCTCACAATCTACCTGTTGTTATCCTCATTTTACAAATTAAGGAACTGAGTCTGTAAAAGATTTTACCCATCCCCGAAACAAGGGACCACTCTCAGCTCTGGCCACAGGTTCAGTCTCATGAGAAGATGGCCCCTCAATAGAAGAATTAAGCTCTTTCTTCAGTATCTGGTTCTTCACACACACACACACACACACACACACACACACACACACACAGAGTCCCTTAAAACTTAGGTTGAACTCACTTCTTGCATCTTCCCAACAGGGAACATGGAAACCTACTCAAGGTGCCATGTAAATCAGTTCTATGACAGTGATTGGATTACTATACCTAAAAGATGTGCTTAAAAGGAAAAATGCCCATGTCTGTTGATAAGAGACTTGAACAAGGAATAGCAGTAACACATCTACTATAGTACTCTCCCAAGGTAGTGGGAATTAAACATCAAAATATGAAAGAATTTGCAGGAAAAGGAATTCAACATTTGATCCCAGCACTGTACTCTGCAAACAATTCCTTTGAGGTCTATAGTTTTGGGCAAGCCTGACAGGTAGTTGGGCTGGCCCTCCCACTGGGTAGTTATCTTCTCCAAATGCAAGAGTTACAAAGCTCTCCTGCTACCAGTCAGCATTGTCTGAGGAAACCAGTGTCCCTTCTCAAATCCGAAGCCTACCTCAAAGGTTGAGAAATCTATCACAAGATTCCACTTCAGTTATCTATGCTCAGAAAAGAAAAAAAAACACCCATATTCAGACCACATAGGCAAGCTGTGTGTTTCGCCTGCAAATACAGAGTTGGTAAACTGCTAGGGTGAGGAAAAGGCCTCAACTTTTCCCCCTTTCCCTACAAGGAGGGGTCAAATAGGAACTTGCTGGATAGGTGGTGGGCAGAGAGTGAGAGTCAGGGGGATAGCAATTTCATGTACAAATTACAACATCCCTTCATCTCATGTTTTTACAGATGAATCAAATAAGAGTCAAGGAGCTTATTGAGTGGCTCCCCAAGATAACAGAGCTATTACATGACCAAGATAAGAGCTCTCTGGATTATAGTTGAGTAGCTTCATGCAGAGTTCAATCTTGCTACCAAAACCCATCTTTTTAATACCTATAATCTCCCAGAAATCCCAAGTGGTCATGGATCATGGAACACAGAAGTCTCAAAAAAAAAGACAAATTATACTTTACCCAAAGCAATGGAGAGAAACCCAAGATGCTTAAGATTAGCTGACATAAGTAGCCAATGGATCAGACTCCACTGAACTTCCAAAGTCATCTTTCCAAAATATCCCACTCTGCTACTGACTCCTCCAATATATTCCAACACAGTTCACCTCATTCCACAGTGCTCTGCCACACTCCTACATTGGAAGTCTCATGGGAGTCAGTGATGGTCATTCTCAATTATGATAGTCCTGTGCTCTGAAGAGATAAAATGAAGTATCCTAAAGAATGACAGAAATAGGAATGTAATCTTTATTGTAAACCTATAGGCAACTCCTCAGACAGGGGAATTGTTGGATGAACACAAAAGAATAAGCTGTCCCTCTGTATCCAGGCATTGATCCCCTATTGAGCATATGGCTAAGAGAGGAAGTCATGAGCCAATATTTGTATGAAACCAGGGAGCAGCATCCAGCAGTAATTAGCCCAGCATCTTTCTCTAAAATTTTTAGTCTTAATTCACTCCATGAGGTTCAGTCATTGGGTCAATCCCACAGCAGGAGGATGGAGATGGGAAGATTTGTCAATGGAACCAGTTTTATCGATTAGCATGCCTGGCAGGTTGATGATCTGAGGTTTGAATGTTAGACGCAAAATATTCCCCTTCTTTTTAATTTACAAAGTCAGGGAGATGAATTTCCATGAAGGATCACATACAGGTACAGAGAATATAATTCCACTGACTGAGGGTGTTATGGCCATGTCTGAGATGTCAGTCCCAGTGGATATACAGGACACTCATACACATACCACCTATCTGAAACATGTTTCTAGGGAAGGAAGCTTTTTTGCTCTGTAAAGAAGTATTAGCCTTTGAGGTGCCTAGATCTAGACAATGGGGTGTTGGACCAGGTAATGGATAGTAGACTGATGAAGACCAGTTTGGCTGCTGGAGTTTTAGCCCTCTACCACCATTTCAGCATCTTGCTGGGATGGTACCATTAGAATCAAGATTCCTAGTTCCTGATTCTTTCTTCTTCCCTCACTCTTCCTCATTGCTTCCTCCTTATTAGGTAATTTAGAAAATACTTTCATCTTACTAGACCAATAGATAACAGGGCAGTTCCCCCTCCCCCCACCACATCCTGCCTTAGAAAGTATCTATGTTTCAAATGGTATATAGAGTCAAGCCCTGAGGGTCTCTGGTCCTTTACCTCGAGCAGACATCTGACCATAGAACTCCCCAACACACCGTCCAGCACATAGAAGGTGCTTAATAAATGGTTTCTTTGGGTCTTTAGGATAAAATACAAACCACTGTGTCATTTAAAGCCTTTGTCATCAAGCTCAACATCCCTTTCCTTATTTCTTCTACAATCCAAAGAGTTGTCTTGCTCTCCATCACAAATGATATTTCACCTCCTGTCTCCATGCCTTTGCCTAGGCTGTGCCCTATTCCTGAAATACATTCTACATACCTCTGACTCTGAGAATCCCTAATCTTTTTTTAAATTTATTTTTAGTTTTCAACATTCATTTCCACAAGATTTTGAGTTACAAATCTTCTCCCTGTCTCTCCCCTACTCCCCACCCCAAGATAGTGAGCCTACTGAATATCCCTTCCCCCAATCTATTCTCTCATATCATTTCCTATCCCCCACTAACTTTCTTGTAGGGCTAGATAGATTACTATACCCCATTGTCTGTCTATGTTATTTCCTTGTTGCATGTAAAAGACAACTTTTTAACATTTGTTTTTAAAACTTTGAGTTCCAAATTCTTTCCCTTCTTCCCTCCTCACCCACCCACCTTAGGAAGACAAGCAATTCAATAGAGGTTGTACATGTGTACATGTGTACGCAAACATTTCCATAATAGTCATATTGTGAAAGACTAACTATATTTCCCTTCATCCTATCCCAGCCCCCATGTATTCTATTTTCTCCTTTGATACTGTCCCTTTTCAAAAGTGTGTGCTTCTAACTACCCTCCATCCCAAACTGCCCTCCCCTTCATCATCCCCCCTCTTATCCCCTTCCTCCTACTATCCTGTAGGGTAAGAACCCAATTTAGTGTATATGGTATTCCCTCATTAAGCCAAATTCAATGAGAGTAAGGTTGACCCCTTCCCTTTCACCTCCCTGTTCTTCCCCTCCATTGTAACAGATTTCTCTTGCCTCTTTTATACGAGATAAATTACCTTATTCTGTCTTTCCCTTTCTCCCTTAATATTCTTTAAAGTTGAACTCAAGTGCCTCCTCTTAGAGGAAATCTGATTTTTCCCTGACTGTTCATGTCTGACTTTCTTTATCAACTGAAATTACCTTTCTATAGACTTTACTGTGGCTTCATTTCATGTAAGAAAACTTTTAAATGTAAGAAAATTCATGTAAAGAAATTCAGTGTGGGCAAATGCTTGTACTTCATGCAAACTCCTGGGATTGTGTGCATGAGAGTGAATGAGTCTGGGAACATTGTGAGGATGGGGACCCAAGACCCCATTGAGATGAATCTAGGAGCAGAGACAATCCCCTCTTCTTATCAGGGAAAAAGGCAGGCTAGAAAGCCCTCAAGTAGTAGTAAAAACATTCCTGTGGTCTTGGTCCTAAAGAGAATGGATAGGGCCTTGAGCCCTCATACCACCAATAGATACTTTGGGTCAGAGGAAAGAGTCATAGACACCCAGCAGAAATGGGTGTGACCCTGCCACCTACTCTCCTAGGAACTCCCCTACTGGAGGTGCACCCCAACCCACACAGGTGCACACATTAGCCTGAGTCAGCTAATAAAGCCATTGTCCTCCAGATGCAAGAAGTGATGAGTGTCTAACTGGGCAGTGGCTGGGTGAGTCAGGGCATTCACCTTGACCCTTGACCAGGCCCAGGTCATAAGGAGCCCAGCCCTGTGAATCCAGTGTGAACAGGACTAGAGAAAAAGGAATCTAGTGTACATCATGGCAGGTAGGGGGCTCAGGGGATGGAGCACTGGGTCTGGAATCCAAAAGACTCATGTGCCAGAATTCAAATCTGACCTTAGACACTCACTGTATGACCCTGGGCATATCACTTAACCCTGTTTGCCTCAGTTTCCTCATCTGTGAAATGAGCTGGAGAAGGAAATGAAAAACCCCTCCAGGAACTCTGCCAAGAAAACCCCAGTGGGATCATGAAGAGTCAGCCACAACTGAACATTGGCAATCAACAAGTTTCTATCCTTTGCTACAGAGAACTAGAGTAAAGTCTCCTCAGCATGAACTTGGGCTCCCGCAAGAGAAACATTTTATGTCAAGGCAAAGAGATCGAGTGGACCTGAAGTGTCAGCATTTCCCCATTTTTTATTTCCCCCTTGCTTCCCGGGGGGCTGAGCCACCTCCACTTTGCCTCAGCTGGGCAGACAGGGTTTGTGATTGACAAAGTTTTCTAGGAGGGGACCTGGGGGAGCAGCAAAGGGAAGCCCTGGGAGATGAGAGGCTGCCCAGAGAGCAGGGGCTGCTCTGCCCAGGGGACCAGAGAGGAAGCAGCTGCTGCTCTGAGCTGACTCCCCTGAACAGCCTGGAGAGGTTTTTGTTCAGGGCTGAAGCACTGTGGGAGGCCAGTCATGACCCTGCTAACAGTAATAATCTCCAGCATTCTCAGGCTCCAGGCTGCTGCTGATGAGAGTGAAGTCTGTCCCAGACCCACTGCCACTGAACCAGACAGGCAATCCAGATGCCAGCCTGGTAGCTTGACTGGTTTCTCTGCTGGTACCAATGTAACAAGCTAGTACCGTGGCTATCTTTTATCTCTCACTGGCCTTGCAGATGATGGTGACTCTCTCTTCTGGAGATTTGGACAAGAAGGCTGGAGACTGAAGAGTGTCATTCATTTCTATATAATTGCTTCTGTCCTGGAAGATTGCAAGAACCCCCATTTGGTCCACCTGCCTCCAGCCTGTCCTCCCTCCATTCAAACAAATTTGAATACACATGTGAAAAGATTGCTTCTTAAGCTGGGTACAAAACAGAATACTAAATTCTGGCGACACAAGTTAAAAAGCAGAAGTCTATCCTCCCTAGGTGTTCTTATTCTAATGGAGATTGCAATCAAATAATAAAAATGATGATGATGATGATGATATAGATATCATTTATTGGTGCCTGCAAAGTTTACAAAGCACATTAAGATGCTATCTCATTTTGTGATTATAGTGGCACTAAGAGGTAGGTGCTATTGGGTAATAGCACTGATGGGGGTACTAAACCCATTTTACAGATGAGGAAATGGAGACTGAGGTAAAGTGACATGGTCAGGGCTTCACAGCTGGTAAAGATCTGAGGCAGGATTTGAAATCTGGTCTTCCTGACCAGGACTAGATTTTCTGTTCCTAGTGGAGAGCCTTAAGCCCTGGAGAGGGAAAAGATGGGGAGCAGAATCTCACACCTTGTAGGCTTTGAAGGTGCTTCACCAGACTCTGCTCATGCACTTGCCCCACTACCTCCCCCTACTGGAAAAGGGATGAATTCAAGGACACAGACAAGAGGACCTAGCTGAGGCTAGAAAGCCCCTACTTGGAGTCTTTGAGAAAAATGTAGGTGAATGGATCCAGTCAGTCACTAGAAGAGGTTACTGTAATTATTCTGAGCACTGGGGAGGAAAATTGTATGCCCACTCAAGTCCCCATTATGAAACATAATTTTTTTTAAAAATATTGAATATTGAGAATCAAATTGATTTGAGTGAAATTTTTCTGCCCAAGGTCTGATCAGTCAGGGGAACATGAGATAGCAAGATCTCTAGAGATTTCCAGTAGCCAAATGGAGAACAGCAATGCTTAGGTGAAGTTTGTCAGTGTGTTTAGGTATCAACATCCCTTTAATTGGTTAAAGAAATGAGAGAGAACAGCACAGGAGGTTATTTACCAGACAAGGAGAAGTCAATTTGAGAAGGTTGGTACCTGAAGCCTTTAAAGCTAGTGCCAGCAAGGAAACAGTGCAGTCACTGCCTCACAACTGTGTGTTTCTTTGATCCCTGCATCTATGTATTTGTGATTTTGTACCTTAAATATTTTGTGGCTGTTCCAACAAATCTCTCGGTATATCATCTGAACTATACTTTTTAGTTGTCTAAGTTTTCAGAATAATTCTCCCCTTTTCTTTACATTCCTGAGCTCAGGCTAAGTTTGGGAGTGCAGAGGGAAAGAGAGATAAGAAAAGGAATCTATTCCCTCAGATCATACAATTTTATGACATCATAAGCTAATTAGAAACATAAGCCAATCACAAACTGAGTTTGTGACTGCAATGTAAGATTTCTACTGTGAACCTCTAAATTGTAGTTTGAGAGGTTTTATAAATGCTGAAATAGTATAGTGAATTTGGAGTTAATTTTGGAATTTGTTTTCAAGAAATTAGGAACAAAACTGAATATTATAGACAGATTTACTGTCTTACAGCTAAGAGAGGAAGAACAATTCAATGATTAAAAAGAACCTAGTTTGAAAGTGGTATCAGTTGGGGCAGCTAGGTGGCGAAGTGAATAGAGCACCAGCCCTGGAGTCAGGAGGACCTGAGTTCAAATATGACCTCAGACACTTAACACTTACTAGCTGTGTGACCTTGGGCAAGTCAGTTAACCCCAATTGCCCTGCCTTCCCCTCTTCAAAAAGAAAAAAAAAAAGAAAGTAGTATCAGTGAAGTTTCAAAGTGAAGAAGAAATTTCTTATTACTTTCATTTTAAATAGCTGTGCCATTTAGGATTATCAGCCCTTTTCTGATTCTCCCCAAAAGAGAAGAGTTTGCGTTAATCATGGGAAAAGTAAGTAAGTTTGATTAGATCATGTAATTAGATACTTAGAAGCTTTATAAGTCTAATTTAATACTAATAAGTTTGGAGAGAAATTTTCAAATTTGTGTGTTTTGTCATTTGCCAAATTTTGCTAGAAGTTATATCATAAGCCCCACTTTGGCTGTGGATATTAATTCAAGAAGATGCTGAACAACCTATCAAGAAAAAAATAAAACTCCTATCCATTTTATTGTATTTTATGTAGAAGTGCTAGGCAGAATTGGGGGTAGGTCCACTCAAAAAATGATATAAAGAAATTATTAACTCTATTTTTGTTAATAAGTCCCTGAAAGGAATTAATATGTATATGTATACATGTATCTATATATACATAGACATACAGACATGTATAGATATACATATAGATATGTATGTGTTTTCTGGCCTAGATGGCACAAGAATAGCATGCATAAAGCATCATCATTCATATATGTAAGAGAAAGAGCAAAGGAAGGGAAAATCTGAGTCAACATCTCCACCTCGAGCCCCAGGGGAATTAGTCCTTTCCAACACCTTCCTATTGAAGTGGACAACCAAGAAACAGGACAGCCAAGTCAATTATAATTTGATAGGAGTGTTTATTAACCAGCTGGTGACTGCCTCCCCAGTAGGGAAGACAGCCTTGAGTCTCCTGGAAGATGCATTTTTATAGTGTAATATGTTGCTAACAACAAAATGTGGTTCCTGGGGGGGGGAGGGCGGTACCATTTCTAGTAAAGTCTTGGGTACCTAACAAGAACAGACTTGTATCTGGGGCATGTTTCTAGTAACACAGGTAAAACGTTCCCTCACTATTATGACCTGTTAGGAGGTTTCCAGGGACCCTGGTAGGGGTTCCCTTCTAGCAGGTTTAGGGGGCTTTGGTGTATAATTTCTGGTGGGCACTTCACTATTGCTGGTCACTTTTCCCCAGTATGGATTCCGCCCCTAAGTGCCCCAAATGCAATCAGACCTCTTACAGTCACACCACATGACAAAACCATAGGTTTAAAGAATCTTTTTATTGTCATAAGAAGAGTCGCTTCGCTTGAGAATGTAGAGAGCTATTAGGAAAGAGAAAAATCAATAATGATAGCACATCTCTCAGGGCTGTTGTGAGGAGCAAACATGATGTGGTGATTGTGCAGTGCCCAAGACAGAACCTGGCATGTGGAAGCACTGGGCTCCATTATTTCTTGGATGAAATGCAGGTATTCCATACTGGATAACTCTGAGTTGATTTTTAAATATGATTTCTACAAAGTGTTAAAGGGGTTAAAGTTAATGATTTTCTATATAAGTTAGTTTGGAAGTGTGTTTGTCTAATTCAGTGTCATCTGACTAGTACAGTAATGTTTCATTCACATCTTCACTTACAGATACGAATGTTATTATTGTGCCCCTAAATTTTCTTGTATTGTAGCTTCAGAGAAACTGTTATATGAGGAATGCTATTAGGAGGAAGATGAGATTGTGTCACTGGAAAACTTAAATCTTTTTGACACCAGATACTGTAAAATTGCTATGAAATTAGCAATTACGTTATTAGAGGCTATTGTCATAATGTTGAAATTGATAAAGCATCTACTTGGGTATCTTTTAAAAGGGAAAAATAAGTTATTTGTGAAAAAGAAAAAGTGAGTGAGTGGAAAATAGACTTCTGAAAATCTCCTTGTTTGAAAGTCTCCCAAGTTCCTTGGGACCATCTGATTGAGCAAGGTCACATTATATTATCAACCCTGTGAAAGAACTTGCTGAGAGTTGCAAGGTTCCTAGACAATTAATTGGTTGTTTATATACATGGGACACCTGCTTTCACTCCTTGTAAAGCAAAGGGAGAAGAATTGAAATTTTTGTTTATAATATGAGTATTTATGTGATGATTATGTGTGATCATGAAAATTATAAAGTTATACCTATAATAGTATATATTCAAGTTATATCTTAAATCAGCTAGGACTTAACAGACTTCATTCTTTTTTTTTCTTTTTGGAGGGGGGAATGCAGGGCAGTTGGGATTAAGTGACTTGCTCAAGGTCACACAACTAGTAAGTGTTAAGTGTCTGAGGTCGGATTTCAACTCAGGTCCTCCTGACTCCAGGGCCAGTGCTCTATTCACCACCTAACTGCCTCAGTCTTAAGGATTTAATTTTGCTTAAAAGGTTGGTATACAGTACCTTCAGAGATGAATGTCTGTCAGTCTGGAGATAATTATCAGTATTTCCTAAGGAATTCTTTTCGAGGAAACAATCATATTTATGTGGAATTACAGAATATATGTGTTTTTTTTTGGTTTCTAATGATTTATTTATACCAGGATGAGTGGAAAATGAAGTAGGAGAATAAGCAAAAGTAAAGGAAGTTAAATGATTTTTGGAAGTCCTGGTATCCTTTTCATGGCAAACTAATTTCCTTCAAAAACATAAGAATAAGAAGAATTGTGTTTAGCCCTAAGTTCTGAGTAGTGCAAATTCCTATTTGAGGTAAAATCTCATAGGACTGTAATCTGATATTATTCTAAGTTTTGATTTCAGGCGTGATTGTCTGATTGCTCAGAAAGTTGGTAATCCACCATTCATGGAAAATCCCACTAGTTGTTCAAAGAGTCTGGGAACTACTACAGATGAATGTCTATTTCTGGGAAAGGTTGAAGGGATGACTTTTATATGGTCTAAGATAGGATCGTTTTGACTTGGTTTCTCCATTGTGTTAATTAAAAAAAGGAAATCTGCTAACCTTGAGAAATAAAGGTGAACACCAGGGTGTCTAGTCCAGTAATTCCAACAAGTTATCCTTCATGGATGTCTGGTCCAATACAAATTACCTCTAAAATGTGGACTCAGACTTTCTTAGTCACAGGAAATAAGGAGAGGGTTGCGGCTAGCTGCTCATTCCAACTTCCAACCAATCATATTTTCCCCTATGCCTCATTTGTGTAACCAATCAAGATTCATCTTCCCTTTGATGTCACCAATCCAATAACAATTATATTTCTCCTCATCTACTCTGTCCTGTTCTTCCTTCTATGCTTATAAAAACAAGCTGAACCTTGACATAAGGATCTTTAGCTTAAACTGAGTGTGCCATTGACCTCCTTTATTAACAGGTAGTACTCCCCCTAATAAACTATTAGCTCACTCAGAGAAAATGTACCTCAGTCTATATTTGTTAAATTTCACTCATGACAGAGGTTAAGCATTTGTTTAGGAAATCACCTAGCATGGATCAGAAACAGGGTTTGATCCTGGCTTTCTTGTCTCTCGGGTCACCTCTCTGTCCATCCTTCCATATGGCTTCATTTTGATCATATATATTAATAACATTGATATCTATAAAATCTATTTATATCATCTCTATCACCTATATGATCCATATCACTACATACCTATACTAAGAGAGGGAATGAGCACAGAAAGAAAAGAGTAAGGACTGTGCATCACTTGTCCTATTTTTTTTTGAAAGACAGGCCTTAGATGCACCATGAGACTTGGGGAAAGAATGTCAGCCTTGGGGGTTGGCCTGGCTAAATTTCAGTTAACCATTTATTAGCTGTGGGATTTTGTTCAGACTATGAGACCCCTCTGAGTTGGCTGCTTTTACTTCATGTAAGCCGTCTCTTGGAATTGAGTGCATGACATAGAAGGACAGAGAGTTTACAAACATTGTAAGGATAGGGTCCAATGTGATTCAGCTCAACCTTGGAGGTTAGACTATCCCTTCTTTTTCAGTGAAAAAGGCTATGCAGAGATCCCTTTAACTAGTTGTAAAAATTTATGTTCACTCTTAGTCCTAAAGGAAAATGGGCAGGGCCTTGGACCTTCATAACATCTAGAGATCTCCTGGGGAAGAAAAATAGAGTCAGAGACACCTAGCAGTGATGGCCAGTGAATGGGTGTGACCCTGATAACCACAGTCCTAGGAACTCCCCTCTGCCTGTTGGGAGGTACGCCATAAACCACATAGGTGCACACATTAGCCTTGGTCAGGCATTAAGGCCATTGTCTTCCCAGAAGCAGGAAATAATGAGTTCCTGACTAGGGGTTGGATAAGCAGGTGAAAGGATTCATCATGGCTCTTGGCCTGGCCCAGCCATAAAGAACCTAACTCTGTGAGACCAGTGTGGCCAGAGCTGGAGAAAAATGAATCTAATATGTATCATTGCTGAACAGAACTGGAGCAAAACCTCCTCAACATGGACTAGAGTTCCCAACAAGAAAACATTTTATGTCAAGGCCAAGATTTTAAGAGGACTTGAGATGTCAGCATTTCCCTGTTTGCATTGTCCCATTCTTTTACCCAAAGGGGGCTGAGCCACCTCCACTCTGCCTGGGCTGTGCAGGCAGGGTCTGTGATTGACAAGAAGGAGGGGACCTGTGGGAGCAGAAAGAGGAAGCCCTGGGAGAGGTGAGTCTGCCCAGAGAACAGGGGCTGCCCTGCCCTGGGGAGCCTCAAGGAAGCAGCTGCTGCTCTGAGCTGACTCCCCTGAACAGCCTGGGGAGATTTTTGTTCAGGGCTGGAGCACTGTGGGAGGCCAGTTATAAGACTGCATACAGTAATAAACTCCAGTATCCTCAGGCTCCAGGCTGCTGATGGTGAGAGTGAAATCTGTCCTAGACCCACTGCCCCTGAACCGGGCAGGCACTCCAGATGCCAGCTTGGTAGCATAGTAGATGAGGAGTCTGGGGGCTTGGCCTGGTTTCTGCTGGTACCAATGCAAGCCATCATCACCATCACCATATGTTAGACTCTCACTGGCCTTGCAGCTAATAGTGACTCTCTCTCCTAGAGACTGGGACAAGGAGGCTGGAGACTGGGTCAGCACAATGGCTCCTTGGGAATCTAGGAAACCAACAAAATTAGAGGAAGACAGAAATGGGTGAATGTCCAAATTGAAGTTCAGGAACAAGACGCTGAAAACCAAAATGACTAACAAGTAGTTGTATTTGCTATCAACATAAACCAAAAATCATCTTTCCCACAGATTTCACAAGGTATATATGTAATCTGGGGCCTGGTCATTCTAATAAGCCACTGTCAGCCTTATGCTGTGCCTGAGTTTCCTCACCTACTGGAAGTAGGGGTCATCAAATTTTTAATCCCTTCACTGCTCTGTTGTGTCTTACCCTGAGCCCAGAGCACCAAGAGCCAGAGGAGCTGCCATGGGGACACCATCCTGCCCTTCAGACACCTGCACAGAGAGCACTCAGAGCCCTGGGAGGGCAGCAAGGAAGGAGGAAGCTTTTATATCCTGAGCAGGGCTCCCTGCAGGGCTCTTGGGTCTCCATATGCAAAAGAGCCCCAGGTCTCCAGGAGCCTCTCCTCAGGGACCCTGTGAGCCACACTGAGTCACACTGGCTGGGGCTGCCTCTGGGGGAGGAGCCTCACTCTTTTCTGTCCCCAAATGTGTGACCTCCAGAGCAAAGGCAAGATCATGGTTAGTGACTGATAAAGGAATGGCTGCAGCTGGTTGTGGGTAAATGGAGGGGGGCTTCTCTCTGTACTCCAGGACTAGATTCCTCATAACCAGGAGGGAGCTCCAAGCCCTGGGGAGCTGGCACAGAAGGAAGGAGCTCACAGCTTGTAGGATTGGGGGGTGCCTCCCCTTGACTCTGCTCATGGACCTGCCTCACTGCCTCCCTCTTCTAGAGAAGGGAAGAATTCAAGGAGGCAGCAAGGAGGGTCTGGCTCATGGACAGATCCCAACCTGGGCCCCTGGGAAAAGCCTAGGAGAGCCTCATTAATATGTGAATGGGTTCTGTCAGTCACTAGATGACATCACAGTAGTTGTTCTGAGCATCATGGATGAAAAGGTTATGTCTGCCCTTGTCTCCATTTTCCCATTGCAAACATGCCATAAAGATGAGAACCCATTCTGTGATCCATTCCATATCCTACTTGTGACTCTTTCCAGAAGTGTGGATCTGGGTAACTCTGTGTGCCAAACGTGAGGATGACTGTCTAAGAGGCAAGGAGACTGGAGAGAGTCACCGATTTCGGGATAATTGCTGCCAAGAGCCCCCTCTTTGGCATTCCTGCCTCCAGCCTCTCCTTTCTTTAATCAATCAACAGTGAATGACTACATGAAAAAGCATTTATGCTTTTAAATTTTTCCCAATTACATCTAACAGCTATTTTAACCTTAAAGAAATTGTTTTGATTTCCAAATTTTCTGCCTCCACCTCCTTTTCCCTCATTGAGAAGGCAAGCAATCTGACACATGTTATACATGTGCAGTCAGGCAAAACATGTTTCCAGATTAGTCGTGTTGTAAAAGAAAAAAACATAGACCAAAAAACCCAAAGAAAAATAGTGTTCTAAAGAAGTGCGCTTTGATCTGCATTCAAAATTCATCAGTTAAAAGAGCATTTTTTAAGTTTAAAAAAAACAGACTGTTAAAAGCTGGGGAGAAATATGGAAAAGTAGAATAGTTCATCCTCCCAAAGTGTTCATATTCTAATGGAGGATGCAGTAGTATTAATATTAATTGTTAGTACAAATATATGGTTTTGATTGCCTTCAAGTTGGCAAAGTACATTGAGATTTTATCTCCTTTTATCCTTATAATTGCACTAAGGGGGAGGTACTATTAACAAATAGCACTAATAGAGGGGACTAAAACCATTTTACAGATGAGGAAACTGAGGCAGTCAAAGCTGAAGTGACATGGTCAGGGTTTAACACCAAGTAAATTGGTGGCAAGATTTGAACTTGTATATTCCTGAATCTGGGACCTGCTTTCCATACATTCTACCACCTCGTTATATGCAGTGTATCCATAGAGGCATTGATTTATCCAGAAGTGACTCAGTATGATAAATTCTCAAAGACAAACATCCACTTGTGCATCTTGGACTCTTCTCTACAAAGGAGAGTCCTGGGAGTTGTCACTACTAAGAGGTTAAGTAGTTTCCAGGAACAACCAGCATGGGTGAGAATTAGGACCTGATACTCAAATTCTTGACTCTCAGGTCACCTCCCTATCCATCATTCCATGTGGCCTCATCTTTAACGAGTATATTTATGTAGCATCAACACAATATTCACAGCACTGACAATGACTATGAATATGGTGGCATAGTTCTGAATCACAAAATATAACAGACTCTCAATATTTAAGACAGAGTAAAACATTTATTCAGTCACCAGAAAGCCAAATTCATGATAGCAACAAAGAAGTTAATACACCTTATCACTGCAGGAAGGAACACCATGCTGTCTCCTTGTCTGCATCCTCTCCTCCCTCCTTTCTAACTGCTCTGACTCCCAACTTCCTCTGGGCTCTGCTTCACCCTTTCAGCAAGTTCTTCCCACCACAGGTTCCATGTGATTACTTACATTCGACCTATTAAGGGGCAGGGAAGATCTTCAATTTCCCATCACCATTACAGTTTATATCATTGATATCTATAACCATGTTATCTATCTATATCACCTATATCATTCATATCTGTATCTACCTATACTGGAAGAGGAAATGAGAACAGAGAGAGGAGAGGGAGGACTGAGGATCCCTTTTTTTGGGAAGGATGGGCCTGAGCCCACCAAGGATATTTGGGGAAAGACTGTCAGCCTTGGGCTGTAGCCTGGTGTAATAGTGATGAAATTTGAAGGTCCCCCTGTATTGGCTTGGTTTTTGGTTTGATTGTGTTAAAACCCAGACCTTGTTAATCCCACTTGTGGGATGGACTTGTTGACGTGAAAAGAGAGGGCTGAACTTGGAGGAGCTGGTGAGTAGATTTGGAGAGACACAAGAGAGAGGCAGAAGAACTTTTTTTGGAAGCAGCACCTTTGGAGGCAGAGAGAGACTGAGGGGATTGCTGAGGGCCACTTTGAATTGCCCAGGACTTTGAGAGCTGCCACCCAGAGCTGCCAAGGACTGAGGAGACATGGCTGTTATGCTGGTACTTTGTCTGTCTGTTTTGATGTTGTTCTGCCAGTTTTGTCCACTGGTGAAAGACAGTCCTGTTGTTGCAGAAGTCTTGGAACCTTGCTGTTGGTTCAGAAGCCCTGAAGAAGGATTTTCTTGTTGTATGTTTACAGAAATCCTGGAAGAGAGTTTTGTTAATGTTTTCAGGGGTCCTAGGACTGTTCTGCAGACAAAGAATAAATTAATGAAGAGACTGGCAATGTATCTTGTGGCCTTGCTAAGCTTTGTCTCCCCAGGAACAAAGATTGCTGAAAACTTGCCTCTTGTCAAGATGAAAAAAAAACCCTCCATTTGGGTATTAAGTGCTGTGCTTAAGCTTGTTGTAACTCTGGGGTAGATTCAATTGTGATCCAAGGGTGGGGAACTTTTGACCTTTTTGTGCTCTGTGATTAAACAAATGAATGTACTTTACTTATGATTGGAAACTAATCTCCATTTGAGAAGAGGGGCCTTGTGATGGAATAAATTAATGTACAGCCTAGGGGTGGAGTAGTATTTAGAAGAGGGACTTTGTAATTGATTAAATGAATGTAATGTCCTGGGGTGGGGTAGTACTTGGAGATTATTGAATCACACTTAGTAAATGCTATATTTTGAATGATGTCACATTTTGATCTTCTCTGTTCTTAATTTTTCACTGAATAAAAATGGAGAGCACCTATGCTGGTATTCTGAACCTTGGGAAATTGCCTTGGCTTTACATTACACCTGGTAGCTGTGTGACTTGGATGAGATTCCTAAGCCTCTCTGAGCTGGCAACTTGGGGGTGAGAGGAAAGGGAAAACCCTTGTGAGAGGAAAGGGAAAACCCTTGTAAGAGGAAAGGAATCTGTAAGTGGGAAGGACTTGTTGAAGGCATCTAATCTAACACTTTCTCTAAGGTATGAGTGAACACACAAGATTTAAGCAATGACTAAGTACACAGAAGGTGAACTAAAGAATGAAAGTCTAGGATGGATAGAAAGGGAAGAGAAAGAAGAACAAGAACAACATTAAGGAATTCTTCTTAGAGCAAAAAAATGTAGAAAAAGAAAAGAACCGAGTTGGAGAGGAGTAGGGGTTTTGAATGAAAGACTTCACTTGGAGAAAAGAAGGGATCAATGAAGGGGTATTATTTAACTAAACAAAGGATCAAAAGATATATCAGAAAGTTAAATAAAACTCTAAAACCAGTGATATGGTGTTCAATTGGGAGAGAAGGTGGAGGTTGAGGTGAAAAGAGCTGGTGGGAAGATGATTGCCTTAAAATAGATAAAAGAAAGCTAATTATGTGAATGAAGTAGTGCCTTAAGAGTGGAAGAGGAAAAACAGTCATAAAACTGAGTTCAGAAAAAAAAATCCCAAAGACATAAATGCTGCTGATTGAAGGTGGAGAAAATCCTGCCACCCTGCTGACCTGGTCCACTCCAGACTAATGCTCCATTACCTCACCTAGGGTTTCAGCTTCATTCTGAGAGGTGATCCTTCTACTCCTCAGTCAGCTCATTCTCTCACTCACCACCTTTGTTCTTCAGGATGTTTTGATCCTTCATTTTCAAAGAGGACCATGACATCAGGGAAATGATGACATGACTTATAGCTGATTTTGGGTGAGGGAGAGCTGTGCAGGGTCACCAGCCTCACTTTCTCCTCCAGAGCCATCTGGGTCCAGTAGTCAGATATACATCAGGATAACTGGAGATGACCCAGGATACAGTGGGAGTCCCTGACCCTTTTAGGTTAAGACCTTTTCATGCATTCACTTAAAGGGAGGTAACACCCATTCAGTGAGTAGGCCCTTTTAAGAAGTGACTCAAGGGATGGCCCCTTTAATTAGAAAAAAAGGAAAAAAAAATCAAGCTGGGAGAGGAATATACTCAGGCTTGCTGTTCCAAAAAGAAACAAGTTACCATTGACATGCACTCTAAGGCGGGGGACCCCAAAATGCAGCCATTAAGTGGAGCTTGGGCAAGGACCTATTGTGGGTCCATGTATTCAAAGTGAAATGGGTTTAAGGTTTGGTCTTTGAGAAAAGAGAAAGAAAAAGGAAGGAAGGAAGGAAAGAAGGGAGGGAGGGAGGGAGGGAGGAAGGAAGGAAGGGAGGAAGGAAGGAAGGAAGGAAGGAAGGAAGGAAGGAAGGAAGGAAGGAATGAAGGAATCTACCTACTAACCCCCAAGTTAACTGGGCAGTTTCCAGCCATCAAAATTTATCTTCCTTTGGAGAGGAAAAGAACCCAGCCAGCTGGATAATTTAGCTCATCCTCTCCATCTCCCTTTCCATTTCCTTCTCCACTGTGCCTTGACTGTAGGTAGAAAGAGGAAAGCTCTTATATCCTATTTGGAATCTGTGAAAACCCCCTTGAGTCTCCATATACAAAAGACAACCCAGGGCTCATATGAGGCTTATCTCAGGGACCAATAAACCAGATTAAGGCATTCTGGCTAAATCTTTGTAAACCATCAGCAAGCATTATATATAATGGGGATAAGCTAGATGCATTTCCAATAAGATTGGGGGTGAAACAAGGATGTCCATTATCACTGTTATTCAATATGGTTTTAGGAATGTTAGCTTTAGTAATAAGAGAAGAAAAAGAAATTGAAGAAATTAGAATAGTCAAAGAAGAAACTAAGTTATCACTCTTTGCAGATGATATGATGATAGAGAATCAAGTAAAAACTACTTAAAATAATAAACAACTTTAGCAATGTTGAAGAGTATTAAATAAACCCACATAAATCATTGGCATTTCTATATAATACTAAACAAAACCCAACAGCAAGAGATAGAAAGATAAATTCCATTTAAAGTTACTGTAATCATTATAAAATATTTGGGAGTTCACCTGCCAAAACAAACCCAGGAACTTTAAGAACACAATTATAAAACACTTTTCACACAAATAAAGTGAGATCTAAATAACTGGAAAAACATCAGTTGCTCATGGCTAGGTCGAACTAATATAATAACAATGACAATTCTACCTAAATTAATTTATATATTCAGTGTCATGCCAATAAATTAACAGAAACTTGTTTTATAGAGCTATCAAAATTCATCTGGAAGAAAAAAGTTCCAGAATATCTAGGGAATTAATGAAAAGAAATGCTAGGGAAGGTGGCCTAACCATACCAGATTTTAAACTGTATTATAAAGTGGCAATCATCAAAACTACTTGGTACTGGCTAAGAAATGGAGAGGTAGATCAGTGAAATAGGTTAGGTACACAAGACACAGTCGTCAATGATTATAGCAATATACTGTTTGATAAACTGAAAGACCCCAGCTTCTGTGATAAGAACTCATTTTCTGACAAAAACTGCTGGGAAAACTGGAAAATAGTACAGCAGAAAGTGGGCATAGACCAACATCTGACTCTGTATACCAAAATAAAGTCCAAATGGGTATACAATTTAGATACAAAGGCTGATACTATAAACAAATTAAAGGAGCAAGGAATAGTTTATCTATCAGATTTATGGAGAATGGAGGAATTGATGACCAAACAAGAGAAAGAGAACATTATGACATGCAAAATAATTTTGATTACACTAAATTGAGAATTTTTTGCACAAACAAAACCAATGCAAACCAAGCTTAACAGGGAAGTAGAAAAATGGGAAAGAATTTTTCTAACTAGTGTCTCTGATAAAGGCCTCATTTCTAAAGTATATGGAGAACTAAGTCAAATTTACAAGAATTCAAGTCATTCCCCAATTGATAAATGGTCAAAGGATATGAACAAGCAGTTTTCAGAGGAAGAAATTAAAGCTATCTATACTCATATGAAAAAATGCTCTAAATAACTATTGATTAGAGAAATGCAAATCAAAACAATTCTGAGCTACCACATCACACCTATCAGACTGGCTAACATGACAAAACAGGAAAATGATAAATATTGGAGAAGATGTGGGAAAGTTGGAATACTAATGCATTGTTGATGGAGTTGTAAGCTGATCCAACCATTCTGGAAAGCAATTTGAAACTATGCCCAAAGAACTATAAAAATGTGCATACCCTTTGACCCAGCAATACCACTTCTAGGGCTCTCCCTCCCAAAGAGATCATAAAAATAGGAAAAGGACCCACATGTACAAAAATATTTATAGCATCTCTTTTTGTGGTGGCCAAGAACTGGAAATTGAGGGGATGTCCATCAATTGTGGAATGGCTGAGCAAGTTGTGGTATATGAATGTAATGGAATACTATTGTGCTATAAGAAATGATGAAGAGAGAGACTTCAGAAAAGCCTGGAAAGACTTTTATGAACTGGTGCTGAGTGAAGTGAGCAGAACCAGGAGAACATCATACATAGTAACAGTCACAGAATATGAGGACTGATTTTGATAGACTTAGCCCTTCTCATCAATGCAAGAACCTAAAACAATTCCAAAGGACTCATGATGGAGTCATCCATATCCAGAGAAAGAATTATGGAGTCTGAATGCAGAGCAAAGCAGACCATTTTCTCTTTTGTTATGCTTTGTTTTCTTTCCCATGGTTTCTCCCATTCATTATAATTCTTCTATGCAACATGATTAATGTGAAAATGTGTTGAAAAGGAATGTATGTGTAGAGTCCATATCAAATTGCATGCTGCCTTGGGGTGGGCAGGGGGGAGGCAAGAGGAAAAATTTAAAAGTTATGGAAGTGATTGTTGAAAACTGAAAACAAATAAATTAATAAATTGAAAAAAATATACATGTATGAAGTGAGCAGAACTAGAAGAACACTACAGGGGCGGCCAGGTGGCTCAGCGAATAAGAGCACCGGCTCCAGTGTCGGGATGACCTGGGGATCAATTCTGGGCTCAGATACTCAGCACCACATCCAGAAATTACTGGCCGTGTAACCTTAAGCAAGTTACTTAACCCCGATTACTTGAAAAAAAAAATAGAACACTATACACAGTAACAGCCACAGTGTGTGAGGAACAATTGGGATAGACTTAGCCCTTCTCAGCAATGCAGGGACCTAAAAAAATTCCAATGGACTCACAATGGAAAATGCCTTCCACATCTGGAAAAAAAAATATGGAGTCTGAATGCAGAGTGAAGCAGAAAATTATCTTTTTTGTTTTTGTTTTGTTTTGTTTCTCATGGTTTCTCCCATTCGTTATAATGCTTCTACACAACATGACTAGTGTGAAAATAGGAATTTTTAATAAGAATGAATATGGAGAGTCTATATCAGATTGCATGCCATCTTCGAGGGGAGGAGGGGAGGGGAGAAGATTAAAAACTTATGGAAGTGAATGTTGAAAACTAAAAAAAATTTAACTTAAAAAAAAGACATTCCTGCTAAGATGAACCCTGGGGACTGAGTTTTCCTGTTTTATGAATTTTAAGTTGGGACCTCAGAAACGTAGAAAAGTTCGTATTTAGTGACTGACAGGAATAGCTACGTTTGGTTATAGATAACTAGGAGGGTCTTCTGTCTGTTCCCCACAACTAGACTCCCTGAAGCCGTGAGAAAGGCCTGGGGAGGTGGCAGATCTGGCAGAACTCACATCTTGAAGACTTTGGAAGTTTCTTGCCTTACACTGCTCCTGTATGTGCCTCACAAGTCTCTGGAGAAGGGGTGATTTCAATCAGGCAATGAGGAGGGTCTGGTTGAGACTGAACAGGTCTTCAACAGGGCCCATGAGAAAAACCTAGGAAAATATCATTTCTAGGAGAATGTGTCCTGTCATTCACTAGATAAGGTTACTATGGTTGTCCTGAGCATTGGAGAGGCAAAGATTACATCCACCATGGTCTCCATTGCCCCATTCCAGAGATGCCTCATAAGGGAGAAAATATGGACCAACAGCTATATTCATCCTATGCCTGACTGTACCTTTACTTGGAAGGTGGATATGGGTCAATCATTGTGCCCAAAGGGAGACCATGAAGGGGAGGGAGAAAGGCTTAGAGGAAGAGACAGAGGGGCTGGAGGCTGAGTCCTTCACTTCTGGCTAATCGTTCCTTTCCTGGAGGATGGCAATGGCCCCATGTTTGTTCCACTGTCTCCAGTCTCTCCTTTTTCCAATCCATTCATCAAGGTTGAATGAATGAATGAATGGGTGAATGAGACAGGGAGTGACCAGACAGTGACATTGATGTGACCGGGTTAGAAGAAGTGTCAGTGCCAAGGAACGGCAAGTCATGGAGGAAGGGTCTGATTCACCTTAACTCTTTAGTTCTCACTCAGGTAATAGGAAAACCAACTCTAGAAGAGAAGTTTGTAGGCTAGGCCAGGACTGAATGAAAAGGAAAGGAAAGGGAATATGCATTTATATGTCACCTAATATGTGCCAGGCTGTGTGCCAAGTGCTTTACCAATATTAAGTTATAAAAGCTTCACAACAGCCCTGAGAGAAAGGTGCTGCCATTGTGCCCATTTTACAGCTGAGGAAACAGAAGCAAACGGAGCATGAGGACATGTCCAGGGTCACACAGAAGCTCAGTAGGGCTCCCCAACAGAAACTTGAGCTCACAAGAGAGAAATTCTCTGGAAGTGACATTAAAGGTTTCAAATGAACTTGGTCTATCTTCAGATCCTTGCCACGGTGTTTCCCAGGGTGCTGTGCTATCTCCAACTTACTTTGGCTGCAAGAATGTGGTTTGTCAGGGCAGCTAGTGAACAG
This sequence comes from Petaurus breviceps papuanus, assembly GCF_028583685.1. Taxonomy (NCBI): domain Eukaryota; kingdom Metazoa; phylum Chordata; class Mammalia; order Diprotodontia; family Petauridae; genus Petaurus; species Petaurus breviceps. The sequence continues at coordinate 376,075 of NW_027185786.1, forward strand.
AGCACCAGCCCTCAGGCGGTGAACTGAGTTCAAATCTAGTCTCAGACACTTAACACTTACTAGCTGTGTGGCCTTGGGCAAGTCACTTAACCCCAAATTGCCCAGCCTTCCCCTTCAAAAAAAAAATGTGGTTTGTAAACGTGATGCTTCTGGTAGGAGAATGAGGAAGTGGGGCAGGGCGGAGGGGAACCGGAAGCCCCAGGTGATGTGGGCCTGCCCAGAGAGCAGGGGCTGCTCTGCCCTGGAGACTCTGGAGGAAGCAGCTGCTGCTCTGAGCTAAATCCCCAGAACAGCCTGGGGAGGTGTGTTCAGGGCTGAAGCACTGTGGGAGAGGAAAGCTATTCGATGCAGACAATAATAATCTCCAGCATCCTCAGGCTCCAGGCTGCTGATGGTGAGAGTGAAATCTGTCACAGATCCACTGCCGCTGAACTGGGCAGGCGCTCCAGAGGCCAGACTGGTAGCATCATAGATGAGGAGCCTGGGGGTTTAGCCTGGTTTCTGCCAGTACCAATGTAAGAGTTCATATGTTAAAACGTTATCAAATAGAAAAATCTCTCACTGGCCTAGCAGCTGTGGTGACTCTCTCTCCTGGAGACCTGGACAGGGAGCCTAGAGACTGGGTCAGGAAAATGGCCCCAGTGGAATCTAGGAAGAACCAAGAATGAGATGAAGACAGAAATGAGTGAATAACTTTGTTAAAAAGTAAACATAAGACAGTTTTGTGGAGAAAAATTTCCCAAATCTCTGACAATCAATTGTATTTGGATTTGGTTTTTTATTGTTGTTGTTGTTGCTTTTTGGAGGGGGGAGGGCAGGGTAATTGGGGTAAAGTGACTCGCCCAAGGTCATATGGCTCGTGTTATGTGTCTCAGGTTGGATATGAACTCAGGTCCTCCTGACTCAAGGGCACGTGCTTTATCCACTGTGTCATTTAGCTGCCACTTAAATGAACATTTTAAAGTAGATTATTGATGACCATTTACTGACAAGTTATAAAAGCCAAAAAAATTCTTATTCAAGAATGGATTAGAAAAAATAGCCTCTGAGGTCCCTTTCCACTCTGAAACTCTTTGATTCTGCTAAATAGTTGAAGATGGCTATTATGGCCCCTGATCTCCCACCACCACACATTGTTCTGTTCTCTGGGCTAAACTACTAAAAAAAAAAAGGCACTTAACCTCTCGGTGCCTCAGTTTCCTCATCTACAAAATAAGGGAATTGTGTGCTGTGACCTCAAAGTTCCCTTCCAGCTTTACATCTAGAATCCTATGGTTCTGTTCACATAACCAATTGTTTTAATTGATTTTTGTCACTGAATGTCTAGGATTCTCTACATAAGCTATCTTATCATCAACAAAGATCATTTTGCCTACATTTCCCCTGTTCATTCCCTCAGTTTTCTTGTCTTATTGCTATAGCTAGAGTTTCCAGAAGTATATCAAAGTATAACCATGATGATGGACATCCTTGCCTTTCTTCAGTGTTTACTGGAAAGATTTTTCCATCACATACAATGTAAGCTCTTGGTTTTGGATAGATATTGTTTACCATACCAAGGAAAGATTCATTTACTGCTATGATTTTAAGACTGTTTTAACATAAAGGAATGCCATATTTTTCAAAGGCTTCTTATGCATTTTTCTAAATGTCTCTTTTCCCCCTCTTTACCCTATTCCCAACAGGACAATTCTAAGCAGAAGCAAACTAGCCAGATTCCCCTGACAGGAGATACAGTCTTACAGAGCATTTGAAAGAAAAGTTCAGTGTATATCATTCTTAAGAATGAATGGCAACCCTACAGCAAGGGGTCATTCCACCGACCTCAGGTACCTTGGGGCTACACATATAATGGACAATGGAAGTTCACTCCTCTCCCCTTTTTCTGCTCAGGACTAGAATCAGCACAATGGTGAATCCTAATTCCTGGAGCGGCCTGAAGATAATCAATTGAGGCCTTTGAGGTTTTTTCAGACCAGGGCCTGCCCCAGCCCAGCTGTCCTAGAGAAGTCCTGGCTGATGTATCATCACTTGGCTGAGCAGATAGAGAGGTAAGTAGCAATGCAGAACAATGCAAACTTTTTAACACTGTCTACCACGTATCTTCTTCAGACAAAATCATGATAGCTTAGTTTTACATGATTCCAGATATAAAACATTTTCACATGCATTTTTTTTTGCCATTTTGGAGGGCAATTGGGGTTAAGTAACCTGCCCAAGGTTACATGGCTAGTTTTTGTGTGTGTGGGTGGGTGTTAAGTGTCTGAGGCTAGAACCAAACCAGGGTCCTCCTGACTCAGGGGCCAGTGCTTTACTCACTGAGCCACCTAGCCGTCCCTACATGCATTCTTTCACTTGATCCTTACAAGGATCCCATAAGGCTGTAAAGAAAGTATCTTTGGCTTAAGACTTGTGCCAGCACAAGAGGATTATCAAGCTGGCTACAGCTCTTCTTAGTAATGATATCTCTTTAATGAGCAGAGTCCAGTGGGGAGTTGGAGGAGCAGTATAAGTGAAAGTAGATGTGGTAAGCTGTAGCCTTGCCTGTCATAGGCATGAAAAAGGTCAAGGAGAGGGGAGAATTTTCTGAATGACCTGGACGGTTCCTGGTCTGGCCAAGCATTGGGTTCAAGAGAATCTCTCATAACATTAGGCAGGTGTCAAAAAAAAAACCTAAATATTTAGAAAGTATCCATAAATTAGAAAATGGCTATACAAATTGTCACATGTGAATGCTGTGGAATACTCCTGAATCACAAGAAGTCACGGGGATAGGTTCAGATAAGACTGGGAAGAATTTGTGCACGGATTCAGAGTAAAATGAGCAAAACCAGAGGAACAACTTCTACAATAACACAAACATTTTAAATGGGGGTAGCTGTATTCTTTGACCTGTAAGGACCTCTCGAGCACTTAGAGCTATGATCCTATGACTTCCTCTGGTCTCTAGACTGTCCCGAGGGCTAACTCCAGCAATGACAAAAAGCATCACAAGCTGTGTCCCTGAGAGATGGCATTGGCATCATGTCCAGCTTAGCTCCAACTGTCTGAGAGACATCAGGAGAGCACAATGGAATCTTTGTGTCCCTGGGATGAGATGCCAGAACAGGGACTCACCCTTTTGGAAAGAAACAATGGGATATTTTCAGCACAGACATCCCAGTGAACCACCAAGTGTGCAATGGTTTCAGTTGGTGAGGTAGGTCTGGGCACGTCAATGAGCAGCTAGAAGAGGGTGTTTTGTTCATAAGCTTAATCAGGACATGGATGTAAGCAGGACATGCCAATTTTCTTCCTTCCTGACATGGTAACTAAACTGATATGTTAAGTGTAATCCTGAATTACAGAATTAACATAGAATTTAGAAAAGCACTGGATTAAGTTTCTTATACTATTGTCATGGAAAAGGTGGGGAGGTGTGAGCTAAGGAGTGCTTCCATTAAAAAAAAAACACATTAATACCATACTCTGTACTTCAGGCACAAGTCTGTCAGAAATGGTTTTTATTCACTTAACATTATGTTAAATCTAAGCATTTCTACTCAGAGAAATGTGAAAACCAGAAAAGTCATCTCAGGTATGCATCTAACACAAGACATTTTGGGGGAACAATTGTGGGAATTTGAACTGGAAAGTTTCGCTCTATGACAAAGTTTAGAAATAAAATCTTATTCCAGCTGGTAGAACAAGAGTCCTTGTTGGTCAAGGGCTATTTCCATCATGGGAATGTTGCTTCTTGAGCACTGTGATGGATGGTTGTAATGGGATCTAAGAGGAGTCCTATTTTGGACATAGGATAGCAGCTGCTGTTAGTCTAGGCCTCTGGGGAGAGCAGCTCTTCCCCTGAGTTCAGGGCTGAATGATATGAGGAGGTATTTATACAGGGCTAGAGCACAGTGGGGAGACCAGTGAGTTCTCTGCAGCATCCTCAGGCTCCAGCCTGCTGATTGTGAGGGTGAAATCTGACCCAGACCCACGGCCACTGAATTGAGAGGGAACCCCAGAGGATAGACTGGAAACTCTGTAAATCAAGGGTTTAGTAGGTTGTCCTGGTTTCCATTGGTGCCAACATAGGTAAGTATACCCACTACTATGTAAGAGGCTCTGGCTGGCCTTGCAGCTGATGGTGACTCTCTCTCCCAGAGCCACAGACAGGGAGGCTGGGGACTGGGTCAGAACAACATCCCCTTGTGAACCTGAAATTATTCAAGAGACATTTGAGATTATAGAACCAACATTGTTTGGGCTCCTTTCCTAAACTCTCCCTTCAATCTCTGATCACAAAAATTGATGAATTCTTCTCACCAAAGCCCCTTCTTCTAACTCCTATATCATAGCTCAAAGATTTTTCTCATAGAGACAGTGAATGGAGCAAAGCTCAGCTTGCAAGAGGCCTCTCCCAGACTCCTGTGCTTTTCCATAATCCTCTCTCCATGTTCTCCTTCCTTACCTGGGATCCACAGGAGCAAGAGACAAAGCTGAACTGGGAACTCCATTGGCACACACTGAGCTCTGTCCAGTGCTGATCCCTTCCCCAGCAGAAAGACCTATTGATAAAGGATTTCAGCATCAGGGAGGAGTTTCAGGGAAAGAGTGAATGCAAAACACCTAGATGCTGGGGGCAGTCCTATCATCTCCACATCTCTAACCATATTGAGCAATTCTTTCCCAGATGTTCCCTTGTCAGAAATCAGTCACACTTGCAGCCTTCAAACAGTGTCTCCCTCAGATGATCAAATGACACAATTACTACATGATTAAGGCTCATTTTCCCCTGGGACACTGCCTTCCTTCCACCAGCCCCTTCCTTTCTTTTTCTCAAAAACTCTTCCTTCAGTATTTGACCCCAAGGCATAGATTATAGCATCTCACCACACCTCTGTTTATCCCCCCAAAAGGACATTTTAAAGCCATTGACTAGTAATGTAACCTTCTTCAAATCCACTTAATCTTGCCAAAACTCAGTTTCCTAATCTGTAAAATGGAAAGAAAAATAATATATAATTTACAGAAGATAATTTGGGAATAAGATTACTTTGTAAACTATTAAGAACTTTTGAAATGTGAGTGGTCTTCCTAAGCATTTGTTACTCTCATTTTTTTTCACGTTCTAATGAACTCAGATATAAGTAGCCTGGAAACAAGTTGCCATTCCACTGTTAATCCTTTTTATTTAATGTTCTGAAGGTGGACAAAATAATTATCTTTCTAGTTGAACTAAAGTATTGAGATATAAACTTTTCCTCTGGCCTACTGAAATTTACATCTTGAAATTATAACCATAACTAATATTTACACAGCCCTTTCAAGTTTTCAAAAGTGATTATTATATTAGCTTGTTTGATCCTTGGAATCCTCCAGTTCTTATCATCATTTTACAGGGAGTATCCCAGAGAGTAGGTTGGAAACTCCATAAATCAGGGGTTGAATAGGCTGTTGGTGCCAATGTAAGTCAGTGAGCCCATTGCTGTGTACAGGATCTGACTGGCCTTGTAGTTGATAGTGATTCTCTCTCCCAGAGCCACAGACCAAGAGGCTGGGGACTGGGTCAGAAGAACTTTCCCTTGTGAACCTGAAATTAATTGTGAGACATTTGAAATTTTAGAACCAACATTGTTTGCTCTCCTTTCCCAAACTCTCCCTTTAATATCTGGTCATAGAAATTGATTTATTCTTCTCTATGGGGGGTGGAGCCCAGATGGCAGAGAGAAACCAGGAAGCTCCCTGAGCTCTCAGTTGCCCTCAGAAACAACATTAAATCAAACATCTAAATAGATTCTGGAATGACAGAACCTACAAAAAGGAATGAAACAATTGTCCAGCTTAAGATAACTTAGAAGGATATCAGGAAAGGTCTGTCTCACTTGGATAAAAGTGGAGTGCAACCTAAGACAGACAGTGTTGTGATAGTAATGGAATATAAAGATTCCCCTGTATTGGCTTGGTTTTCAAACTGATTGTGTTAAAACCCAGAGCTTGTTAATCCCACCTGTGGGATGGACTTGTTGATGTGAAAAGAAAGTCCTGAACTGGGAGGAGCTGGTGAGTAGATTTGGAGAGACAAGAGAGAGGCAGAAGAACTTTTTGGAAGCAGCACCTCGTGGAGGCAGAGAGAGAGAGACTGAGAGAATTGTTGGGGGACTTTTGAGACCTGCCCCCTGAGCTGCCAAGGACTGAGGAGACATGGCTGTTTTGCTGGTACTTTGTCTGTCTGTTTTGATGTTGTTTTGCCAGATTTGTCCACTGGTGAAAGACAGTCCTTTTGTTGAAGAAGTCCTGGAACCTGGCTGCTGGCTAAGAGCTCCTGAGACTGTCCTGCAGACAGAGAGTGAATACTGTCCACTGGTGAAGGACAGTGCTGTTGTTGCAGGGGTCTGGGAACCTTTCTGTTGGTTCAGAAGCCCTGAAGAAGGATTTTCTTGTTGTATGTTTACAGAAATCCTGGGAGAGGGTTTTGCTAATGTTTTCAGGGGTTCTAGGACGGTTCTACAGACAGAGGATGAATTAATGAAGGGACTAGCAATGTATCTTGTGGCCTTGCTAAGCCTTGTCTCCCCAGGAACTAAGATTGCTGAGAACTTGCCTCGCCTCAAGATGAAGAAAAGACCTCCATTTGGGTATTAAGTGCTGTGCTTAAACTTGATGTAACTCTGGGGTAGATTCAATTGTGATCCAGGGGTGGGGAACTTTTGACCTTTTTGTGTTCTATGGTTGAGCAAATGAATGTACTTTACTTAGATTGGAAACTAATCTCCATTTGAGAAGAGGGACTTTGTGGTGGACTAAATGAAGGTACAGCCTAGGGGTGGAGTAGTATTTAGAACAGGGACTTTGTAATTGATTGAATGATTGGAAGGTCCTGGGGTGGGGTAGTACTTGGAGATTATTTAATCACACTTAGTAAATGCTGTATTTTGAATGATGTCATGTTTTGATCTTCTCTGTTTTTGGTTTGTCACTGAATAAAATGGAGAGCACCTATGCTGGTATTTTGAACCTTGGGAAGTTGCCTTTCCTTGGCATTACATTACAAGTGTCCAGGCCAGTCATTGGAAGGCTCTTAGCCACAACACAGGTCAACAACTGAGGCCCCTTAGTCATGGTGCGGCAGGCCAGCTGTGATGTCCGCAGCCCCAGTGCAGAAGGCAAATTGCCAGTCACAGAACACAGGCAATAACAGCCACAACTAGGCCAGGTCACCCCAGCACAGGAAACAAACCACCAGCACATGAATATTCAGTGCATAAAGCCAGGGACCAGCACAAGAAACTTGGGACAGTGTGCCCCCTATGCCCCAGGAGCAGAGTTTAACTTTAAAAGTAATGAAACAGGGGCGTCCAGGTGGCTCAGCGAGTAAGAGCACCAGCTCCAGTGTCGGGATGACCTGGGGATCAAATCCGGGCTCAGATACTCAGCACCACACCCAGTAATAACTGGCCGTGTAACCTTGAGCAAGTTACTTAACCCCGATTGCTTTAAAAAAAAAAAAAGTAATGAAACAGGTCCAAAAAAGTGGGCAAGAAACAAAAAATAGCCTTGATCATAGAAAACCACTCTCCTGACAAGGAAGATCAAGACAAAACTCAGAAGAGGACAACATTGTCAAAATACCTACATCCAAAACCTAAAAGGGGAATATGATTGGTCACAAGCCCCAAAAGCCTCCTTAGAAGAGCTTTAAAAGGATTTTAAAAGGCAAATAAGAGAAGTAAGAAAAATTGGGAAAAGAAATGAGAGAGGTATGCAAGAGAAGTCAACAGCTTGGAAAACGAAGGACAAAATTTGACTGAAGAAAATAATTCCTTAAAAAATTCAATTGGCCAAATAGAAAAAAAATTCCCCTGGTTAACAACTCTTTTTTTTTTTTGCTTTTTGGAGGGGGGAAGGCAGGGCAATTGGGGTTAAGTTACTTGCCCAAGATCACAAGTCTAGTAAGTGTTAAGTGTCTGAGGCCAGATATGAACTCAGGTCCTCCTGACTCAAGGGTTGCTGCTCTATTTACTACACCACCTAGCTGCCCCCTGAATCCTGTGGGTTTCAATGAAGGGATTGGATTTAATGATCTCTGTCTCCATTCTACCTCTAAACCTGTACTCCTTTCATCATTGTGGAAATAATGACCAAAATCCTAGAATTTAGCTTAACCTCTGAGCACTGCACTTGTCCTCTAATCTAGATGGGAAAACAGAAGAAAATTGGAGCCGAAAATCTGAGAAAACTCTAGACTTGTTTAGTAGGTATCTGGTCAGACCATCACTGATACTCTTAAAGTGCTTCCTATGTGCCAAGTACTGTGCTAAGTGCTGTAGATAGAAAGACCATACTAGGCCCTAAGGCCAAGGAACTAATGTTCTAATAGAAGAAACAATGTGTAAATAATTAGATATTTTAAAAGACACATACAGAACAGAGGGAGAAGAGAAGGAAATGAGCCTTCATATAGTTTCAAGCATCGTGCTACATGATTTTTACACATATCATTTCATTTGATCCTCACAGCAACCCTGTGAGGTACCTGCCATTATTATTCCTGTTTTACAGTTAAGGAAATTGAGGTAAACAAAGGTTATGGCTTACCCAGGGTCACTCAGCTAGTAAGCGTCTCAGGCAGTATTTTGAAATCAGATCTTCCAAACTCCAGGCCCAGTGTTCTATCCAGTGTGCCACCAGTTTCCTAAAAAGAATAGGGTTAGGGTTAATATCTCAGAAGGGAAGGAGAAACTGCTTCTTATGAATAAAGACCAGTAGTAAACTAGGTTTCAGAGATTAAAGTCAAGAAGTATATGGATTGCTGACTATAAGTTCATGTGTGGTATTTAACAGAATCCTGAGCTCTGGATCAGGAGCTTTAGTCCAAAAATATATAGACATATATAATATATATGTGTGATATATTCTATTTTTAATACATTTATATGAGAATTGGGAAGCTAAGAGGATTCTGCTCTGTGTTGGGAGGAGTTTGGTTCTTAGTGGAAAGAATCACCAGTTATAAATGAAATACTTTTTAGCAATCATCTGTGGAAGTATATGCACAGGTGACTATATAAAAAAAGGCATTTCCACATGCATACTACAAACCCCTGACTATTGCTGGCCCTGTGGCTGAGGACAGCTGCTTTCCTTAAGATACTATAAAAACCCCTCTGGCTTTTAAACAGAAAGAGAATCACAGAGCTCATTTATCTCACGAGGAAGAAGCCGCACAAAAGCTGAAAGCAGAAGGAAGCTCCCTCGCCATGTACATAATTATCCTGTATCTGGAGGATAAAAATGATTTTTCCCTCAAGGGATTTATTTGGTTCTCTCTATTGCCCAAGCTGTACTATTACCTTTTGTGTTGCTCCTCAGTCATTTTTCAGTCTTATCTGATTCTTCATCAACCCATTTGGGGTTTTCTTGGCAGAGACACTGGCATGGTTTGCCATTTCTTTCTTCACATTTTATAGATAAGGAAACTGAGACAAGTAGGGTTATGTGACTCACCCAAGGTCACACAGCTAACAAGTATCTGAGGCCATATTTGAATTTATGAATCTAGTCCCAGGGCTCTAGTCACTGTACCACCTGGCTGGTAATGTCTATAAAATGTTCTTGCCCACTCTTATAGATTATAAACTCTGTTAGGGTAGAAACTGTATCTGGGAAGTTTGCACATATAAAATATTAAGTAATTCAACAATTATTGGGTTGTTGACTTGCTAGTCAAGGGACTGACCTTCTCAACCTATGCAGGAAGCATCAGTATGCTCAGATGATGCAATTCCCCATGTGAAAGAGGTCAGGGAGCCTGCTCCAGGGAAAGTCCTGATAACGTATAATGGAAGTGCTTTGGAGAGACTTTGGACCATAGGTATACACTTAGTTACTGCTTCTGGATGGCTTAGGATGTGCTAAATGTCAAGCTCTTAGATTGGTTGTAATTACAAATCTACAACCAGGAATACCTTAAAAAGACCTTCCTGGTTCCTATCTCTTTCTCTTAGTTGGACCTGCTTCATTTCTTCCCTGACTTCTTCTAGATCATCATTTTGTAAAAGAATGCTACTGGATAAGTTTAGGAGGCCACAGACACTACCCACCAAGGCCAACATGTGTCTGTGAATCTAGGAATTGATTATTTGAGTACCTTCACATTTGTTTTTTCAAGTTAGAGGATGGAAGTCAGAGGTCACGACGCTGTGAATTGTGAAAAGTCAGAAGAGAGATATCAGAGAGTCCAGGAGACTCAGAGTTCAGGGATCAAGTCCATGTCAGGCTTTGTAGTGAGCAAAATATCAATGTCCTGAGAAGGAAGCAGTGACTTAGGGACCTAGCCCAGCAGTAGTGAAAGACAAAGATTCATCCAGCATCAATGACAAACTTGGACAAGAACTTGGTGGGTCCATTGCTATAAACTGAATTAAGTCTGAGACCACTCTCCTCAGAGCCCAAAATGGTGTAGGGGAGAACATTCCCTCATGGTGTTGGAGAGCAATACTTGTACTTCTGTGATGATGATATCTCCAAAGTAAATATCCCATTGTAAATGCTAAATGATGTCAATTGGTGGAATGGTTCTAGGATGCTAGTCACTGCCAATAAACAAGGGTACTAGGCAATAAGCCTAGAATTGGAGTTCAAGGCAAAGGTCTTAGAGGAAGAGATACCCCTAACCCTCAACAACAACCCTAGGATCCCGAAGGGGAGGTTGGGGAGGGGAATGGAACAACCTCGCTGTAGGATAGTGAGCCACAAGCATACTCCTGTGTAAAAAATAATTATGTTGTTCAAGAAACTGATTATTATACTGCTGAAATCCAACATTATATTATTAGAGGTGGTTTGTGCCCAGAATGTCAGTGACTCTCTAGGAATCCTGAGATAACTACAAGGAATTTTGTCCTAGGTCCTGAATCTAACCAAAATATTCTTGTTTTGCCTTATCGCTCCCAGGACTGGTTTGGAGTCCAGCCAAGCTGTGTTTTCAGTATAGGGTTTTGGATTTGTGTTTTTGTTCTGCCTAAATTTTATTTTTTTACATTTGTAGAAGGAGCTAGAGAAAGAAATGGCAAACCACTCCAGTATCTTTGCAAAGAAAACCTAAATAGGGTTACAAAGAGTCAGACAACTGATACAACTCAATAAAAATAAATCATAGCAATCTCAATATGTCTGACTTTTGAACAGACCTCACGGTGAAATTCCTTTACTGAAGACCATATGATTTATGTATGACTCATGTGTGGATATTTGCCAAAACCCTATATAATATAAACCTTCCAGAACCTGGCAGAGAGGGAGACATACCCTCTTTATAGCTGGCTCTCCTCTACCAAAAGATCAGATAAATTTCTTCCAAAACTATTTTGGATTTGGGATTTCTTCTTGCAAATAATACTCACTCAACTAGGAATGAGTAGGCAGGTGGAACTTGAAGAACAGAAATGAAAAAGGACATCAGTGTAAGGTTGTTGTTTTTTTAATACCTCTGAGACCTGGGAGACATTTACACAACCTGGGATGAAATTTGGTGGGGGTGTATAGGTGGGGTAATCATTTCACAAGTGTGTGTTTGGGCAATGGGGCTTCAGGGTGAGGTGACCACACACAGCTAATATATTTTGACTGATTTACAGACATAGCACCTAAGTGTCTCTATAGCAGTTCTGTTAAAGAGGAAGGAGTTGGGGTAGCTAAGTCCCAGTGACCAGCCTGCCCAAACCTGAGGAGTGACTGGAGCACTAAGGGAGGGAACTGAGTGATTTGTAGATAATAATAGTTTTCTGAATCCTCAACCTCCAACCTATTGATTATTGGAGTGAAGTCTGTCCTAGACCTACTCCTCCGGGACTAGGCAGGGTCCCAGGAATGAAAGAAGACATAATAAACAAAAAACTTGGGAACTTGTCCCTATTTTGTGACTGAATGTTGAGGAGAGTGTTTCCAACATTGGGTAGGAGACTTTCACTGACCCTCCATGTGGTGACCATGCATGCTGGCTGTTGGGGGAGGTCTGAACAAAGAAGAGAGAGTTGGTCCCCAGTACTCAGAACATCAAAAGTTTCTACCCATTTGGTCCCCATCCTGAAGAACAGATCTGTACTTTTATGCTGAGGGATGCTCTGTGTATGTGTGTGTGTGTGTGTGTGTGTGTGTGAGTCCCCTGATATAAAAAGGGAGGGAATTATCAATTTTCTCATAACCAGTAGCTGCTTAATTCCAAAAGATTTTCATTGCAAATTCAGTCCAAAATATGATTACAGAATGGCATTTTCTTCAAACCATAGGAAGTTGGACCCTAGTGAAGATACAGAGCACACCATAAACACACAGATGCCTAGACAATTTGTAGACACTGAGCCTCACCTACAAATACAGAATCACACCCTCAACCTGGAAGCTGCTGGGTTTTCATTCCCTTTACTCTTTAGCACTGTCCCTGATGTACACTCTGGCCTGATTTCTCACCCTTGAAATAATATTGAAGGGTCTACAGAGGGGCCCAAAATATGATAGAGATAGTTAGTGTGGCATAATGGGTAGATTGCTGGACCTGAAATCCAAAGAAGACTTGGTCCAAATTCGATTTCAAGCAAATAAGAATTGTGTGACTCTGGGCATGTCACCTGACCTCTCTGATCCTCAATTTCCTAATCTATTAAAGAAAAAGGGGGCATCAGATTGGTGAGGTTGACAAAGAAAAGAAAAGAACAAATGTGGGGGAGGGGCTGCAGGGAAAAGGCAAATTAATGCACTGTTAGTCTCACCATTTTGGAAGACAGTTGAGAACTCTGCCCCAAGAGTTACTAACTCAGCATACTTTTTGTACCATAAACAGCATTACTAAGCCTAAATACAGAAAAAAAAAGAAAGAGAAAAGGGTCCATACATATGAACATATTCAGAGAAGATCATTTTGTGGTGGCAACAAACTGGATACTGAGGGAGTATCCATAAATTGGAGAATGGTTAGACAGACCATCGTACATGAATGAAGTGGAATACTACTGAACCACCAGAAATGACAGCTGCAGTTTCAGAGAAACCTGGGAAGAGTTTGTGAACTGATTCAGAGTGAAGTAAGCAGAACCAAGAGAACAATTTTTACAGAAATACAAACATTATAAAATGACCTCTAAGGTCCTCTTGAGCTCTAAATCTATGAATCTATGGTTTGCCCTGGGCTCTAAACTGTCCTTAGGGCTAACTCTAATAATGGGGAGAAGCATATGAAGTTGCCTCCCTCAGAGATGGCATTGGCATCATATCCTGCTTAGCTAGCCTTCCCCTTGGCTAAGAGGCATTGAGGGAGTGCAATGGAATCTTTGTGTCCCTTGGACAAGATGCCAGAAGAGAGAATAGTCTCCTTCCTTTGGAAAGAGACACTGGGACACTTCGAGCATAGAAATCCAGGTGAGACTCCAAATAGCAGAGCGGTGATAAAGAGGTCTGAATCAGGTAATGAACATCTAGAAACAGACATTTTGTGACATGGCCATAAAAAAATGCCAGCCTAACTTTTTTTCTTTTTGATATAGTCACTAAACTGTTCCATTAAGTATAATGCTGTATTACTGAGTTTACCTAGAATTCAGAAAAACATTGGTTTAAGTGCCTCACGATACTATCACAGAAAAGGTGGTGGGCTGTGAGCTAAGTAGTACTTCAATAATAGGAAAATAATAATTCTGAGAGCCAATATGGCTTAAAAAGCAGGAAATTGCATGAACTCTTCCATATTCACCTCCAAATAACTATAAAATAGCACCTCAACATGAATTCTGGAATGGCAGAACAATAAAAAGATAAGTTGAAACAATTTTCTAGCCTAAGACAATTTGGAAGGTCAACAGAAAAGGTCTGTCTCACTCAGGTAAAAGTGCAATCCAGGACAGGCAATATCCTTGAGCAAGTTAGGGAGGTCCTGAGCCCCAGGGAAGGTCAATGACAGAGGTTCCACAGCAACACACACACACACACACACACACACACACACACACACACACACACCTCAGCACAACACCAGTCTAACAGGCAAATCCACATGTCACCAGTACAGCACCAACCCCCCACAATATCCCTCAGTGAAGCACCAGTTCAATGGGCAGACCCCAGTTTAGCACCTCACTCCCACTAATGCCTCAGAGCAAAACCAAATGAGTTACCAGATGCCTGAAACCCTGGGGCAGCACAAGGGTCTCACCTGCCTCATGGCAGCACCATTACAGCACAACACAAAGTCAAAGCCTCCAACCCCTGACACAAAAAGCTTGGAAGAGTTCCCCTTCAACCCAAGAAAGAGAGCTCAACTTTAAAAGTAATAAAATAGGCTAAAAACAGATGAGCAAAAAAAAAAGAAGAACCTGACCATAGAAGGTCATTTTGATGAAAGGGAAGATCAAGACACAAACTTAGAAGATGACAACAATTTCAAAATATTTAAATGCAAAGTCTCAAAGAAAAATGTGAATTGGTCTTGGAACATGTAGGGAGCAATGTTGAGGGTTAGCTCTTAAGGGTCTGCCATGTGCGGTGAATCCAGGCCAAGGACCCCCTTGAGCCTTTTCCACCCACCTGGGCCCATTATCTCAGGATGTTGACTTACCACCCTCCACTCATCAACCCTCCATGCAAGAGAGGCTTGGAACATTCTGGCCATCCCTGAAACCCTGGCCGCTTGAGTGATATAGATAAAGTAGTAATGCATGAGACGAGAGCAAGGGAGTGTCCCATAGGAATGGCCTTCTGAAGGTTGCAAGTTAGGTGCCTCATGTAGCAAACAATGTGAAGTTTGCCATGAGAAAGTATGATGTAAGTGCTTTAGCTATAGTATATAAACCTGAACCCTCAGATGCTTCTTTGAGATTTGATTAGCATGCATGCAATAAATGTATGACTGCTTTCAGTCTTCACCTGACCTACAAACTCATTATTCATGCTCTGAAGTTTTGATTGGTGCTGAGAGTGCAGGCAACAGAAACAAAAAAGAACTCCCAAAAAGGACATTATGACCAGGTGAGATTTATACCAGGAATGCAGGACTGGCTGAGTATTAGGAAAACTATCAATATAATTGACAATATCAATAACAAAACCAACAGAAATCATATAATTATCTCAATAGATGCAGAAAAAGCTTTTTGACACAGTACAGCACCAATTCCTATTTAAAAACTACTAAGGAGCATAGGAATAAATGCAGCTTTCCTGAAAATGAAAGTAGTAGCTACCCAAAAACCCCAGCAAATATTATCTGTTATGGGGATAAGCCAGAAGCATTCCCAGTAAGATCAGGGATGAAGCGTGGATGGCCAGTGTTACCACCATTATTCAGTATTATACTAGAAATGTTAGCTATAGCAAAAGAAATTAAAGGAATTAGAATAAACAATGAGGAAACAAAATTGTAACTTTGTAGATGATGTAATGAAATACATAGAGAATCCTAGAGAATTGTAATGGTAATGTAATTTTGAATTTGAAGATCCCTTTGTGTTGGCAAAAGTAGCAGGTACTTAACACTTAGTAACTGATCAAGCCTCTGATTGGGGGAACAGAAGGTATAAACTCATGCCCCTTGTTACTGATGTGACATAGGTACTACTCTAAAGAAAAGCCCCAGAGAGGCACAGTCCGAATTTCCTTGAGACTGAGATCTGGTGGCAGAACAGCTGCAGAAGAATGAAGAACTGAGTCCTGAAAACTTGTCTTGGTGGAGGTTCTTCTGAACAGGAGCCCAGAGCCAGGAGGCCAGGAGGCCAAGAACCAGGATGCTGAGCCTTTGTTTGTTTGTGGCTTGGTTGAGCCTTGAATTCCTTGGAGCAGAAATGGTGAAGGAGCTGACATAGACCAAATCCTGTGAACACCAGTGTGGAGCAGGACCTCCCCAGAGAGCTGGACAAGGAACTGGGAGCTATCTGCCATTGAATCCAGGTAGAATCTGGGACCATGAAAGGGGATCCAGGGAATCTGAGAACAGGCCCCAAGTCAAGATGAAGAAAAGACCTCTCCTTGGGTTCTGAGTAATTATGGAATTGTAGTTTACTAGTGACCTAAGGGGTGGAGAATTTTGTGTATGATACTTAGTAAGACTTTACTGAATAAGTGACAGATTGTACTTTGAGTACTTTGACTATTGTTACTGATAAGTGACTGATGGAGTTAATCAAGACTTTGCCCCAAGAGTGGAAGACTTTGACTGTGTACTTTGATACTACTGGTAAGTGACTGATTGAATTAACTTAAGAGTGACTATTTTACTTTGAGCCTATGTTGTGAATATTATATTGTGATTTTCTGTGATAAGTTGAAATACGGTGAATGCTGTATTTTGAATTATGCTATACCTTGATTTTCCATGGATGTTTTGCTTTTGTTATGGAATAAATAGAGTAATCACAATACTGAGTAATCAGAACCTTTAAAAAAGCTGTTCATAGTAGCAGTTCTTCTGGAAAGCTTCTGTGCATGGCATTACAAGAATCAACTAAAAAACTAATTGAAATAATTAACAATTTCAAAAATGTTGCAGGATATAAAATAAACCCACACAAATCGTCAATATTTCTTTATATTACCAACAAAGCCCAGCAGCAAGAGATAAAGAAATTCCATTTAAAATAACTGTAAACAATATAAAATACTTGGGAATCTACCTGCCAAGATAAACCCAGGAACTATATGAACATAATTACAAATCACTTTTCACATAAATGAAGTCAAGTCTAAACAATTTCAAAAAATATAAATTGCTCATGGGTAGGCCTAATCAATTAAATAAAAATGACAATTTAGTTTAAATTAATTTACTTATTCAGTGCCATACCAATCAAACTACCAAAAATTATTTTATAGAGCTAGAAAAATAATAACAAAATCCATCTGGAAGAAAAAAAGCTCAAGAATATCAAGGGAATTAATGAAAAAATGCAAAAGGAAGTGGCCTAGCCATACCAGATTTCAAACCATTTTATGAAGTGGTAACCATCAAAACAATCTGGCACTGGCTAAGAAATAGAATGATGAATCAGTACATAATACACAGTAATAAATTACCATAGTAACCAAGTATTTGATAAACCCAAAGACTCTAGCTTCTGGGATAAGAACTCACTATTTGACAAAAACTACTGGGAAAACTGGAAAACAATAGTGCATAAACTAAGTATAGGCCAACATCTTACAATGTATACCAAGATATGGTCAAAATGGGTACATGATTTAGACATAAAGAGTGATACCATAAGCAAATTAGAAGAGCAAGGAATAGTTTACTTGTTAGATCTATGGAGATGGGAAGAATTTAGTATCAAACAAGAAATAGAGCAAATTATAAAAGGTGAAATGTATAGTTTTGATTATATTAAATTAAAAAGGTTTTGCCCAAATAAAGCCAATACAACCATGATCAGAAGGAAACAAGAAAACTGGGAAATAATCATTATAACAAGTATCTCTGCTAAAGTCCTCACTTCTCAAATATATAGAGAACTGAATCAAATTTATAAGAATACAAGCCAATCCCCAATTGATAAATGGTCAAATGATACAAACAGGCAGTTTTCAGATGAAAATATCAAAGTTATCTATAGTCATATGAAATAATGCTCTAAATCACTTTTGATTAGAGAAATGCAAATTAAAACACCTAACACGTATCAGATTGGCTAATGTGACAAAAAAGGAAAATTATACATGTTGGAGAGGATGGGGGAAAATTGGAACACTAATGCAGTGTTAGTGGAGTTGTGAACTGATCCAACCATTCTGGAGAGAAATTTGGAACTATACTCAAAGGGCAATCAAACTGTACATACCCTTGTTCCAGCAATACCACTACTAGGTCTATATCCCAAAGAGAACATTAAAAAGGAGAAAGGACCTACATAAGCAAAAAAAAAATATTTATAGTAGCCCTTTTCATTGCGGCAAAGAATTGGAAATTGAGGGGATGCTCATCAACTGGGGAAGGACTGAACAAGCTGTAGTATATGAATGTAATGAACTACTATTGTGCAATAAGAAATGAAGAACAGGCAGATTTCAGAAAAACCTGGAAAGACTTGTATAAGCTAAAGTGAAGTGAAATGAGCAGAACCAGGAAAACATTGTACACAGTATCAGCAACATTGCATGATGATCAGCTGCATGTGAATGACTTAGCTCTTCTCAGCAACACAATGATCCAAGACAATTCCAAAAGACTAATGATGAAAGATGCTATCCACATCCAGATAAAGAACTGATGGAGTCTGAATGCAGATCAAAGCATACTTTTTTCACGTACTTTATTTTTGCATGTTTTTCCTTTTGATCTATTTCTTCTTTCATAGCAATGACTAATATGTAAATATGTTTTACATAATTGCACATATATAACTTATATCAAATTGCCTACCATTTTAGAAAGAGGGAAGGGAAAGAGAAAGGGAGAAAATTTTGGAACTCAAAATTTTGTAAAAATGAATGCTAAAAAATATCCTGATGTATGATTGGGGAAAAATAAAATACTATTTAAAAATAAAAATGAAATTTAGAAAAGTATACCAAATACAAAAACAGAAATACAAACTCCTGGACCATGGGTGCCTTCAATGCGTGACAATTTCTTCACATGTTCACAATGCTACTCTACCCTCTGGCCCAGAATACTCCAAGTCTCAGTCTTTTACATACACTGGTTTTGATCCAGTGGGATTACCCTAAAAGATCAATTTATCTTTTCCTCATTATATTCCTAGACTCTACCATTTTGTATTTGAATGTTTGACATTCAACAAGAGGGGAAGTCGTGGGGTGTGGTAAGATGAACCAGAGAGAATGAGGGGACCTACGTCTTTTCTTCCCATATACCTGGATGACCATATCTTCCCTCTCGGATAGGGTCTTTAATCTCCTCAGGGATACACAAATCAGAAATGCTATCTTAGAGAAGCCAGTTTATTCCAAAATAAATGACAAATAAGAAAGCAAAATAAACATAGCAAGTCAAATCAACAATCATTTATTAATTACACTCACTATGTGCCAGGCACTGTTCTAAGCATTGTAGATAGATACCAAGAAAAACAAACAGTCCCTCCTTGCATCAAAGAGCACATGGTGTAATGAGGCGATATAACCTGCAACTGTACACCCCCAAAAGATATACATATATACATATAATCAATTGAATATAATTATAGAGGGAAAACACTAGCATGTAGGAGAATTAGAACAGTCTTCTTGTAGAAGGTGGGATTTCGTTGAGACTTTAAGGAAGTCATGGAAACCAGGAGATTAGAAATGAAGAGGGATGAAGTTCAAGGTCCGGGGAACAGTCAATAAAAATGCCTGAATTGGGAGATGAATTCTCACATGTGAGGAACAGTAAGAAGGCCAGTGTCACTGAGTTGTGAAGTACTTGGGAGGAGTAAAGTGCAAGTTTTTGACCCTCCTTAATCAATTCTCGATCCCACTAAGCCTAACCATTTTTTCCAAATTTTTCATCCCTCAAACCTCCCAGTAGCTTCATCTTCTATCCTCTCAACTGAGAAACTTGCCATATTTCACTGAAACACTAAAGACACTCACTGAAAGCTCTGTCTCTCTTTCACTCTTCCTCTTCTCAGATGTCTTCCTTTCATCTCCTCCTTCACCCCTGTCTCATATGCAGAGGTGGCCTTTCTCCTTGCCTTGCCAAGACCAACCTCTCTATGTGTACAACTGATCCCATTTCATCCCATTTCCTCTAATAGACTTCCCCCTCTATCAACCCCACTCTTTAACTAATCTTCACTCTCCCTGTCTACTCTCTGTTTCCCTGTTGGTTTTTGTTTTGTTTTGTTTACTTTTTGGAGGACAATTGAGGTTAATTGACTTGCCCAAGGTTACATGGGTAGTTTTTGTGTTAAATGTCTAAGTCTGGATTTCAACTCAGGTCCTCCTGACTCCAGGGCAGTGCTCTACTCACTGTGCCACCTAGCCACCCCTGTTTCCCTGTTGCCTACAAACATGCCCGCTTCTCCACGATCCTTAACAGGGGAGGCAACCTTGTCCAGAATAACAATTAAGAACTTAAGTATGAACCAGAACCATTTGCCTTCATTGGTCTTTAGGTCAGGAGAAAACACTGGAAAACCAATGAAGACAAATGTCTTCATCGAAGTCAGAATTTAGAAATACATATGGGTCCACCAATGCCATACTCCTCTGCTTTCCATAATTCCAAGGCTATGTTGAGCCCAAGCAGTACTTTCTATGACAGAGAAAGTCCATTGAGTCTCTATTAATAATATACCTTTTCTACAGTCAGTAAATGGTGACAGATTTTCTGTAGGAATGATTTCATGCTCCTTATTTTTATATGCTGCTTTAAGCCCAGGTATGTTACATCTGACTCCTCCTCAGAGTTCTCTGGTACCCTTAAGGGGGTTGGAGGCATTCAACCTCTCTGCCATTGATTTCAGTCTCCATCTATAGTGTCCCCCCACTCCAGGGTTCCCTTGTATCACAATTCCATTTAACCATTTAACAGAATCTCTTCCCTCCCTTTCTCCCTTTCTTCTCTTTCTCTCTCCTTCCTTCTATCCTTCTTTGCTTCCCTCATTCCTTCCTCCCCTACTTCTTTCATCCTCCTCCTTTTCTTCCTTCTTTCCTTCCCTCCCTTGTCTCCTTTTTTTCCTTCATTCTCTCCTTCCTTATTTTCTTTCCTCCTATATTTCCTCCCTTCTTTCTTCTTTCCTTCCTTTTCTCTTCCTTCCTACCATTCCTTATTTCCCCTCCCTTTCTTCTCTCTTTCCTTCCTTTCTTCCTTCTTTCCTTCTCATCTGCTTGCCTATGTTGCCCAGGGATGGGGAGGAGCAGTAAAATTGAAATTGTGATTTCTATTCCTATCCCCTGAACCCTGTTGCCCTTCTACCTGAACAAATTGAGAAATGTTTCACTGAAGCAGCCCCCTAGACCAGCTCTGAGGGAAGAGGCAATAACCAGAGTACCTTGTTCCCACTGAGCAGCACAGCTGAGGCCTAAGGAGGTTTTTGTTTGGGGCTGGAGCTCTGAGAGGGAACTCAGTGCTATGGCCACAGTAATATTCTGCAGCCTCCTTATCCTCTACACTGCTTATTGTGATGGTGAAATCTGTCCTGGTTCCACTGTCACTGAATCAGTCCAGGACCCCAGAGTTCTGGTGGGATGCAGCATAGCTAATAAGTTTGAGAGGCTCTCCTGGTTTCTGTTGGTACCAGTGTAAGTGATTTTTCCCATTACTGTACTCTCTTACCAATCTTGCAGCTAATAGTGACTCTCTCCACTGGAGCCACAGGCAATCAGGTTGGAGACTGAGTCAACACAATGGTACCAATGGAACCTGAAATTAATCATGAGAATCATGTTTAAGATTATAATGTTCTCTCACTCTCTTTTTGTCACTGACTTGAGGATAGTATGGTTCTATGATTCCACTTCACCAAAATCTTCCTTTTTCTAGTTCCCATCTAACCTCAGAGATGTCTCCAATACAAAGAACCAAGATGTCTGTAACATCAAGCAAAACAGGATACCTGAGGGCTTTTGCTGTGAATTATTTTAAGAGTCTAATCGCAAGGTATAATGAACACTCTATTCAGAATTGAATTTTATTCAAGAAACTAAAGCATTCACAATTCATAACATAACAACTTATTAGCAAGGTGGTCACATAGCCTTATACAAGACATATCATTCAGTAACATGGCACACAGCATATATCAATGCATTCAGTTATAGCTTTCCCCAAAATATTCATTTATACAATCAGGGGGTCCAAGGCATAACACATCTTTAAGGGGTAGCAAAGAACACAAACACCCTCCACCCCTAGGCCACAATTAGTTACAATCCCCTCAGTCCAAACAAACTGTCTTCTTGGGGGGGGGGGTGTCCTTCTCCTCACCTGTTGCAGGCTCCCACCTGGCACTCTCACTGCTCCTGCATTGCTGTTAAGTTTTCATCTTGACTGGGGGCTGACTTCCACACTCCCCCCACCCCTCCCCAGTCAACCACTCTGGCTTCTGCCTGGGTTCACACACAGGCCACTCTACACTCCTTGTCTCAGCTCATGGGGGAAGAGACTGCTCCATTCCAAGCTCTCCCTGCTCCTGCCTGACAGCAGGCTCCAGGGCTCCTGCCCTCAGCTTCTGTCTCTGGGAAAACAAAGCTTAACAGGGCAACAATATTGACACACATCACCACGGTCTCAATTTACTTTCAAAGCCCAGAGGCTCCATGATAACAGCTCTAATAGGGGCTTAAGCTAAGCCTCCTCCCTGTGGACAGGTCTCTGCCCTTCAGTTCAATTCACTTTCACAACCAGGAGGCTCCTTCAGAGAGTCTCTGCTGCCGCCGCTGCTGCTGCTGCTCCTGCTCAGTGCTCATTTTCTTCTTCATCTTCTTTTTCTCTTCTCTTCTGGATTCACCTTCATATAGCCAGGGGACCCTTTAACAGCAGCTACCCCAGAGTCTCAAACTCTTCTTCTCAAAAGTTCTCAGGAAAAGTATTCTTCCAGTGAGCGAGCCCCAAGACAATATCAAACTTCCAGCTTATATATGGTTTTACTAGGCATTTGATTGGCTGAGCCCACCTGTGTAGCCCACCTGCATTATCTGATTGACTCTGTCCATGGGAAACTCGCACTTGACAGGCTTAGTGCCCAAAGGCATGAAAGCCCCTGCCCTCACCACCTAATGTGCTACAGGTTAAGATTAACAGGAATTAATCTTTCAGATGTTTACAATTTATAGCCTGAGGCTGGGAAACTGAACTCCTAAAGAAAAACAGCAAAAATCCCACTTTGCTTGCAGTTACAATGCCTGAAACTGGAAGGTTCCAGTCCTAGTCATTTCCCTCCTCCCCACACATACTGACTTGTTTTTCTTATGACTACACTACTCTTCCAAAGCCCCTCTTCCCGTCACTCCTCCACTCTCACTACCCATCCACACTCAAGAAGGATGGATGGTAAAGGAAGGACTATCAAAATGAGGATGAAATGCATGCAGCCACTGAACTGGAAAATTCTCTTTGTTCCTCTTCCTCACCTGGGAGCAGGAGGCAGAAGAGCTGAGAGGATGCCATCATCTCCAGGCTGTGCTCTGTCCAGTGCTGATCCTACACTGAGAACTAACAAGCCCCAGTGATAAAAGCTTTGATCAGCAGGAACCAGCTGGGTGAGAGAACACACAAAGTAGCCTCACTGTAGGTGAATTCCTCTCTCCAGCTGCAGATATAATTTCTTCCTCATGTGACCCAAGCCAAAAAGAGGAGACTACATATTCAAATTCTGGGAAGTGTATTTGTACTTCCCCATAGTGGCAAAGGGGATAGAAATAGCTAATTTTGCAGCCTCCAAATGACGTTGAAGCATGCTAACACCTCCTGACAGAGAGGTGATGGACCCAGTTTGCAGAATGAGACATACATTTTTGAACACAGTCAATGTAGGAATTTGTTTTGCTTGACAATGTATATTTGTGAAAGGGGTTTTATTTTCCTTTTTTCTTTTTCTTTTTCTCCCCAGTGGTAGGGGAACAGTGGGAAGAGAAAATAGATTTTTTTTTTAAGCAATTGGGGTTAAATAACTTGCTCAAGGTTACACGGCCAGGTGTTTCTGGGTGTGGTGCTAAGTATCTGAGCTCAGATTCGATCCCTAGATCATCCCAACACTGGGGCCGGTGCTCTTACTCGCTGTGCTACCTGGCTGCCCCGAAAATAGATTTTTTTTAATGGAAGAAATTTTAACTCTATAATCCCATAGCCTCAGAAGGATATGCTATGTTTCCTGATACTTTACGTCAGGAAATATTTATGGAAATATAGTCCCTCTGAGATAGAGAAGTTGCATACAGCAACTTTATTGTTTTAGGGAAACTACTGCTGCTGGAATTTCCATCACCTCTACACACAAACACCCTGGTACACCCCATGACTATTTCTGGTGCCCTATTGATATAAATGTAGCATTATGAATTCCCCATCAATATGATGGGTGAGGTCCTTATGTGATGCATAGGCTCAGATGCCCAGGGTAGAAGAAACCAAGGGATTGCATTAGCTTTTGTGCTCGACCCCCGAAATGCATATATATATATATACATATATATATATATATATATACATATATATATATATATATACTTATGTGTATGTGTGTATACACACACATACACATAAAATTTAGGGGAATGATGGTTCAGATTAAAATCTCTCTTTCTGATTTTATTTCTCCTTGCTCATGCATGACCTTGAATTGACTAAATTGGCCACATTCAGAATACCTCCAGATAGGAAACTGGGGGTGGTGGGAATTGTTCAGCAACTTTACACACACCTTCATGCCCATCTCCAAAGCCAGTGCTAAGTTGAATCTACAGTTTTTTATTCTAAATTCACCATCACTCCCAAATAATCACATAACAAAAGTGAACACTTTAGGGTTTTCATTCTTTTTGTTTTTAATATCTGTGAAGATATTAAAGACATGTCTTTGATATATCTTTGATATATCCAATAGCAAAGACAAGACAGGAGGAAAAGAAACCAGAGCTTCTAGCCAGATCAACTCATTGGAAATACAGAATTCTATATTAAGTACTTTTTACAAGATCATAAAAGAGGTAGAGAAGGACAGCTTATGAATAATCTATTACTGTGTCTTCTGGGAATGCTGTGCCTCACGAGGTAGGGCTACATCAAATCCCCACATATAGTCCTATGTGGACTACTCATGCCCTTGCTCTGACAGAGTTTACAGAATAACATATGGGGAAACATGCAATTTACTGGGGGTAATTCCCACTCTGAGTTTTCAGGAGAATCTACATGTCTCTATTTCATCTTTGGACCAAGAAAAAGTGTAGTCAATTAGATAATTGTCTTCCTTTCCCCCTCCACCCCAACCTGCAGGGCATGTGTTGTCTTCCTGCAGGAATTAATAACAAATTACATGCATTATAAATGTTATCTGCTCACTCTACTAAAAGAGAAGGCAGGGTCTGAGGAAATCCTCTCTACCCTCTAGCTTATTACTGAGTAAAGCTTCCTAGAAGGGATGGATTAAATAATACTAGAAGGAAGAGGGAGGAGAAATAACAAGAGGCTGAGATGAATCAGACAGGGATAGGGACTGAAGCTGTAATTTTATTGGTTTTCAGAGAACTCCCAGATAAGGAAACTGCCTCCAGCCATGCAGATTGGCACATTCTCCTCAATGTAGTGTCTTAGAAAGAGGTCTGGGACATTGAGAGCTTAAATGTCTTCTTCAAGGTCACAAAGATAGTATGTTCCCTAGGCAGGACTTGATTTGTCTGGTCTTCCTGTTTAGCTCTCTATTCCTTATGCCACAGTGAGAGGAATAAAAACTAGTGGCAAAATATTGATTCATGAAGGAATAAAGTAAATGAACTACAGCATTGCGGCTATTGAACAGTGTAAGATCTACAGATGAATTGATAATTCAACTGAGTATTCATTACCCGCTTCCTAAATGCCAGGTACTATGCAAGGTAATAGGGACGCAAAGGCCAAAATAAAACAAGCATTGGCCCTTGGACAGTTTGGTTGTACCATGTTGTGCATAAGGAGTAATAACATCCACTGAGGCTTATAGATTCTTTGGGGCCAGCTTTTAAAGGGTTTTTAAGTCAAACATCATTAATATTCAGTCCTGGAGGTAATGAGGTGGTCAATGGAGTTTATCAAACAGGGAATAAGGGAGGTCACATTTACATTTTAGGAAACTCCATTGAGCAGCAATGTGAAAGATGGATTGGAGAGGGAAAGATAAAGGTGGGAGACAGATTAGGAGTCCAGACAAGAGGTGATAGGAGCCTGGACTAAGATTAATGGCTGTGTAAGTGGAAAGAAGGGGAAGAACACAAGAGACATTGTGAAAGTAGAAACAAGATTTGAAACCTAATTGTATAGGTAGGGTGTGAGTGAAGAATCAAAGACAGCACAGAAGCTTTAGCCTGGGTGAGTGGAAGAAGTTGTAGCCTAGATGAGCCCTCAGAGGATGTAAAGAAATTGGAGTGAGGGATAAAATTAATGAACTCATCATAGCTCCTGCCACTTCCCACAGGAAGTCTTTTCTGATCCCCTTATAATTAATTCTCTCTTCCCTAAATTACTTTTATATTTTCTAATCTCTATACATGTTGTATTCTTCACTATATACCAAGCTCCTAAAGTTTTGTTTTAATGTCCCTAGCACTTAAATAACACTTTACACTGAGAGGACAATACTCTTTGAACTAAATTGTGCTAATATATCAAAACATTTTTTAATGTGAAGACATGTCTGGATCATCTGGCTTGGAAGAGAACTACACTCTGGACAATGTTCTGAGCAACCAATAGTTCTAAATGTTGTGACCAAATAGCTGATCCTCTTGAATCACCTCCTTGGTAGAGGAAGACAAGGGGAAAATGACCTTCATCTCTCCAGTAGTGTCCTACCAAGTTGATTACAGGCCACACTCATCCAGGGTCTCTGCTACTTTTCAGCAGCACATGAAAAAAGTAATTAGTGACATAAACTACTTAGAGCTGTTGGTTTACCTAGGTTATCTCACTGTTCTGGTGAATTTCTTGTACTGCCAAGAGTCATTGGTCTAAAACTCTCAAATGACTGGTGCCAGTTGTGTGGAACCTGACAATTTTGTCAATCACAGACAATCTCAGCAACTGATTTGAATGATATCTGTCATCACCTGACCACTAACATTGCATTATCAAATGCAGTTCTGCCTATTAGTTTATACTCTTTGGGTACAGCATAATGCCTATGTCTCTCATTACAATTATCTGTGCATGTGGCCCATACTTCAGCCTCACTCCCAAACCCTGACTGTGAGCAACATTATCAGAAAAGTTGTTTTAATTAATCTCTCTAATCAAACAAGAATTTAAGTGCCTACTATGTGTCAGGCACTGCCCTGGGTGTTGTGAATACAAAGACAATAGGAAAAAAAACCAGTCTCTGCTCTCCAAAGGGGCTGACATATATAGATATCATATGTGAGTGTGTGTGTGTGTGTGTGCGTGTGTGCGTGTGTGGTGTTCCATGGGTACGTTTCTATGATATAGGTGTATGTATGTATAAACACAAATAAAGGAGATGTAGTAACTTTGGAAGAAAAGGCACTAATAGCTGGAAAGAGGGGAGTAGGGATGGAGAGACCAAGAAAGATTTCATGCAGAAGATGGCACTTGATCTTAATCTTAAAGAAAATAAGGGATTCCAGGAGAAAGAGGGAAGAAGGAGGGAGAGCACTCTAGTGCAATGCATAAGAAAGGTAAGAAAGATGGAGTGCTGTTTGTGAGGACAGCTAGTAGACCACAGAATGGATGTAAGTCACATGTAAGAAGGCTGGAGAGGTAGAATGGGGCCAGGTTGTGAGGTTTTTAAGTGCAAGCATCAAGCATAGTTAATTTTCTCTCACAAGACAAAAGCCACATTGTAGCATCTGACAAAAATCTGACCCCTTGACTTTCTAGTATTTTATTTTGATTTTATATTAACAGGTTCAGTATCAGTTGATGATCAGTTGAGTGTCTCCAATTGAGTGTCTCAGAGATTTGTGCTACACCTTGTCCTGCTTAACATTTTTATTGTTTTTTGTTTTTGCTTTTTGGAGGTGGGGAGGTAGGGCACTTGGGGCTAAGTGACTTGCTTAAGGTCACACAGCTAGTTTTGTGTTAAGTGTCTGAGGCTAGATTTGAACTCAAGATCCTCCTGACTCCAGGGCCGGTGCTCTATACACTGCACCACCTAGCCACCCCTTAACATTTTTATTAATGACTTTGATAAAGGCATTATTTATATGGTTACTAGGTCTGCAGATGACACAAATGTGGGAGAAATAGTTAAAACAGTGAATCACAAAGACAGGATTCAAAAAGGACTTCACAGGCTAGATGCCTAGAATCAACTGAAATTTAATAGTGATAAATGTCTCACACTTGGATTCAAAACATCAATTGTACTAGCTAGGGAAAATATGGTTAGACAAAAGTTCACCTAAAAAAAGACCTGGAAATTTTAGGGGATTGTCAGCTTAAAAGAGTAATCAAAAAGGAAAAAAAAAGCAAATTCAAACTTTTGGCTGCATAAGGCAGATAATATGCTTGTTGTACTGTGCCCAGGTCGGAACACATCTAGAATAAATATTATATTCATTTCTAGGCACATTTTGGAAAAGACAAAGATGAGCCAAACAGTATCTAGAGAAGGGAAATGAGGGATGGCCACAAAGGCCTACAGTTTATTTCATATGAGAATGAGTCTAAGAAACAGCATATTCAACCTGAAGGGCTTTTATGGCAAAGGATTATATTTACTCTGTTGGATCTCAAAGGGTATAATGAAGAGCAATGGAAGTTTAAGTTTATTGTAAGAAAAAAAACTTCCTAATTATTTCTATTCTCTAAAAGTACAAGTAATTATTTGGGAGGGGGACCAATAAGTATCTCTCCTCCAATGCACACACACACGCGTGCACACACACACGCATGCACACACACATACACCATTAGAGATACTTTAAAATGACTAGATAATTTTTTGTATATAGTGAAGGGGATTCTTTTTCAGATAAAGTTGAATTAGATGGCTTCAGAAGCCCCTTCAAATTCTGAGCGTGAAATTCTGGGAAATTTTCTGAAACTTTTCTATTAGTTTATCTTGTTCAGTCAACCTCCAGGACAAAGTCTCTGATGAGTCTGAAATACATTTATTTACCATTTCATTACATTTATGGATATTCTGAACAGTATGAATTATCACATGATGTCCTTAATTTCTTTCTCTTCTTGCTTAAGACATTACTGGATACATTTTTTTAATTCTCTGCATTTGAGGATGTTTTCATTGTTACCAAAGATTTGCATCAACATAAAGGCTTTCCCATATTCATTACATTTGAAAGGTTTCTCTCCAGTACAGTCTTTTATGGTCCTTAAGGTTTGAAAGTTTGTCCACATTTGTCAAAATGAAATCATTAAAATCATTATAAAGGTTTTAATGCATGAGTTCTGCCTTCTTGTGAAGCTTCTTACGTATTCCTTACATTAAAAGTGTGTCTTTACTGAATGATATTGTGTTTCCCAAGGTTTTCCCACCATTTGAAAGCTTTCCCACATTCATTACAACAAAAGTTTTCTCTCAAGAATGTTTTCTTGTGTAGTTTAAGTTTTCCTTTCCAGCTGAAGGTTTTACCACATTTATTAGTCATAGGGATTCTGTTAGTATGAATTTCATATTTCTTAAAAGTTGAGTTTCACAAGATGGCTCCTCAAAATTCCTTATATCTAAAGGATTTCTATGTGCTCTGATTTTTTTCATATGTTGTCAAATTTGATCTAAAATTAGTTTCTTCCACCTTCATTGCACTCAAAGGTTTTCTCTTCAGCATAAATTTTCTTATGTGTATTAAGGTTTCCCTTATGCCTGAAGGCTTTTCCACATTCATTACATGAATATGGTTTCACCCCAGTATGAATTCTCTTATGTGTATTAAGATTTCCCTTCCTGCTAAATGCTTTCCCACATTCATTACATTCATAGGGCTTCTCTCCAGTATGAATTCTCTCATGTTGCATAAGGTATGAGCTCTGCTTAAAGCCTTTCCCACATTCATTACATTTATAAGGTTTCTCTCCAGTATGACTTCTCTTGTGTTGTGTAAGACCTGAGCTGAACCTGAAGCCTTTCCCACATTCATTACATTCAAAGGGTCTCTCTCCAGGATGAATTACCTTGTGTGCTTTAAGGCGTGAATTAGTGCAGAAAGCTTTCCCACATTCATTACATTTATAGGGCTTCTCTCCAGTATGGATTCTTTGATGTTGAAACAAATAATTATTACTGCTGAAGGCTTTTCCACATTCCTGACATTCAAAGGGTTTCTCACCTGTATGAATCATGCTATGTGTCTCAAGATGTCCCTTCTGCCTGAAGGCTTTCCCACACTCATTACATTTGTAAGGTTTCTCTCCAGTATGAATTCTTTGATGCTGCATTAGGGATGAACTCTGTCTGAAGCCTTTCCCACATTCATTACATTCAAATGGTTTTTCTCTAGTATGAATTATCTTATGTCTATTAAGGTGTGAATTGTGGCAGAAGGTTTTCCCACATTCATTACATTTATAGGGAGTCTCTCCAGTATGAATTTTTCGATGTTGGCCCAGGTATTGTTTATTGCTGAAAGCTTTCCCACATATATTACATTCAAAGGGCTTCCTTCCAGTATGAATTACCTTATGTATTTTAAGGTGTCCCTGCTGGTTGAAGGCTTTCCCACATTCATTACATATGTAGGGTTTCTCGCCACTGTGAATTCTCTTATGCACATAAAGGTTTCCCTTACAGCTAAAGGCTTTCTCACATTCATTACATTTATAGGGTTTCTCTCCAGTATGAATTGTTTGATGTTCAATTAGGCATTGGTTACTGCTGAAAGCTTTTCTACATTTACTACATTCAAATGGTTTTTCTCCAGTATGAACTCTTTGATGTCGAGATAGGTTTTGATTATTGCTGAATGCTTTTCCACATTCATTACACTCAAATGGTTTCTCCTTAGCATGAATTCTTTGATGTACTGTAAGGCATGAATTACTCCTGGAGGATTTGCTAAATTTCTCATTTTTAGGGTATTTTTCTTGAGTGTATATTCTGTGATAATGAATTTGTTTTGAGTGGTAAATGAAAGTCTTCTTGGATTTATTATGTTTACAAAGTTTCTCCCTCAAAGAGGTTTTTTTATTATTATGTCTAATTAGGTCTGAAAATTTCTTGAAGCTTTTTCCAAGTGTATCATAATTATGGAGATCTTTTCCAATAGAAACTCTCTGTTGTGGAATAAAGATCAACCCCAGACTACATTTTCTTCCAAATGTATTACATTCATGAAAAAAATCTAGGGGGAAAAAAGTATCAGTATTCAATACCAACACAATTCCCTTTGTGCTGAAAGGAAATCTCATTACACAAGATTCTAGAATAAGTCTATTTCATCAATGATAATTATGATCACTGTGAGACAAGTAGAACAAATACTCATTTCAAAGGAACTGAAGCCCAAGATATGTAAGGAGATAATAACACAGCATCTAGCAGCCCATAATTTCCTAAGTGTCCAAATTGTACCAATAGAAAAACCAGTTAATTCTGGAAAATATAGAGTTCTATACCTGAAGTCCCTGGCAAAATTAGGTTACCTATTTTCAGTCATAAGGTTTGTGAACATTTACAGAAGTGTTGATCCTTAAAACCTACCATTAATCCAACAGGAATTGATCAGGCAAAACAAAACTCGTTTTCTTTATTAATAAACCATATGAGGGATATAGACATACATAGCAATCCATTTGAAAAAAATATTTAAAGAAATATTTCTCCATAAAATGAAGAAATGTGGTCTGTTTAGTAGCACAGCTTACTTGACTTTGGAGCTAGCTGAAAAACATTCCTGAAAAAGTCTTGAATAAAGGATTTTGTCCGTCTGGATTGCATTCCAGCCTTAAAGAGTGATATTTGATCTGTTCAAAAGTAGTATCAACTTAGATGAAAGCATAAAAGTATTCATCAATTCTGATGATAATCTAAAGAATATGTGAGATGCAAAGAAGCACTTTTTATGGCAGCAAAAAACAGGAAACAAAGTAAAAGTTCATCACTTGGGGAATTGCTAAACAAATTGTGGTACATGAGTGTAATGGAATATTATATCTCATTGCCATCAGAAATGATTGAATGTGATGAATTTAGAAAGTTACGCATAGTTCAACATGAACTGAAGCAGAATGAAGTGAGCAAAGAAAACAATATTCACCATGACTACAACAATGTAAACAAAACTACAATAAAAAAATCAAGAGTGAGTATTGCAAAATTATAAAGAACAAGAATGTCTCCAAAGAAGAGATATGAGAAGACAGCTCTACCCCTATACTTTTGCAGAAATGGGAGGTCTATAAATGTGGTATATCACACATTTTTTCAAACTTTTTCAGTATATTAATTTGTTTTTAGGATTTTTTCTTTTTTCTTTCTCTTTGAAAATATTTGTTCTATGACATGACTCTATGAGAGGAGGAGAGATATGTTATGATAAAAGATGTATAGTGTTAAGATCACAGAAATTAACAGTCTTAATTCAACTCTGCTCTAGCCAGATTACAATTAGAATTTTCTATTTGGTTCTGGAAATAATTAAATGGAGATATAGATAAATTGTGTATTCAGAGACACTGATAGTGGCCATGACCAAGAAGCTGTTAATCACCATTCAAAGGTAAATGACATACAGGTATGTGACCAATAGTCATTTCTTGAGGAAAGGCAGGAAGATTAATATAAATAACTACAGATTCCTTCAGGCAGTCCTATCAAGCACTGGTGAAGAAACCAGCCTAAGTAGCTAGGAGTTGGCCACAAGATTAACAACTATGAAAGAGGAGTGAGGGCTGACCATCTCAGTCCAGCAAGAGTGGAAAATAACACGATTACAGAGAGTCATGATCATCTTTCTGTCACAATCAATCAACAAACGTTTATTAGTCACCTACTATGTGATACACCTCACTAGACTTGGTCACTGATGTGTACGCTCAAAATGAAGGTTAGTCAAAAAAGAAAGTAAAGATGCTCAAGAAACATGTGTCTGGTACTCAGGTTGAGGGACACTGAAGTGACCTTTTGAAAAAAAAAATGCGGGGAAGGTTTTACTATAAAAACAAAAAAGAAAAAGTTATGGAGAGGTCCAGCAGAATCATGCCATGAGGTTGTAGGGTAGAAGAATGTGAGAAAAGAGGAGAAAAGGAAGAAGGATCAACAATTACTTATCCTTGAGAAACTCCTAAGAAAGAACCAATTGCCACTACCCAGTTCTGACTTAACCCACGTGGGGACAAATGATATTTACATCAGGAAACTAGAAACATTATTAGAGATTATAATTATGAAGTTCAGAGCAAAGAACCAAAGACCTATATGTACAGGTGGTGTTCTCATTTGTAAAGTCAATAAAAGGCAAGGGTTCCAAGGCAAACAAATTTGGGAAATTGAATGTGGGATTAAGAAGATGACATCTGAGAAATAGTTTGTATCTCTGGACCAGATTAAAATAAAGTAATGATCAGATCTTGGCCAGGAGTGCTCAAGAAGGCATACTAAGCATGATTCTCATGAAAACTTGGAAATCGAACCGAAATGACTTTAAATTCAAAAAGGAAGGTGAGGAATAAAACTGCTTATTTATATCTAAAAAGTCTGGAACCACAGTTAGTACCAACAATACCAGAAACAGATGAGGAGTTCAAGAAAGAAATTAAAAGCCTTTAGTAAAGGGTCCAGTCAATCAACAAGTTTATTAAGCTCCAATAATGTGCCTGAGATAGAACATTTTAAAAAATTATAAGTAAGTACAAGATAATTTGAGAAGAGTAAAAACATTAATGACCAGGAAGAATCTGGGAAAGAATCACAGAAGATATCAGCTGAATCTTTAAGGAAGATGATGATTTCCAGGGGTAGGAATGAGTAGGGAGTACATTTAGAGCAAATATGCTGAAGTTGGGAGAACAAATGATGAGTTTGTGGCATTTGGTTGGAATGAAGAGTGTGTGAAATGACAGAGTGTGAACTAAGGCTGGAAAATAGGTCAGAGTCAGATTGAGGGAAGACTCTAAATGCCAGAAGAGGATCTTGTGTTTTATCAAGGAAGGAACAGGAAATGACCAAAGGCTTTTGAGCAGGAAAGCAAGATCAAATTTGCCTTAGGAAATTTAGGAAGATTATTGTTGCACCTGTTTGGAGGAAGGGAAGAAGGGAAACAAATAAAGGAGGATTTATTTATATTCCAGCAAGAGGGGACAAGGATCTAAACTAGGGTGGTGGCTGCATGAGTAAAAAAGATGGATGGATTCACTCAACTAGACTTGTCAAGTGACTGAATACAGAACTGATAGGGCTTAAAGGAGAGAGAAGAGTCAAGGACAACTCTCAGATTACTAATTTGAATGAAGGGATTATAATGAACACAAAATAAACAGAGAACTTTGGAGAAGGGGCAACTTTCCAAGAAGTCATGATCTCTGCTTTGGATGTACTGAATCTGAAACATCAATGGGATATCCAGGTGGAAACATACATCTAAGCAGGAAGGTAGAGACACGACACTGGAGATGAAGAGAGATATTAGGGATAGATTCAGTGAAATGAGAGTCATCCTCACAGATCTGATAACTGAACCAATGAGAGTTGAAGAGATTGCCAATGGAGAAGTGAGAAGAGATGGGATAGTTAAAGCCAAAAGATTAAAAGAATTCTTTGAAGAAAAGATAAGAGGAGAAAAATGAAGGCAGAGCCTTGAAGGGATACCTAAAGTTGGAAAGAAATGGTTTGGGAAATAAAGGACACAACAAATAAGACAGTGGTTAAATCAAGAGGTAGGAGAATCAAAATAGTCAAGTGTTAAGGAAGAAAATCACAGTTTCACAGAATCTCAGGGAGTTGAGATTTCTAGTCTGACTCTCATATGAATAATAATACATTTCAGATTTCCTCTGAAATGTAGTTAACAAGTAGTTACAGAGGCTTGACTTAGAGACCTGGGGAACCCACTACTTCCTGAGATAGCCTATTACAATTTTAGACAGCTCTAATTCTTGAGAAATTTTTCTTCGCATCAAGCCAAAAAATTGTGCATCTGTACATGACCAAGATTCCTTCTACAACAAGCCTTCATTACCTACTGAGATTATATATTTTGATTACATTTTAACTGGTAATCACACATTT
Organism: Petaurus breviceps papuanus; assembly: GCF_028583685.1. Classification (NCBI taxonomy): domain Eukaryota; kingdom Metazoa; phylum Chordata; class Mammalia; order Diprotodontia; family Petauridae; genus Petaurus; species Petaurus breviceps. Next base: position 410,877 of record NW_027185786.1, read on the forward strand.
TTTTTCTCCTGCTTAGGTTGAAGAGGGAGGGGAAGGAAGCCAGTAGAAAAAGATCTGCTGTCTATGGTTAATGAATGATCATCTAGTTTATGCTTAAAGGTCTCCACTGAGAGAGAACTACCACCCATTCCTCTCACAGATGGCTTGAAATATAAAGAAGCTTTCCTTTACACCAAGCCTAAGGTCATCTTTCCACAACTTCTACTCATTGTTCCTAGTTCTTCCCTTTGGAGAAAGCAGAATTAATTTAGCCTCTCTTCAATACTATGATCCTTCATATATTTGGACACAGTTACCATGTCCTTTGTAGTTTTCTTGTTCTTGTGTAAACAACCCAGGTCATTCAACTAATCTAAGGATGATCTTTCTGGTCTCTAATATTTTGAAAATCCTGATCACTCTCCTGACAATGCTCCTACTTCTCCAACACCTCCCAAGAATATTCTAGCCAAAATTCTGAGTTTAGAGGTCAAAGAAAAAACATTGTAAGAAGCCAGAAAAGAAAAAAAAGAATTTAAGTACTGAAGAGCTATAGTCAGGATCATCCATGATTTAGTAGCTAATACAATGAAAGAGAGGAGAGCATGGAATGCTCTCCCTCTTCATCTTCACCTCTTGATTTTTCCTGGTTTCCTTCAAGTCCCAACTAAAATCCTATCTTCTGTAGGAAGCCTTTCCCAATACTTCGTAATTCTAGTGCCTTCCTTCCACTGATTATTTCCTATTTGTCCTGCAAATAGCTTGCTTATATATAATTGTTCCATGTTGTCTCCCTCATCATATTGCAATCTCCTCTAGGGCAGGGAATGTCTTTTGCCTCTCTTTATACCCCTTGCTCTCAGAACAGTGCCTGGCACATAGTGGGCATTGAATAAATGCTTATTAAGTGGTTGAATGAATACAATATTCCAGAAGGCAAAGCAAAATTAGGTGTGCAACCAAGAGTAACTACCCAGAAAAACTAAATATAATCTTATGGGGAGAAAAATGGAATTTTAATAAAATGGAGAATTTCTAATAAAAAGATTAGAGCATCTTAGAAATTTTGACGTTCAAACACAGGACTGCAGAGAAACATAAAAAGGTGAACTTGAATGAATAATGATAAAGGACTAAACAAGGATAAATTGCTTACATTCTATTATAGGGAGGTGATACCTATCTCAAAGTCCTATGGCAACAGGTAAGTGATGAAGCAGCAGGTGCGGATACACTGGGAGCTATAGTCACTACCCTGCACACAAGCAGCCCAGGCCATATGGTCGTTTCTCACTGGAAGCAGCAGTGGAATTCAGCAGTGCCCTGGGTGTATGTACAGTCTTTTAAGGATTGTACTGCTCACCTCCTTGTGTGAGGAGGGGGCTAGAAAAGGTACCCTAAAAATTGTCTGTTTATCCAACCCTGGCCTGATTACTATGGCAGATGTGAAATTCGACTCTGTGGTGGAAATACAAGATGATACATATGTCTCCTTTGAACACCAACATCATCAGGGTCATACAAGAAGTCTAATTAGATAGAAGGCTTGGGAGTAGTTCTGCTATGTCTTGATGATTGGGAAAGGAGGAAAAGAGGAATACACTCAGTGAGGGGTGAGAGATAGAAAAGGTTAGGGAAAATGATCCCTTAATCAGGGTATACAAGTAATGATCTATACCAACAAAGAGGAAAGGGCAAGAAGGAGTGGCTGACACTTGAACTTCATTCTCATCTGAGCTGGTTAAAAGAGAGAAGAACATACACACAGAGTTAGATAAAGAAATCCATTTTACTCAACAGGGAAAGAGAAGGGAAAGGGAAGAAGAGGGAATTAGAGGGAAGGTAAATTAAGAAAAGGATTAGTCCTAAGTAAAATAAACTCTAAGAATAGTTCTTTTTGAGGGGGCAAAGAATGGGAATTTCATAGTGCGCTCATAAATCGGGGAATGATTGAACAAGTTATGAACTATGGAACTGACTGAATACTAATATGTCATAAGAAATTATAAAAAGGATGGTTCCAAAGAAACCTGGGAAGATTTGTTTGAAGTGATGCACAGTGAAGTGAACAGTACCAGGAGAATAATTTATACAATGACAACAATTGTAAAGACAACTTTTCAAGACTTAGGAACTCTGATCAGCATAATGACTAACTACAATTCCAGAAGACTATGATGAAAAAGACCAGAAGACCATGATGAAAAATACTCACCACCTCTTGAGATAGAGGTCAAAGACTCTGAGACTAAAATGACATATAGATGTGTGTATGTGTGTGTGTGTGTGTGTGTGTGTGTGTAATTATTCATTCATTCTCAATTGGAAAGTCAGGAGAGGGCAGTTTTTGCTGAATGAAACAGATTTAAAAAAAAAAAAAGATAACGCATCCTTAAGGATCAGCTGAAGTATTGCTTGCAATCATACCCACCTGCTTGGGTTTTGGGGGTTTTGTTTTGTTTTCTTCCCCACTCACCCAGGGAAGGATTTCTTGGGACTTCTCCATCAGGCAGCCCTGGTGTTTTTCTTCTCTCCAACTGGAAGATCCCATCCGATTTGGAATCTAGAAGCCCTAAACACGAAGAAATAGTTGGAAAAATGCTGAGAACAGAAAAACGTCTCAGAATTCAACTTTGACTTCTTTTTCTTTGAGAACAGAGGGCACTCTAGGAAAGACCTCTGAAGGATGCTCTTCACAGTACTCCAATTAAGGAAAGGGAATGGATGAAACGGTTTTATTTAGACTCAAAGGAAATATATCATTCTTGAGACTCTCCGCATGAAAAAGGTGGAAGCTTTTCGTGTCTTTCCTTGTGTAGCTATAACGAGACTTCAGCAGAGAGTCTTTGACCTAGACAAAGAGACACTGAATAAATTATAGCCTCAGAAACAACAGAGTAAAGTTATAGCTTAGAATTTTTTAATCTTTTCACAATGCACACATTCACGAGAACATCCCTGCACACCAAGCCAAAACTCAGCAAAGCATTTCAGTCTTTCCTTTAGAAAGAGAAAATGCAAAAATATCCCAATGGCCGGATGATTCAGGAAAAAGAAGCCTACTTTACCTAGGGAGACAAAGTTCTCATAGTTCTCCAGCATCACATCCCTGAACAGGTCCTTCTGAGCAGGCTCCAACAGTCCCCATTCCTCCCAGGTGAAGTCCACGGCCACATCTTGAAACGTCAGCAATTTCTGAAAGATCAAAAAAGTTCTTGCTCACCCAGGTACCACTAGTCACATGAAACATGAGGGAGACATGAATTGGTAAAAGAGAAAGGGAGCAGTTCTCGTAACATTGAAGGTTTAGTAGTCCACATAAGTAGTTCTTGAGAATCTACTTGCTATCTCCCTGACCTCATACTGTATTCTGTGCATCATAAATAACTGTATTTAGTTGCTCAAAGTAAAGCTAGCAAATAATTTCCCACACTGAATCCCAAATAAAATATGCACTTTACTCTTCAAAGTTATACTAGTTTCTAACCTAGCAAAGTATCATTTTACATAACCAGAAAAAAACCATCTGAAGGAACAAAAGGGTCAAAAATCTTAAGGGAAATAAAGAAAAAAAAGTGGGAAGCATGGGAATCTGGCAGTATCATAAAAGCTATTTGGTATTAGTTAACACAAGAATGACAATAAGACTTTTTTTTTAAATACTCAAAAGACAGCAAAAGGTAGCTCAGAAGGGACTATAGACAAGCTATATTGAAACTACCATGTTAAATTTAATACATACTTTTTTAAAAGGTTTACATAATAAAAATTCATATTTTCATATACAATCGTCTTTTTCTATTCTTTGTATGTGGAAATGTTCATGCTTTGTGCTGTTTGTCAATTTCATAACAACTGAAAAGAAAAAAACTTAAATAACCAAAAAATAATCAAACTACTTCCTTATTAGCTATATCACACCTATCACTCTCTAGTCTTGTCCTTGCTTTTTGTGATTATAAGATTTTCATTGTTGAAAGCTTTCCACCCTTCCTGGGAAAACTCTCCCCTAGATTTTAATTCATGGGCTTTTGACCATATTTTCTTTGAACTTTTGAAAACTATTCTACAAAAATCTTAAGTATATATCAGCCTGTTTCCTGCCTTCTTTTCCATCTTTGTTATAAATTCCACAATAGAGTTGTCAATTTCCACCAGGGTTCTTATCATTTTCAATCTAGTAACCATTAATTCTCCATCAGTGACAAACAGGTCCAGAACACAATTTTTGGATTCCATCATATGAAAGATTAAATTGTCAAGAAATTATTGACTACTCTGTTTTTTGGTTCAGAGAGCAGAGGAACAGATAGTTCAAGTCCTTTATCATCCTATCTTGCCTTGCCTTTGTGTCAGGTTTTGATCTCTTTCCCTGAATCCTCATCAAGTCCTCTTCTCTGTCTAGATTAGGGGTTCTTAACTTGGCTTCCACAGACCCTAAAAAGGTCAATGGATGGATTTCAGGGGGTCTGTGAACTTGCATTTTTTAATATTTTGACAGCTCTATTTCAATATAATTGGTTTCTTTTATAAGTCTATGTATTTTATTTTATGCATTTAAAAATATGAGAAAGGGACCATAGGTTTTACCAGACTGCCCAAGGGGAACATGGGACACAATAACAGTTAAGAATCTTTATTTGAAATGATATGTGACACCTACCAATGATAATATCTCATTTCTTCCTTTCTACTTTGAGGTTTACCTAAAAGTTCTCTGCCATGCTTATGGTTCTTGTATTTCTTCATGTGTGTATCTTCTTTTAATATATAATGTTAGACCTCCCCCACATCACTCCCACCATTCTAAAGCTTCCTGTTACTTCTGAATAAGGAAAACCCTTCCATAGCTATACTCCTGTTGTGGAGCTCATCCCACCAAGACTTAGTGATACCAATTGAGGTTCTGTTTAAAATTTGATCCCTTAATTGTTTAAAATTGTTATATGAGTGCTATATTTATTGATTTCAAGCATAATTTTGGGAAGGGTTACAAAGCTGTGTTGATAATACCTGGAAACAATACCTAACAGGATGCCTATGTAATAGGAAGGGGTTGGATCCTCTTGGACCTGAGTCCTATGAATGATGCATAATAAAAGTTATTACACGGTCAGCAGATCTGTCTGGGGAACAAAACTTTTTTTTTCTTTATTTCCCTTAAGATTTTTGACCCTTTTGTTCTTTCAGATGGTTTTTTCTGGTTATGTAAAATAATACTTTGCCAGTTTATTTGATATTTTAAGTCTTCTTTACTCTTTTAACTATTCCTTCTTTTTTGTGGGCAGCGTTACTTTCAGAATCTCAAGCATTTAACCTTGAAAATAATCCCACTCACAAGAACTGGAAATGTATAAAATGTCATCAAAATGTATTACAAGTTGTCTATACTTCATTTAAACAATAAAGATGGGGCTTTGCCCAATGGAAATCTGAAGCCAGGCTACATCTGTAAACACATCCTAAAATCTGCTAGTCTTGATGTAAACTGAAAAATAATTTGAAAGCATTGGCACTTATGTTGTTGTGTTTGTCCTGCATTCTTGAAGAGGACCACGACTTCAGGGAAATGATGACATGACTTGCAGTTGACTTGGATTTGAGTGAGGGAGGGCTGAACTTACACTGAGTAGGAATCTACAAATCTAACCTGACTTACCATTTATCATATATATGACTCTGAACCTGGCAAAAGCATTGAGACGAATGTGCAAAAATCAGATGTTACAAAAAGACTTCTGACCTTTACCCTGGATCTTAGTGAAGGGAGCCTTGCTGCTATATACAAAGGTTAGTCTGTGTAAAGTCAAACACCAGTAGCTCTCCAGAGAACTGCTGCTGTGAATAGCTTTAAGGTTCTGATCACATAGTATAGTGAACTCTCTATTTATTCAGCAGTAAACTAAAGCAAAACATTCACAGAAACCTAAGTACAACATTCACAATGATATAATATAACAACTTGTCACTAAAGTGGCCACATAGTTTTAAACAAAAGATATCATTCAGTATGTTCTTAACTCAATCATCCTTAAGGAGCAATCCTCCTTAAGGGGCACAAAGTACAAAGGCCAAAATTTTCCCACCCCTAGGTCACATTGTCTTAATCTCTCAGTCAAAAAGTCTTCTTTCTTCTTGACTGGAGACTAGTTTGTCTGTTTACAGAAGTCCTGGAGGAGGAGGGTTTCAAAGGTCCTGGGACTATGCTGATGATTTGTGTTGACTTCTCAAACCTTGTTTGTGAGTCTGTGTTGATTTCACAGGCAGATAGTGAATTGATGATGGTGCTGGCAGTGTGTGTGAATGTTGTTTTGGCTCTGCTAAGCTTTGTCTTCCCAGAAACAGAAACTGTTAAGGACTTGAGGTGGATTGAACACTGTGAGCTTCAATATGGAATGGGAAACTGGACAAGAAATTGGACAAGGACCTGGATAAGAAACTGAGGGTTGCCTGCCTGTGAATCCAGGTGACAGTTGGGTAGATTCAGGCAAGAGCTGGACCCATGGAAGAGGAACCATGGAATTTGGGAGCCAACCTCGAGCCAAAATGCAAAGACCTCTTGGGGTGGCTAGGTGGCTCAGTGAATAGAGCACCAGCCCTGGAGTCAGGAGGACCCGATTTCAAATCCAGCCTCTGACACTTGACACACTCACTAGACATGTGACTTTGGGCAAGTCACTTAATCCCAATTGCCCAAAAAAGAAGCAAAGAAAGAAAAGACCTCTCCTTGGATACTTAGTGCTGACTGAGAAGATCATGATTTATGTGGCCTAAGGGTAGGAGAACTTTGTACTTTGTACCTTGTACCCTTCACTCTTTTCCTTTTAGGGGTCCAATAAAAATTCCATCCACATCACTATTTGCCAGGCCCATAGTGTGAGAATGCCCACAAGAACAAAAAGCATAATTCACTCCCACTGTGGGAACCGTTATGAATATACTGTATTTATTCACACATAGCTCTTTGTATGTATGTATTTAGAAGCTCAGAAGCCAATTCCTATAAAAGCAGATACTGTCAAAATCATTAAAGGACTCTTGAAAGAATTCATTCTTTAGTTAGGTATCCTTTTGTCCAAACAGTGTGACAAGGGTACTCATTTTACAAGACAAACTGTATAAGAAACATTCAAGGTACTGTAGGTCCAAGATCTTCACAGTTCATATTACTGAGTCCAGGGGAGCAGCAAAAAGTCAAAGTAGAATTTAAATACAACAGCCAATTTGTCCTAAGACCAAAGTTAAATGCTCAAATGTTTCACCTAAAGCCTTCAAGAGTATAGAATCTGCCATCAGAAAGAGAAATTAATATATTACACATAAAATGTTAATGGTCTGTCAATTCCCTGACCTAAAACTGAAGATGATGTGGTCTTAAATTCTTTTAAGGCACTAATTAAATGCACCAATGCCTTCCATACCCAGGTCCAAATGGCCCTGCCCAAAGAACCACAGCCAGCCAGCCAGTCTGTATTCATTAACTGCTTACTAGCCGGCACTTTGCTAATCATCAGGGGTACAATGAAAGGCAAAAACTGTCCCTGTTTTCAAGGATCTCACATTCTAATGAAGGAGACACCATGTAAATAAATAGGTACACAGTAAGAGTAGAAAGTTGGGAAGGGAAGGCTCTGGTCTAGCCCCCTGGGGTACCAGGATAAGTCTCCTGCAGAAGACATTATTTGAGCTGAACCTTGAAGGAAACAAGAGATTTGAGGAAGCAGAGAATTCCAGGTAAGATGGGAGATTTATTGCATGTCCTATTCAAGGAAGAGTAAGTAGACAAGTATAGTTGCATCATAGGGTATGTGAGAGCGTAGGGAGGAGAAAAATATAAAAAGACTAGAAAGGGAAGAAGGGACCATATTGAGAAGAGCTTTAAATTACATAAAATGGGACTTTACCTTTGATCCTGGAGGTTTATAGGAGTCTTTTGAGGTGGCTTGGGAGAGGCATGGAATAAGGTAAGTTAGGGTAAGAAGGAGAAAAAAATGCTTGATAATTGAAAAAATAAAAATTAATTTAAAAAAAGAACAATGATGATGAGAGATGAAGTCCTGAAGTAGGTAGTGGCCGTAGAGAAGAGACTTTGCAATGAGAGATGTTGGGAAGAGAGAAATGAAAAGATCTGGAAATGGAGCTTGAGTGAGACAGGTCCCCTCTCTGTGCATCACCTTAGAGTGCTGAACCACAGGGCCCTAAAATACCTCTCTCTGACTCCAAACATCTGTGAACTCTGGAAACACTACAACACCCACAAGACAAGCCAGAAGCTTCCAAGAGAGAACAAGGGGTATTCAGATTCCTGAATTACATTTAGAGGAGCAGAGAAGATAGAGGAATGAGGAAAGAAATATAGCCACACTTTGAGAAATTAAATGGAATCTCAGGAGAGAGACAAAATAATAACTCACCTGGGATCCAGCTCTGATGAGCCTAGACGTCATTGTCTCTTCCACCTCACCTGGGTTTTCTTAGGGAAAGCCAGAGTCTTGAGAAGCTAGAATGGGAGGAAGAGAAAGAAGTAAAATAGGAGACAACACTGCCCTGTAACTCCTCTACTCAGCAAGACAGAATTCCTGCACACAATCCCACTATGAGTTCCTTGGTTCTTTACGGAGGAAGAAGTCAAATCAACCCAGGAACAAACCCACCTTTCTGTAGAATCAGGAGGAAAGACAATGAATATTAGGACCAGAGACTGAAACGCTTTCCCTCTGCCTCTAGTAAGTTCTATAGAGTGCATTTACAAAAAGAAAAACTAGGAAATATAGATTGAATTCACACAATTTCCTACTATGTGCCACTTGCTGAGCTCTCTACAGCTCAATCTTTCCTTTGTTGAATTAAGAAAAATGTTTTCATTCTTCTCCTTGACAGGATCTGTGAGAAATTAATTTGCTGAAATATTTGCAGAAAGCATTGTGACTGGAAAGGAAAAGAAATACCAAAAACGGCTAATAAGGAATCGAAATTCTAGAGAAGTACAAAGAAAGTACCTACTTCCCTCCGATAAGGCAGAATCACAAGGGACAGGAGGATTGTGCACACAGTAGTGAAAGAATATGCAATGATAATTACTGAGCTATTGCAAACGATGTTTAAAAAACTGAAATATTGTTGAGGATATAACACGTAACACCAATAAAAATTGTACAACAGATAACTAACTACAAGATGCCATCAGTTCTCAAAAAAATTCTAAACTAAAAATGACCACATGAAAACATGATCCAAATAACTAATAGTAAAAAAAAATGCAAACTGAAAAATCTGCTTCAATACCTCATACAAAAAAAATTAGCAAAGATGTCAAACAATGGGAAGTCAAAGTTGGAGCTGTGAAAGACAGGCCATCAATGCCCAGTTGGTGGCGCTGTAACATGGTCTAACCATTTTGGACTGAAATTTCAAATTTTGCAAGATAAGTAACTCAAATCTCCATATCCTTTGACCTAGCAATCCCATTACGGGACATATAGCCCAGTAAACAATCTGGAAGCCAAAGACAGAAATGAAAGTCCAATATATCAAAAATGTTAATAGCAGCACTTTATATAATAGCAAAAAACTAGAAACACAATGGTAAAAAAAAAAAACAACTATGCTCTACAAACATAATAAAATGTTATTGTGCAATAAGAAATGACAAAGAAGAGAACCTTGGAGAAACATAGGAAGATCTGTATAAAGACATGCAAAGTGAAGTAAATGGAACCAAAAGAATTTGTGTAAGAAACTATATAATACACAATAAGTACAAGAATATAAATGATCATGAAGAGAAAGTGAAACTCTAAATAATGGAAAAAGTAAGAAAGGTCCCTCATAAGAGAAAATGAAGTCTATCTGATCCCTCACAGAAAAGGTGAAGCCAACTACCACAATACCAGGAGAGGTTATTGTCTACATTGTTAGACATGCTCTATAATGTAATATGCTTTTCTTAATTTTGTTTTCTCATGAAGAAGTTTCAGTCTGGAGAACAAATCTGTAATATAAAGACAGCAATCAGTAGGACACATTTTAAAAGATTTATAGAGGATAGAAAGGTGTCACGGAACTGAAAAAGCACAACTGCTTTCCCAACTTTCAAAAAAGGGAAAGGATGGAGTCTGTAAATGATTGGCCAATGAGCTTCATGCAGATTTCTGCCAAAATTCTAGAATCTGTTCTTAAAAGGAGGATCAATAACTACACATGTATAACCTATATTGAATTGCTTGTCTTCCCAATGAGGGTGGGTGAGGAGGGGAGAAGGGAGAGAATCTGGAACACAAAGTTTTAAAAACAAATGCTAAAAATAAAATAAAATTGTTTTTACATGCAAAAAAAAAGACAATCAGTGAATATCTAGAAAAAAAGCTGCAATCACAAATAGCCAGCATGATTTCATCACAAGTAGATTATGCTTCAAATACATTTTTGTTGATATTTATAAATATCAACTTCATCTCCCAGAGACTCATCCTATATGGCAAAAAGTATTTTTCAGAGAGAAACTATCAGAACTAGGAAGAGATTCTGAGGGTTTACAAAAGAAGAGATTAAAGCAAGCACGGTTGTTCCAGCCCACCTGTAAGAAGCAAAGGTAGAGAAGAGAGATACCGAGGAAAGGTCATCCTCTCTAGAGTCCACAGGCATCTCCTGGCAGACATGCCTTGGGCCAGGGAAATCCCAAGAAAAGGTTGGCTCTTTCCCCAACTTCCCCTCCCAGGCTATTTATACACTTAAAATATAATCTGCTATTCTGTTTCATTACTCAAATGTTTCCAGTAAACTGAATTTTTCCTACACCACAAAGTCAAGTCAGTTTGGAAGGTTTCCATTTGAGTGTCCCTGTGACCGTGTTACTATCCACACACTATTTAACATTTTTACCAAAGATAAAGCTAGAAGGGACTGCTAGCACATTGGATTAAGGAGTCTGGATATAAAAAGCTTGAACAGACTTGGATATAGGCCTGAATCTAAGATAGCATTTAATGGGAGTAAATGTAAAGTTTTACATGGGTTCAAAGAATCAATTTCAGAAGGGATAAAGGAGTGAAGGGTAAAGGAAGTGTGTAGAATGAAATGTGGTTTCTCAAGTAGACTATTTGTTTAAGTACTAGAAGCCTTTAGGCCTCAGTCAGGTGACCTGGGGAGGGAAAAATGAAACTCCAGAAATCCCCCTGTCACCCCACTGGCCAAATAAGGTAATGTTAACAAAACAGCCAATCAATTTAAAAGATTACATGAGGAAGGGTCGTGGTTTTTATACGGTTTTTGGCTATATAACCCAGCTCTGGCTTCTGTTAGGCTCTCTGGACTGCCCAGTGACAGGATCACCCATTTCTTGCGAGATTCTTGCGAGAACAAAACTTCCTGCTTTTGCCTTGAGATGTCTCTGAGTAGTCAATGTGGGGTAGGTAGGGTCTCTGTACCCGACACAGAAGTAAAACTAGATAAATAGCAAGTCAGGTGAAAAAGCTAAATCAGTCAATAAACAATTATTAAGCACCTGCCATGTGCCAGGAACTGTGCTAAGTACTGGGAAGACAAAGGAAAGCAAAAGACAGCCCCTGCTCTCAAGGAATTTACAAAGGGGAAACAATTTTGTTTTTTAACTGGAAAGGTTGGGGCTGTACCTGACATGGGGGCATGATGAAGTCCACAGTGAGGCCAAGTGGAAAATGATGAGATGGCCCCAGGGGTACTGAGGAGGTGTGGATTATAGAACTGATGTAATCTTGCAGAATGATGAGCTTCTGGAGACTGTGATGAAGAACAGGAATTCAGATGAGCACAAGCTCAGTAAATATTAGCAGTGTGATACAGCAGTCAAAACGTCGATTCAATCTTGGAGAACCTGAGGAGAAGCAGACTACCCAAAAGGAAGAGGCGTGAAATCAGGATTCTAGGCCTAAAAGATGAGACTTGCCTAAGTCATCAAACCCCAGGTATGATTTGAACCATAGTCTTCTAGAATCCAAGTTCAGCACTCTATCCACCAAGCTGCCTCCAGCCAGGACAGAAGATGTAGTCAAGGAAAAGAGAGCTTATGAAGAGACCAAACAGAAGGCATCTGGACTGGAACTTAAGAATCATCTAGTCTGTGGTGGCTAGGTGGCAGAGTGAATAGAGCCTGGACCCTGGAGTCTAGAGAATCTGAGTTCAAATCCAGCCTCAGGCACTTAACACAAAACTAGCCATGTGTCCTTGGGCAAGTCACTTAACCCCAACTGCCCCCTACCTTTACCCGTCCAAAAAGAAAAAGAAAACAAAAGAATCATCTAGTCCAATCCTTTTATTTCAGACACGAAGATAACATGGCCCAGAAAGGCCGTGACCTGAAGTTTGCAGTTATTCAAACATTAAGAAGAGAAAAATAGAATAGAAGGAAATATGCAAAAAGTAATTATAACTTTGAATATGAATGGGACGAATTTACCCATAAAACAGAAACTGAGAGCATAATGGATAAAAAATCTGAATTCAATCATATGTCACTTTCAGGAAAAGGAAACACAACAAAAATAAGAGATACACCCAGGATTAAAATAAAGGACTGGAGTAGAATATATTACGTGAAAAAAGCAGGGATAGCAATCACGATCTCAGAGTGAAAGCTAAAATAGGTTTAATTAAAAGAGAAAAATAGGGAAATGACACCATATAGCACCGACATTACTCAATATTGTTTTAGACATTTAAAGTAACCAGATGTGACACATCTGCCGAAACGGACACAGGAACTACACAAACATAAATGACAACTCTGCCAAACTCATCTTTTTGTTTAATGCCAATTACATTACTAAAGATGGGGGCGGAGCCAAGATGGCGGAGTAGAAGCGCGACCCTCCATTTTACTGGGTTAGAAAAAAAATAAAATTCATTTGGAAGAACAAAAGGTCAAGAATTTCAAAGAAACTAAGAGGGGGAAATGTAAAGGAAGGAGTAGATTCAGCAGTAGCAGACCTTAAACTATATTAAAAGGCGGTAAATATCAAAACTATCTGGTAATGGCTAAGAAATAGGCTAGATTAGTGGAACAAGAGTAGACATGCAACACACAATAGTAAAGTACTAACTTTGTCTTTGACAAATGTAAAGATTTAAGTTTGGGGGATAAGAATTCATTATTTGGCAAAAATTGTTGGGAAAGTTAGAAAGCAGTCTGGCAGGAGGTAGGCATAGACCAATATATTAAACCATGTACCAAGATAAGGTCAAAATGGATACATGACCTAGATATAAAGGGAGATAACACAAGAAAATTAGAATATTGATCATATTACCTATCAGACTCGTGGATAGGAGAATAATATACAAAGAAACAAGAGAGCATTGTTGAGGTGTAAAATGGATAATTTTGATTATTTTAAATTAAAAAGTTCTTGTATAAATAAAACCAATTTTCCATTTCTAATCTTCCAAGATTAGAAGGAAAGCAAAAAACTGGAGGAAAACTTTCATTGACAATCTCTCAGATAATGGTGTCATTTTTCAAATACATTAAAAAAAAATTTGTCAAATGTATAAGAATGCAGTCATACCCCAAATGATAAATGGTCAAGGGATATGAACAGAGGTTTTTGATGAAGAAATCAAAACTACATATAATCATATGAAAAAATGTTCTAAATCATTATTCATTAGAGAAATGCAAATTAAAACAACTTTGAGATATCGTCTTATACGAATCAGGCTGTCTAAAATGATAGATATCCTTGAATTAGGGAATGGTTAAACAAGCTATGAAATATGATTGTGAGGGAATACTACTGTGATATAAGAAATGATGAGTTGGGGGCGGCCAGGTAGCACAGTAAGAGCACTGGCTCCAGAGTCGGGATGACCTGGGATCGAATCCGGGCTCAGATACTTAGCACCGCCCCCCAGAAACACCTGGCCATGTAACCTTGAGCAAGTTACTTAACCCCAATTGCTTAGGGGTGGCCAGGTGGCTTGGTGAGTAAGAGTACTGGCCCCAGAGTCGGGATGACCTGGGATCGAATCCGGGCTCAGATACTTACCAGCACACCCAGAAATAACTGGCCATGTAACCTTAAGCAAGTTACTTAACCCCAATTGCCTTAAAAAAAAAAAAAGAAAGAAATGATGAGTTGGTTGGTTTTAGAAAAACATGGAAAGACTTGGACCTCTGCAGGAAGATGCTATCTACCTTCAAAGAACTTTTAAGTAGAAACATGCATAGTATGACCTTATATATATGTATATATTTATAGATATTATGTATATGTGGGTATATATATATGTGTGTGTGTGTGTGTGTGTTTAATTGTAGCAAGGGGGAGGGGCAGCAGGGGAATAAATAAATGAGTAAATAAATAAATAAAAGTCCCCCGCAGAGAACAAAATAAAACATAGAAGGAAGCACACAGAAAAGTTGCAGTAGCTTTGAAAACAATGTGTAGTATATTTATTGCAAGTTTTCTTGAATTAGAAATTTGTTTTATAGGGGCGTCCAGGTAGCACAGCCAGTAAGAGCACCGGCTCCAGTGTCGGGATGATCTGGGGATCGAATCTGGGCTCAGACACTTATTACCCACCCCGAAACACCTGGCCGTGTAACCTTGAGCAAATTACTTAACCCCGATTGCTTTAAAAATTTGTTTTATATTGAATCCTCTCTACATGTAAATGTTCTTTTTTTTTCTTTTGTATTTGTTTAAAATGAATTTAAAAATTTTTATATTAAGAGAGTAAATAGCAGAACCAGGATTCAAACCCAAGTCTTTTGATTCCAAATAAAATTCCACTTTCAGAGGATTAAGAGGATCGAGCTGGCAAAAGAATGGGAAGGGGTCTGAACCAGAAAAAGAGTTCACAAGATCACAGCAGATAGTGCTGCCTAGTATCTCCTTTGAGTTTCTCTACATCCCAGAGAAATAAGTGATGCCAGTATTTATTATTCTCATTTTCCAGATGAGTAAAATAAGGCTTAGAGAGAATAGTTGTGATTTGCCCAGGGAGGTGCTGGATCTAGCTCTTGCTAAATTTTCAGTGACAACATTTAGGCCTCTGAAATCCATTACAAACCAGGGCTTGATTTACTGTTTTGTTGATTGTCTACACTTAAGAAAGCAATGGAGAAAGTTAACAATGAAGATTAAACTTAAAAACATAAGGGCAAATATTTTCTCACCCCCTCTCCCTACCCCCCAGGCAGGGGCCTGGTTGTTAAACATTTACCAGCATACCCTATATGGCTCTATACATCCTGCTTGAGCTCTTGGCGAGGGAGTGATCATCAGCTTGGAGACCTGGTGACGGTTGACTGATGGTGATGATAATGGTGATGATGGTGATTCTAACTGGCATTTACATAACGCTTTAAGTTTGCAAAGCGCTTTAAGTTTGCAAAGCGCTTTACACCGATTGCCTCATCTGAGCCCCACAACGCCCCTAGACTTAACCCTGGTCTCACAGCAGGCTAAGCATCAAAGCAAACTGGACCGCGGGTCCCTCCTGACTCCCAGGTCACAGCTCCTCTCAACCAAGGGGCCCGTGTGAGTGACAGACCAAATGCTGGGGCAAAAGGCGAGGCTGGGGGAGAGTGCAGCCCCCTCCCCTGCAGATTTCCAGACACCGCCCCCTGCCCCAGCCCCTCCCCTGGAGATCCCAGACCCCGCCCCACGCACCCCGCTCCCTCCAAACAGAGCGGCGCCCACTTGGTCCCCTCCGGTTGTCAGCTCCGCCCCCTCGGCCTCCCACTCCAGACCCGCCTTCCCTTGGGGACTGGGGGTCAGGGACCATCGAGCCCCCTCTCCCAGTCCTCTTTCCCCGGGATCTCATTTGACAGAGGAGGAAACTGAGGCCAGGAGGAGCCAAGCACTAGGGACGGAGGTCCTAGAGCCGAGCGGGGGGAGGGGAGGTTAGACTCGGGGGCGGGGCGAGGAGGGGAGGGGCAGAGACCCGCCCCCCTGACGCGCCAGTCCCCGCTGACACTCACCTGCTGCCGAGGTGAAGCGAAGCCAAGCAAAGGAGATGTAAAAACCGCAACCTGCACAGAACTGCGCCTGCGCACACCGAGCACAGAGCGAGGAGGCCGCCGACCAATGAAGGATTTGGATAGAGGAGGCTCGTCCCAAGTTGAGGATTCTGGGAGATGTAGTGCGGCGCTGCTTCTGCGCAGGCGCCAAGCCGTAACACACCCTGCCCCCTCTTCGGCGCCCCGTCCAGGCCCGCCCTTAGCCCGGGGGGCGGGGGGAGCAGGGACGGGGGTGGGGGGGGGAGAAGCGTGACGGGGAGGAGCGGAGCGCAGCTGGGCAGAGGGCCAGGTGTCCGCGCGTGTCGGAGACGGCTCCGTGAGCGGGAAAGGTCGACGTCTCTGGCCTGCCCTCGACTCCCGGCCCCTCCTGCCCATCCTCTCCTTCCCAGGCTCTGCGGGCTCCCTGGCACCGCACCCCCGTGGCCCGGGCCCCCTTCGCCCTCCTTTGGGCGTTCTCAGCCTTTTTTTGGGCCAGAGATCCCCCGGTGGCCGGGCCTGTAGTCAGGAAATTCTGAGGTCACATCCGGCCTCGGACACGGACAAGCTGTGTGACCCTGGGCAAATCACTGGACTCTGCCTCAGTTTCCTCGTCTGTCAAATGAGCTGCAGAAGGAACTGGTCCAGGTCTGCCAGGAAGACCCCCGGGGGTCCCGGGCACGCCGGCCCCCAAACCCTCAGAGCCCTTTCCCGTGCTTCGCTCCCATCCCCAAGCCCTGATCCCGCCCGTCCTCGCCTGGAGCCCGGCAGAGCTTCCGAGGGGCTCCTCTCCCGCCGCAGTGATGTCTGCCCCCTAAAGCCGGCCTCACCTCGAAGTGGACATAAAGAGGCAGAACCCAGTACACAGCGTGTATATATTCCAGTGGAATTTATTGAAGGACCTGATTTACAAATCTTGGATGAGAAATAACTGCAGAGTACAAAAACTGCCAAGGCACCCTCAGAAGGCTAGAGTCCTCCTTATCCCAAAGAATTCTCTTTGTAAAAATGTTTAATATTTTTCCTACCAACTTAAACCACAAACAAATACTTTAATACACAAAAAGATACAAAAATGCATTTTAAGTTTCACAAAGTAGTAAAGTTCCTTTGTGTCTATTCTGAATTTTTTTCCTTCTATTTTTTTGTTTTAGGGAGGGTTCATTCTCACTAAATCACCCCTCCCTTCTAACTAAAAATGCATATAGTCAAGCTGCCAAGCAAATCAGCACATTAACCATATCTGAAAATACACCTCATTCTGCATTTTGGGCCCACCATCTGCCCAGAGGTGAAAGGCAATCTTCATTACTGGCCTTCAAAAGTCCTTAATGGTCACTATATGTTGACCATATTAGTAACAAAAACAAAAATTACATGATTATATCAAAAGATGCAGAAAAATCTTGTGACAAAATACAAACACCCATGTTAAAAAATTTGGGGAAAATGGACTTTTCCTTAATAAAGTAAACTTTATCTAAAGCCAAAAGCTAGCATTGTTTGAAATGAAGAAACTACTAGAGGTCTTTCCAAGAAGACTAAAGGAAAAGCAAGAATGTCCATTGTTATCACTAATTCTATACAGATCAAGAAATCCAAGCTATATAGAAGACAGAAAAAGAAATTGAGAGAATAAATATAGACAAAGAGTGCTAGCTATGTGCCAGGGATCATGTTAAGTGCTGAGGGTACGAAAAGAGGCAAAAGACAGTCCCTGTCCCTAAGGAGTTCATAATCTAAAGGAGTAAGGAAGTATGACATAACATGAATTAAGAATATACTTAATGAGGATATAACTAAGAAATAGGCTCTGGCAAGCAATCTTCAGCACTGGACCACATCACCATTTCACAATTGAAAGATGTATAGGATTTGGGATTCTACTGTGCCCACTTTTTGTTCAGAAGCATTTGATCAGACAGAACAAAGTGCCACCTTACAGGTTCTTTTGCAAGAAGGGGCTCCCCACCCATACATTGAAATAATTCCAAAGATAAAATAACAGAAATAACCCTGTTCTACAACCCCACATTCATAAATGTCAGGCAAGGCACACAATAAAGGGCTTTATTTTTTTGCCAAAACTATCTGCCACCATGATGAAGGAGATTAAACATAAAGTCTAAGTAGAAAAAGTGATTTCTTCCTGATGTTCTTGTTTGTGGATGACACTGTGCTAACTGCATCAAGCCCTGGAATACTTCATCCTTTTGGAAGAAATCAGTTAATTTTCAAAGGAGTGTAGCTTGACCATCCAAACAGGAAAGCCAAAGTAGCTGAAGAATGTCTACTTCCCAGAGAAAAACATATACATTAATGACCAACCTATAGAACTTTTCCAACAGTATGTATATTTAGGAAAGACTATACAGATGGACAGATCCAAAGTTGACCAAGAGGAGAGGGGCTGAATTGCCAATAGGAAACTGCAAAGCTTATTTAATGCCTCCAAGCTTGCCATGAAAGCAAAGGCCCATCTTTTTTAATACCAACATTCTACCAATAGATAATACTGTCAGGCAATAAAATATGGAATATGAGACTCCAAAGAATTTAATGACTATCACACAGAAGGCAATAGAGAGATCCATATTGGGTGTGAAGAGATATAACTTATAACCAATGAGCATCTCCAAAGAACAGGAGTAAAAGATGTCATCAATGAATCAAATGATTGGAAAAGAAGATGGGCTTGTATATGGGCATGGGGTAAGGGATGTACATGGCAAGGGTAAGGGATGATAGATGAACAAAGTTCTCCACTGGCACCCTTGTGATGTCAGAATTCAAGGAAGGGCTCCAGAGCATAAGGTAGATTCACTGGTCAACTTACTCAGAGGCCTGGTAGACTGCCTAATAGTAGCAGCCTGAACCAGATTAAAATGTAACTGGGAAATATTTAACAAAATAAACAAAAATACAATGCAGTATAGATGATATTAATTTGTGGTTTTCTAAGTCGATATACAGCCAGCAGGGACCATTGATCCACACCACTGGAGGGAACTTCCAAGTCATTTTACTCTCAAGGCAACATTATAACTGGTGAGGAAAAAAAAATCTGTCATGACAGACTACCTCCTCAGCAATGAATGAAGTATGATTTCTTTTGATGAGGATTGTTTGATGTTAAAGGGGAAAGGATTCTCCAATGCAGCGTTCCAGAGATCTGTGCTATTCCACATTTTTATTAATAGCTGAATCAAGGCCTGCTTATAAAATCTGCAGATGGAACAAATCTGGGAAGAAAAGCTAACACACTAGAATCATAGAGTCAGTATTCAAAAAAGCTTGACCTGCTAGAATACTGGGCTAAACTGAATAGGGTAAATACAATGTCTTACACTTAGGTTTATCATATCAATTTCACAAGCACAAGACAGGGGAGGCATTGCTAGAAAGCAGTTCATCTGATAAAAGTCAGGAGATTTTGGCAAATCAAAGATCAAAAAGGAGTCAAACAATGTAAAAGAGCAGCCAAAGAAAGCTAATTCAATCTCAGGATTCATTAGACATGTTATATTTTTCAGAATGAGGACAATATTGCTATATCGTTCCACTGTTCAGACCACATTTATCCAAAATATTCTCATTAGTTCTGGAATACATTATTTTGTCTCTGGAATTCCCACAGTGAGGCCCATGCTATCCTCATTGTTGAGTTCATTAAATGTCCTAGTATGTCTGGCTAGCCTGAGTCATACTTCACATTCTACCCTCGGTTATTGTTCCTTCTATCCCACCTACTGCTGCACCCTCTGGATTTCTAGACTGTTATCCATCCTATTAATATACTGGAGGCCAAAGCCTATATCCTTAGCTCTGAAATTCCCGGCTCTTCACTGGTTGGTAAGTGTATCACATGACCCATATGTAACTGGTTCCACCATGCTTGAAATTCTACCACAGTCATCTGCCCTGCCTACTGCTGTACCCTATGGCCTTCCAGACCTTGCCATCTTCCATACGACTGCACCTTCACAGGCCAGGTGCCATCTTCTCAGGGACTTGTCCCTCTCAGTTCTAGGATTCTTAGTATGGGGCTATGCGAGTCTAATTAATGAATATATCAAATAACCCATGATATCCAGTCATTTCTAGCCAAGATTGACCTGGGCCTGGACCTTGAGCCATGGTCATCTTTCGACATCTAACCAGTAACACCATATATCCTTCTACTCTTTCCTCTCTTCCATCACCAGTTTTCTGTTCTGTAACCATGATAAAATTAATATCGCCAGTGCTACTGGAAAAAAGGGCATGTCAATCAATTCACCATCTCCCAAATCAAAACAACCATTCCAAACTACCACTCCCCTATGCATGTTTTCTTCTCAAATTAAAATCTAAGCTCCCTGGGGACAGAAACTGTTTCCCCTTTGAATTTGTATCCCCAGTGCTTAGCACAACACTTGGCACTTAGTAAGCCAGTAACTAATAAGTTAGTAATCATAATTAATGATTTTACATTCATTCATGCCATATTTTATGAAGACAAATGATATGCTTGAGTGTAAAAAAGAGCAATCAGGACAGTGAAGGGCCTTAGTTCATTTTACATGAAATTGAGGTGAAGGAACTGAGGATGTTCCTACAGAGGGGAAGACTAAGTGAGGGCATTATAGCTGATGTCAAGGATATGATGGGCTGTCACTAGGAAGAGGGATTAAGCATGTTGTATTTGGTCACAGAGGGCAGAGCTAGGAAAAATGGGAGAAAGTGCAAAGAAGCACATTTTGGCTTACTATAAAGAAAAATTAAATTATTAGATTCATCACAAAGTGGAGTCTTTGAGCCTTAAGGAAGCAATGGACTCTCATTAAAAGTCTTAAAACAAGAACTAGATAAAACTTGCATCTTGTATAAAAGATTCCTTTTCAGATAAAACTTGTTCAAATGGCCTCTGAGGCCCCTTATAACGGAAATTTTGAGACCATGAATTCTTCATGCCTACAGAGTTAATTATTAGCATGAGGTCAATGATGGACTTTCAACTATTCATGGAGATTTTCACCCAGATAAATTATATGAAGTCATGTAATGTGTTCCCCCTAGATGAAGTTTTCCCCAAAATAATTTTTTTAAATAACAATTTTATGATGTGTAGCAAAGGTTTGACTCAGCCTAAAGACTTTCCCAATTTATTATAACCAAAGAATTTCTTTCTCTAGCATAAAGTCTCTTATGGTCCTTCAGGTTTCTACTGTTTTAGTTAAGCTACATTCATCACATTAAATGTGATGCTGTCAGTATGAAAGCTCTGATTCATGCTGAGTTTTGTTTTCTCATTAAGCGTTTTCCACATTTTGTACACCAACAGGGTTCTCTCCATCATTATCTCAGATTCCTTAAATGTTCCACACCATTTGGAGGGTTTCCCAGATTCATTACACTAAAAAATAAGGTTTCCTATAAATATTAAGGTTTTCTGTGTGTATATTAAGGTTTTGCTTCCAGTGGAAGGCTTTCACACATTCATTAGTCATAGGATTTCTGCCCAGTATGAATTCCCATGTTTCTTAACTAATAAACAGTACATATTAAATTGCAAAGTTTTCATTGACTCCTTACATTCAAATTATTTCTGTGAACTTTTATTATGTGCAGCAAATTTTAGCCTCTGACTATAAGCTACTATCCACTCCTTTCATTCAAAGCATTTCTTTCCAGTACAAATTCTCTCATGTGTATTAAGGCTGTCCTTAAGCCTAAAGGCTTTCCCACATTCATTACATGAATATGGTTTTCCCTTAATATGAACTCTCTTATGTGAATCAAGGTTTCCCTTCCACCTGAAAACTTTCCCACACTCATTACATTCATAGGGTTTCTCTCCAGTATGAATTCTGTCATGTTGCATAAGGTATGAGCTTCGCCTGAAGCCTTTCCCACATTCAGTACATTTATAAGGTTTCTCTTCGGAATGACTTCTCTGATGTTTCAGAAGACCTGAACTGAACCTGAAGCCTTTTCCACAGTCAATACACTCAAAAGGTTTCTCTCCAGAATGAATTAGTTTATGTTCTTTAAGGCCAGAATTGGTGTAGAAGGCTTTTCCACATTCATTACATTCAAAGGGCTTCTTTCCAGTATGAAATATCTTATGCATTTTAAGTTGCCCTTGCTGTGTAAAGTCTTTGCCACATTCATTACATATGTAGGGTTTCTCTCCACTGTGGATTCGCTTATGAACATAAAAATTTGCTTTAGAGCTGAAGGCTTTCCCACATTCATTACAGTTATAAGGTTTCTCTCCCGTATGAACTCTTTGATGTTCTATTAGATATTGTTTCCTGCAATAAGCTTTCCCACATTCATTACATTTAAAGGGCTTTTTCCCAGTATGAATTATCTTGTGTATTTTAAGGTGTCTCTTTTGACTGTAGGCTTTCCCACATTCATTACATTTGTAGGGTTTCTCTCCAGTATGCATTTTTTCATGTTGGCCTAGAGAATGTTTCCGATTGAAGGCTTTCCCACATTCATTACATTTATAGGGTTTCTCTCCAGTATGAATTCTCTGGTGTTCAGTTAGATATTGTTTACTGCAATAAGCTCTCCCACATTCATTACATTCAAAGGGATTTTTTCCAGCATGAGTTATCTTATGTATTTTAAGGTGTCTTGTGTGACCAAAGGCTTTCCCACATTCATTACATTTGTAGGGTTTTTCTCCAGTATGCATTTTTTCATGTTGGCCTAGGGAGTGTTTACGATTAAAGGTGTCCCCACATTCATTACATTTATAGGGTTTCTCTCCAGTATGACTTCTTTGATGTTCAGTTAAGTATTGTTTGCTGCAATAAGCTTTCCCACATTGATTACATTCAAAAGGCTTCTTTCCAGTATGAATTATATTATGTATTTTAAGATGTCTCTTGTGACTAAAGGCTGTCCCACATTCTTTACATTTATAAGGTTTCTCGCCAGTATGAATTCTTTGATGTTCAGTTAAATATTGTTTGCTGCAATAAGTTTTTCCACACTGATTACATTCAAATGATTTCTCTCCAGTATGAAGTCTTCCAAGTATATTACATTCATGGAGAAAATCTAGGGGGATGGAAGGTATAAATATTCAATGTTGTCTGTGATGCAAACAAAAGGAAAGAAAGACTTCAAAGTAAAAACAAATAAAACAAAACTAAAGAAAAAGAGGGGAAGGGGCAGCCAGGTGGCTCATCGAGTAAGAGCATCGGCTCCAGTGTTGAGATGACCTGGGGATAGAATCTAGGCTCGGATACTTAGCACCCCACCCAGAAATAACTGGCCGTGTAACCTTGAGCAAGTTACTTAACCCCGATTGGTTAAAAAAAAAAAAAGAAAAAGAGTGGAAATCTACCCCATATTTTAATGTTGCAGGGTGGAAGAATATGAACAGAGAATTAAGGGAAGAAGGATCCCTGAATGACTAAGAATAAGTACAAGATATAAAACTCTTGCAACAGAGTACGCAATGTAACCTATGAAGGAAGAAACTCCTTAAACTTCAAGGAACCATGATGTAATTTCACATATGCTGACAGGAGAGAGATCATCTGCTAAATGTCACAGGAAGAAGAGAAAAATAGGGTTGGTTAGAAACTTCCTGCTGAAGGGTATCAAGGTGGCCTGGCCATCTGCTGATGACATGAGTTGTAGAGGGAACTGCTGACTTACCCACACACGTAATCTGAGAAGTACCAGACAAACTCCCAAGACTGGTCAAATGAGATGATTACTACCTAATTCCAATGGTCTTTATAGGGACAAGTGATACTTCCAACAGGAACCTAGAAAAGAGAGCTAGGGATTATGAAGTCCTGGGCAAAAACTGCCCAAGAAGGAGTGGTAAAAATCTGTGCCTGGAAACTTGGAACTCTAAAAAGGCTTTAAATTAAAGGGGGAAGAAAAGGAAAAAGAACCACTTCTATAGATCTAAAATCTAGATACCATAGAGACACCTTCAACACGGGAGGAAAAAAGGCAGTAAACATAGCCATTTCACGGAGACAAAATCCAACAATAGAAATCGTAGCTTTGGATGACTGTATAAAAACGAATATATAGAGAGGCAGGGCCAAGATGGTGGAGAAAAGGCAGTGACTCACCTGAGCTCTCCCCAAAACCCCTCCAAACGCCTTTAAATAATGCCACATTTTTATAATGCATGTTACTGTGGTATTACATGATGAAATTTAAAAATAAATATACATACTTGGGGGGGGAAATGCTCAACATTTTTTTAAACTGATAAGGATGCATGTTGGAAAAATTCAGAGAACACTGTTCAAATGGGAGTGCCCTCTTGGGCCCAGGGCTACTTAATAATAACTTGTAGGAAGGAATAGGGAGTGTGATTATCACAATGGCAAACGACATAAAGCTAGGAGAGATGCCCAACAGACTGAATGATGGAGTCAGGATTCAAAAAACTTTGCTGGGTAAGAAAGCTGGATTCCACCTAATGACACTGAATTTATTATAGAGAAATATAAAATTCAACACTTGGATTACACATATAAGATGGGGGGAGATATAGTCCCCCCCCCAATTCATTGAAATAAAAACTGAAGGGTTTTAGTGCTCTGCATCAAGAGTCCAAAATGGCAACCCAGATCACTAAGGCAATTTCAGCTACATGAAAAGGCTTAGGTCCAGAACAAAGAAGTTTATGACTCTACTCTACTCCCTGTTGACAAAAAAAAAAACAAAACTGGAATATCATGTTCAGTTCTGAGGATAACATTTTAGGAAGCCCATTGCTAAGCCGAGAGAACCCAAAGAAGGTCACCAGGATGGGGAAGCATCCCAAGATCATGGCCAGTGAGGATTAGAAAAAAAGAGCTGTGGGTGCTTAGCTCAGAAGAGAAGCCTCAGGAGGGACATGACAACTGTCTTTAAATACTGGAAGGGTGATGTATAGATGAAGAATTTGCACCAGCCCGGTCTCTTCTTTCCTTGACAATGTTCCAGTACAGAACATCTGTCATCATGTGTCCTCAGGCTGGAAAGAGAGTAAGCTCCCGGGCTGCCAAGGGGAGAGAAAGACACTATTTCCAGTGAGCAGAATTTTGAGGGATATCCAATATGGAATTAAAATCTAAGATGATAGGGGCAGACAGGTGGTGCAGTGAGTAAGAGCCCTGGCTCCAGCGTCAGGAGACCTGGGATCGGTTCAGGCCTCAGACACTTGGCACCCACACAAAAATAACTGGCCATGTAACCTTGAGCAAGTTACTTAACCCAGATTGCTTTTAAAAAAAAAATCTAAGATGATAGAGATAAATGAGCACAAGCAGAACTCATTGCTGAGGGCGGTTGGCAGACAGACAAGGTCACCAAAGTGACAGACATAAGAGCATGGGGAATCAGGGAAATATCACAGTATAAAGAAGGATCCAAGAGAAGCAGGCATGGTCCTGAATCCAGACTTTTATCATCGCATGCTGAATTAATGGATGAGTCAGGTTACTTCCCCCTCCAAACACCCTCTACAAAACTAATCTTTATCTTCCTCAAAACATTAATTTCAAAAGATTTCCCTGCTCAAAACCTAATATTTCCCCCTCCTGTTGAACCCCCATGCTACAGGATATCAAAAGGTTCGGGAAGCCATGCAAACACACCACTCCCCAGTTGGGAGTATTGCTAGGTTGATCCCAGGGAGGCTACACTGACTCACCATGCCTTTCTCTGCAGCCTTCCCTGTCAAGAGAACTCCCTCAAAGTATATGTCTGTATCTGTATGCATACATGTATATGTGTATGTATATATCTATAGCTATAGAGAAACATATCTAAACTTTATCATAGCCTTCTGAGAGGGGTGAGGGGAGGGGAAAAAGTAACAGAGTAAAAAAGTGAACAGCAGAGAACAAAAGAAAATTCACAAGGAAGCAAAGAAAAGATGGATAATTCTCAACACGACATGGATCATTTATCATACAGGCTTTCTTAAAATGAAAATTTATTGTTATAAATTCTGAATGCTCTCTTATGTTCTGCTATGCACACAATATGCTTTTTTTTCTTTCTTTGGATTTAAGTTCCAATATTTAAGTTTATGATATGTTTTTGTTTCTTTTCTCTATTCCGTATTTATGTTCCTGGCCCTTGAGTCTAAAATAAAATAAAATTTTTTTAAAAAGCACTCCCTCCCTGTCCACCTATTCAAAACCAAAGAGAGCCTCAAGACCACATGCCTGTTTTTGGATAAATCACTTCCTAATCACTCAATCTGGTTGACTGAGTGTGCATTAAGAGTCTACCCCTCTGTTAGGCAGGGTGGTAGCACTCAAGAAACAATAGGAAAAATGGAAATAGTCCCTAAGTCAAAATTCTATCATTCTACTGTGGAGATAGATAAGTAAATTTAAAAATGGAGAGAATTGAATGGGGAGAGTACCTGAAAGCACAGCTAAGTGAAGCAACACACAGAGCGCTGGGCTGGGGGTTAGGAAGACCTGAGTTCAAATCCAGGCCCAGATGCTAGCTGTGTGATCCTGGAAGAGTCACTTCACCCTTGTTTGCCTCAGTTTCCTCATCTGTCAAATAAGTTGGAGAGGTAAATGGCAAACGACAGAAGTATCTTTGCCAAGAAAACCCCAAGTGGGGTCATGAAGAGTCAAACACGAGTTAAAAACAGCTGAACAATAAGAAGTACCTTAACAGATGAGGGCGGGAACTTTGCTACTTTGGAAGCAGATACTTGAGGGCTTTTTGTAAATGATACCTCAGCTAAGAAGATAAGGATCCTATGGAGCAGAGATGAAGAGGAAATGTCTACCAAGTAGGGGGTAAACACACACAAGAGGGAGATGCCGAGTCCCAGCAATGGGCGATGGGCCATTTGGCTAGAACAGAGAATTCAAGACAGGGTGTGATGTGAAATCAGAATGGAAAAGGAGAAGTCGGATTATGGAGGTCTTCCAAAGCCAGGTGAGGAAACCAAGTTTTACCCTTAAGGGGACCAGGAACCAACTAAAGGCCTTTAAACAAGGGAGTAACCGGTCAGACCTGTGCCATCAGGTCACTGCAGCAGGGGGAGCATGGACTGAGAGGGGGAAGAGTGGAGGGAGGGAGGTCAATGAGGCAGAATGTTCTTCCAGTGCCAGCAGGTGATGAGGGGCCTCCTGAGTGAAGGCAAGAGAAGTTATAGAGATAGAACTGGCAAGGCTTGGCAGCTCTTTGAGTGCAGGGGTTAACGGAGAAATAGGGTCGGGTGGCACCGAGATTACAAACCTGGGCCAAAGCTGAAGAAAAGCATGTAGTGCCTTGCCAGAAACAAGGAAATTCAGATAACAGGTACATTTATATGGAAAGGTGGCGAGTTCCATTTTGTACATAGTGACTCAGAGAGGCTAATGGACAAACAGCAGGCAGCTGCAGATGCTTATGGCTGGAGCTGAGAAGAGACCTGAGAACTGGAAACATGGATCTGGGCATCATCTGCATAAATAAGTCAGTCAATAAACATTTAAGTGCCCACTCTGTACTAGGCACTGTGTGTATTACACTGCAAAGTGTTAAATAAATAAGTGGATCAGGGACAGCTGATGAAATCACCAAAGGCAAAGTGTGGAGAGAGAAGAGAAAGGATAAGCAAAGCTTCAACAATGGAGGAGCTCTCTGAAGAACAGAAAGTAATGAAGTCCTTGAAGGGACACACAAAATGGATAAGAAAGGGCTTGGGAGCCAAAGAGATAAAAAAAGACAGAGATGAGATAGTTCTATATATAGAATATGTGTGTATACATATACATATATGCATATATATGTGTGTGTATATACAAAGAGAGAGAGAGAGAAGGGGAATCAAAATAGGAAATCACAGCATCTCATATATGGAAGTGATACAACAGGACCTTTGATACCTGCCTGTGCCCAAGGATGAGTCTCCCCTAAAACAAGCCTGAAAGACAGTCATCCAGCCATCACCTGGAGACCTCATATGAGGGGCAGCCTCATTACCTTTAGTGGCAGGCTAGTTCACCCTCAGATACCTGGTTATTGGGAAACTTTTCCTTATATCAGGCCAAATCTTTTTTTTTTTTAAGCAATCGAGGTTAAGTAACTTGCTCAAGGTTACACAGCCAGTTATTTCTGGGTGTGGTGCTGAGTATCTGAGCCCGGGATTATCAGGCCAAATCTTGTACCTAACCAAGTCTGTGCTCCACAACATCACTGACCAGTGACCAACTAGAATCTGTTTGAAGGCCTCCAATGAGGGAGAAACCACCACCTCCTGACTCAGCCCAATGTACCACTTACAGGCAGTTCTAATTAACGGAGATTGTCCTTCCATCAAAACGAAAAGTGTTTCTCTGCAATTTTGTATTCTGTCCATTTTATATTCTATGCTCTTTTCCCTCTGGGGCCAGGGAGAATGAGTCTGATGCCCCTTCCATAGGATGGTCCTTCAAATATTTGGAGGCAGTTATCATATGGCCTACAAAGGCTTCTCTCCTTCAGGTGAGACAAAGTCAGTTCATTCTGCCAATCCTCTTACCATTCAGGTCCGTAACCCAATTATGCTCCCTCTCCTCTAATTTGTGGAACCACACCCAAGTCACCTGACATGGAAGGACAAGAGGACAGTGTAGACAAGGACTATCACAATCACAGAGCTTGACGGGTCCCCAGAAGCTCCAACCTGTAGCCAACCAAAAGTCCCCCCAACCAACAAATATCATTGAAGGTCAACCAAAGTTATGAAAGAGGGTAAGACCAAAGAAAATATTCTTTTTTTTTTTTTTTGCTTTTTTGGAGGGGGAAAGACAGGGCAATTGGGGTTAAGAGACTTGCCCAAGGTCACACAGCTAGTAAGTGTTAAATGTCTGAGGCCGGATTTGAACTCAGGTCCTCCTGACTCCAGGGCTGGTGCTCTATTCACTGTGCCACCTAGCCACCCTGAAAATATTCTTTAATTTTAGGTAGAAGAGAAGCATCGTGGTATGGGGGGCAGGTTCTGGACTCAGAAACAGAAGGACAATGTCTGAGTCCATCCTGCCACTACTAGCCTAGTGACCACAGGCAAATCAAAACCTCATTGAGCCTCAGTCTCTTCATCTATAAAATGGGATAATAATTTTTATTACCCACCTCAAAGATTAAAAAAGCAGTTGGTAAGTCATAAAGTGCCATTAGTTTATAAGAGTAGTATTAAGGAAGTAATCCTAGCCGCTGTCCCCAGCCCCAAGATCCCAACTTCCCCATACTCCTCTCACTAAGACAGCAGACACATACATGACCTCAACCACATACCCCAAGAGACAGCTAATATGAAAGCAGCACAAACAGGATACTGAGCAGGATGGTGGCCACTAAATCACAGAAAGGACTTTCCCTAAGTGGACGCCTGCACAGTAATGGCATAAACTATCCTTCGGGTGAACTTAGGACATAGAGAGACTTATTAAAGTATCATCCTGAGTGGGTTTTTCTGTATGCATTCTGGGTAGCCACATGCACAGTTCTACCAAAGTTATAACTTCTCCCCATATTAGCAAACCCTTCCTGTATTTTAAAATTCATATTTTCTGCTACACTAATAGCATCACTTTCTCTATAAAAATCCCTGTCTTGCTTTGCTAGACTGCTGGTTCCTTTAAGGAGCCTAGCCCACTGAGAGTGTAATCCTCAATAAATGCCTTTGCTTGGCTTGGAGATGGGCTAAGTCCCTGTGACACACCTTGCTACCCCAACAGAAACCTTAATAATTATCTTCCACGAAGCAGAAGGAAGAAAGGGAAGACTTCAACATTTTAATAAAGGAAAGAGGCTGGAGGAAACAAAAATGGAAAATCATTGGTTTGCAGGATTTGGGCAAAGAACAGAGGTGAAATAGAAGGTAGATAAAACAGACACTAGGAACAACCAATGGGCTTGAGCTTCTCAATACAGGTGAGACTCATCTACCATCTGAGAGAGACAGAAAGGACCGTTTGAAGAGGGAGACGTTATGGGGAGAACATTGTCACAAGAAGAGACAGGAAAAGATGAGATCTAGAAAAGAGGCAGAAGGGCAGACATCAGAAAAAAGCCACGGCTCCCAATCACCCTCCTCTCTGGTTTCTTATCCTCCACTCACCTCCAAAAATGCTTCCTGGGACTTTTCTATCTGGCAACTCTGGTGATTCTCTTCTCTCCAACTGGGAAATCACAGCTGCTTTGGATTCTGTGAGCCCTGCTCAGGGGGAAATAATTGGAAAAGAACAAAGAGCAGAAGGCAATCTTATTCTTTCTCTTTCATTTTAAAGAACAGCTGCATCAAGGAAGGACCTTAGAAGGATGCTCTGGGTTGTGTTCCCATCAAGTATGAGGGGGAATGAGTGACGGGGTTTGATTTGGGTTCCAAGAAAATACATTTATTTTAATACATTACAGGCTAGGAACTTTTCAAAGGGCTACATTAGAATTTGGGTGCAGAATCTATGACCAGCACAAACACACAGTAGGGAAATTGTAGCGTCAGTGAGCAACACAGAAAAGCTGCTGATTTCCAAATGTACAAAGCAAACACCCTTCATCTGGAAAGAGTGAAATACTATGTCTCTTCACGCCAAAAGATTTAGGAATCTTACCATGTTAGAAACGGTTAGGTGAGTAAATCTGCACACCAAAGCAAAGCAAACACTTGTGAAACCTTACAACTTTTAGGAAATGAGAATGGCAAAGACACCTCCAATGGCCCAAAGATTCAGGAGAAAGAAGCCGTCCTTACCCAAGGACACAAAGTTCTCATAGTTCTCCATCATCACATCCCTGAACAGGTCCTTCTGAGCTGGCTCCAACAGCCCCCATTCCTCCCAGGTGAAGTCCACGGCCACGTCTTGGAATGTCAGTGACTTCTGAAAGATCAGAACACGTTCCTGTTCGCCCAAGGACCAGCCTTCACAAGGCACAGGAGGGAAAGATGAAGCCAGAAGGGCCCAGAGGGAGCCATTCTCATGGCAATGAGAGCTTAGGGTGCTCCCCATCAAGCACTGATGTCTGGAAAATCTATTGACCACATTCCTTGCTCTAGACTTGTCTCTCTCTGCATTATAAATAACTGCTATTCCAGGTCAGCCTTACAAATCACTGAACCCAAGCAAAATATGCATTTCGCTCTTTAAAATCACATAGGTTTCTATATTATATACATCACATCCCTCATTCTCCACTGTTGATCACCAGAGTAGTATTACTCTGAAGGCAGGTCACAAGTGGAATATATCAAAGAATAAATATCTCTCTCTCCCTCTTTCTACTTCTCTCCCTCCTCCCTCTTTCCCTCCCTCTCTCTCCTTTCCTTTCTCTCTTCCTCCCTCTCTCTCCTCTATGTCTCTCTCTTCTCTTCTCTCTCTCTCCCTCACTTCCTCCTTCCCTTTCTCGTTCCCCTCCCCACAAACTAGTATGAGCCTGCTCTCTCCCAAGCTATTATTCTCCTTATTTTCAAGTATCAATAATATGAAAATTAATTTCTCTAGTACAAAGGCATTGTGAGGAGGGAATCAGTATTATTAAAGACTAAAATGTGGCTATGTTATCATGCCAATGCCATAAAACAGTCCTTCTTCAACTATAAACTATAGGCCATTGAAATTGACTTTGATTCTTGGGAATGGTCTAAAATAGATCGTTATAGAGACATTTAGCAAAAATGCAGAAAGGGAACCAGTGATTACAAAGAGCTAGCAGAAACTAGGAAAGACTTGAAAATTCTGCTCAATTCAATGGCCAACCACAATTCCAAAGACCCAGTGGTGAAGCACCTCATGTCAGAAAAGGGTGGGCCCAAGACACAGAATAATACATAGGCTTTCTGATACAACCAATGTGTACATCTGTTTTACTCAACTATGCATAATCATTACAAGAGCTTTGAGTTTGTTCTGTCTTTTTTTCTTTTTCCCAGTGGAAGTGAAAGGGAAAGAGAAATAGGAACAAGGATCAGGTAGCAAAAGACAGAGGCAAAGAAAAAGAAAAGAGGGACATTAAGATAGCTTTAAAAAAAAAAAAGCACAATTAAAAACAGAAAGGCCAGAAAAAATCACAGACAAGTTCAGAGAGCTATAGGTTGGACAAACTGTATTTAAATTTAAATTTAAAATGATTAAAAAGAAAATTAAGATATAGACAGACAGACAGACAGATAGATAGATAGATAGATAGATAGATAGATAGATAGATAGATAGATAGATAGATAGATAGACAGATAATAGAGACCCACAGTTTTAGGTATAATCATCTTTTTCTGTTCTACTCGACAGATGGAAATCTTTTTATTTAGTGTTTATTAACTTCAGGATGAAAATTTTTTTAAAAAAGGAAATTTGCCCTAAAAAACAAAAAGGAAAAAAGAAAGAGCCAGCATGATTTTAATAGGCTTCACCAAGAATTATCAGGTCATGCCAGACTAATTTCATTTCCTTTTATGACAGGATTACTAAATTACTGGAAGACTGTGGACAGAGTTGACCTGTATTTTCTCAAAAGCTTTTGATAAAGTAACTCATACTATTCTGTGGAGATAATATAGAGGTATCATTAGATGATAACACAATCAGATGGATTCAGAACCAGCTAGATAGCCAGACTCAAAGAAGAAATGGCAAAGATACAATGTCAAAGTAATGGGAGGTTCCCAGGAGAGCCCCAAGGGGATCTGTGCCTGGCCTTGTGCTGTATGCCATTTAACATTTTTACCATTGGTTTGGATAAGGGTATCTATGCTCATCAAATATGCATGGTGGAGGGTGGGGGGAGGGCAATGGACAGGGCTAACACAATAGATAATAGAGTCAGGATCCAAAGGTTCTGGATTGACTAGAACAGGGGTAGGGAACCTGTGGCCTCGAGACCACATGTGGACTACCGTGTTTCCCCGATAATAAGACACTGTCTTATTATTTTTTTTGGACAGAAAAACACCAGAGGGCTTATTTTCAGGGGAAGGCTTATTTTAATGAACATTGACAGCAATTTTAATAAACAGGTAAATGTGAACAAAAAAATGTACCTTTATTCAATAAGCAAATCACTGGGGAAGAACAGGATGACGCGCTCACTGGTGCAGCTCTGATTGGATGCAGCTCGGAGTGCATTTCACGGGGGGGGGGGGGGGGGGGGGGGGGTGTTGTAGGGGGTGCGGTAATGTAGCGTGAGCACAGGGGATCACCTTCACTACAGTAGCAATCTCAATAGGGCTTATTTTCAGGGGAGGGCTTATTTTAGAGGAATCTTACACAGTAAGGGGAGGGCTTATTTTCGGGATAGGTCTTATTATCGGGGAAACACGGTAGAACACTGGTGTCAAATCCAAACTGAAATGGGGCCACTGAACTCTGCATAATGATCTTTGTGGCCACATACTATCTTAGAAATCACATATTATCTACATTCTAATGTATTTTTATTTATTTTGTTAAATGCTTTCCAATTACATTTTAGTCTGGTTCCAGCCACCCTGGGGAAATGCTACCATTGGGGGGCCACAGGTTTGACAGCTCTGAACTAGAACACTGTGCTGACTCCAATAAGATGAGAATTCAACAGGGACAAATGAACATCAGCTTCACAATTATAAGATGCCCCCTTGATTAGACAACAGTTGTTATGAAAAAATGCCTGGAGGATCCAGCGAAGCTAAAGGTGAGACAGTAGCCAAAACCTCTAATGCAATCTTGAGCCGCATTAAGGATACACCGTCCAGGACACGGGAAGGGACAGGCCCACTTTCCTCTCTCCTGGTCAGACCTCATCGGGAATGATGCTGTCACTTCTGGACTGCATGGCTTTTTAAGGACACTGATAAGCCAGAGAGTGTTCAAAGGAGGGCAAAAAAGATGTAGAAGGGCCTTATGTCCGTGTTACAGGAACTTAAGTTCAAGGAACTCGGGGTTTAGCCTGGAGAAGAGAAGATTCAGGAGGCCATGAGAGCTCTCTTCTAGTACTTAAAGGGCTGTCAATGTGGGGAAGAGGCTAGGCTTCACTTGGCCCCCAAGAGCAGTCAGCAGCATATATTGAGTTTAAGTTTCAAAGAAGTAAATTTCAGCTTGGCCAAGAAAAGATTCCCTACAGTCAGATCTATCTACGAGTGAAAAGGGAGGTTCCCCCCTGCTTAGAGGTCTTCAAGCAAAGGCTGGATGGTCGTTGGTTGGGTGTGTCATAAGAAGAATTCATTTCTGGCTCTCAAACTCTAGGATTCTGTGCAATCCACAGAGGCCATCCTTAACCTACCTGGTCAACTTTGCTAATTGACTCTCAGGAAAAAAAAATCTAAATATAAAGGTTTTGGGGTTGCTTTTTTTACCAAGCCCACCTTCTGCAAGAGGCCTTTCCTGATCCCCTTTACTACAAGTGCCTTCCCTTGGCCATTGTCTTTCACTTGCTCTTATGGACATAATTATTCACAAGCACATCTCGGCCCCCCCTCAGAACGTCGATTCCTCCATCAGAGGACAATGCTTTTGCCTCTCTCAGTATCTCCAGAGCTTAGCAAGTGTTCAGTAAATGCCTCCTGACTTCCAAAGCCTGGCTCCTGCTGCTCCTTTTACTTGGAAAATTCTTCACCTCCCTCTCTAATTACTTATATCAGACTTATCCTTCAACCCCAATTCAAATTCTGTTTCCTCCAGGAAGTTGAGTCCTATGTCTGCTTTGGGCATTAACTATTTCCTTAAAGCGTTATCTTTTCATGGAAGGCAAAGCTGATTAATTCTACTCTGTCTATATTGTCCTATTAAAAGGAAAAAAAAACATGGTTTAACAAGACTGAACACAGTATAATTTAAACAACTAAGCTTGACCTTCAAAAGAAGTTAAAAAAATGCACCTCCCTCCCCTCTTGTCAGAGAGGTGTGAAATATCCCATATATACTGTCAGACAAAGCTGATATGGATCCTGGGTATGAAGAAGGGGAGAAAACTAAAGGTGAGGTAAAAAATATAGCAATAAAAATCAGGATAAAAAAAAAGAAAGGCTTTCTTTTTTTTTTTTTAAGCAATCAGGGTTAAGTAACTTGCTCAAGGTTACACAGCCCAACACTGGAGCCGGTGTTCTTACTCACTGTGCTACCTGGCTGCCCTGAGAAAGGCTTTCTTGGCAAAGATGCTGGAGTGGTTTGCCATTTCCTTCTCCAGCTCATTTTACATATGAGGAAACTGAGGCAAACAGGGTTAACTGACTTGCCCAAATATAATTATATAGAATATATTATACATATTGTGGGGCAGCTAGATGACACAGTGTATAAAATGCTAGGCCTTGTGAGGAAGATTCATCTTCCTGAGTTCAAATCTGGCCTCAAACACCTACTAGCTGTGTAACCCTGGGCAAGTCACTTCACCCTGCTTGCCTCAGTTTCCTTATCTGTCAAATGAGCTGGAAAAAGCAATGGCAAACCCCTCCAGTATCTCTACCAAGAATACCCCAAATGGTGTTACAAAGAGTCAAAAATGACTGAAACGACTCAACAAAGATGTAATAAAATGTAAATATGAATATGCTTGTATCTATATTTATATTACATATATGTGTAAAAACCTAAGGATATGAATTCTAGTTTATGCTTGCATGCTTCACAGCATTTTGTTTGGTAAGGAGCAAAGAGTATGTTCACAGAATGACTGGGAGGAAGGTAAGAAGGGAAGGCTGTTGGCAGGTGGGACCAGTCTCAGAAGACTAAGTGCCAGGGCATACGAGGGAGAGAATGTGGGGAGATGTTGGGGCAGCCAGGTTGGAGGCCAAGGTCTGCTGGTGAGCTTGAGAAAGACGCGTCAGCTCTGGGCACCTCAGATAACTCCTGTATCACATTAGGTGGCGGGACCACACAATCCAAAGATAGTTCTCGATTCCAACAACGCAGGAGCTCAGGAGCTACACGATGGACATAAGGACAGGCTGAATCTTCTAGGAAATTATAACTGATGTTCAGGTCCCCGGATGTGACTTGGTTTAGAAGGGGAGGAAAAGAGAAAGAAGCATCCACTCTTTTAGGAATGAGACAGCATTTCAAAGGAGAAAGGAAAAAAAACTCACCTGGGACCCAGATGTGAGGATCCCAGAAGTCATTCTCACCTCCACTTTGACTGTCACTTCTCAGCCAGAGTCCTGAAAAGACAGAACTAGGAGAGGAAAAAGAAATTAGTTGGGAGACCAATTCTGCCCTGCCACTCCCAAGCTTCCCAGGATAGAATCATCTCTATCTGGGTACAAGTGCCTTGGTTCTGACAGGTCCACCTTTTCCTAGAATCAGAGGGAAGGACCGTGGACATTCCTGTACTGTACCCTGCCGTTCTCCCTCTGCTCCTGGCCAGTTTTATGGGACAGGGCTCTAACAAGGGAATTAGAAGACCTGGCTGAACTCCCAGAACTTCCTCCAATGTGCCGCTGCATGACACTGAATATGTTACCCAAGCTCTCTATGGAACCCAGTCATCCAATCATTCCACTACTGACAGGATACGTGAAGGAGCCATTAACTGAAGTCTCTGCAGACAGCTCTTTGCCTGGACAGGAAAGAAATAATGAAAACAGGCAATAGTGAGTCCTAATTGCGGAGGAGTATGAATACAGCTAGAAAGCACCTTACTGACGCTGATAAGTTCGAATCAAAGGAATTCCCTCCCACGGTATTGAAAGGATGTGCAGCTGTGACTGCTGAGCCTTCCACAAGCTTTGAAAGGCTCGATGATCACAGACCAAAGTCTGATTTCTAAAATACATAGGGAATTGACACCAATATTTTTAACACCAACAGCCATTTGCCAATAGATAAACAGTCGAAAGGATACCAATGGTTTTCAAAAGAATTACAAACCACATGTGACCATGTGAAAACATGTTCTACTCAGCACAAGAGAAATGCATGTTATATAAGACAACTCTTCTAAGGCTCCACTCCACACCATGACAGCTGGATAAGATGGCAAAATGTGGGAACAGTCCATAGAGGGACAGCTGTGGGAAGAGACCGCCGCTACACAAAGTAAGTACAAGTGGTCTAACCATAATAGAAACATTACTGCACAATAATAAAAAACATAGCTAGCATTTACATAACGCTAAACAAGGGTTTGCAAAGCACCTTGCACATTTTTTTCATCTGACGCTCACAACAATCTTGGAAGGTAGCTATTACTGTTCCTATTTTACAGATAAGGAAACTGAGGCAGAAACAGCCAGCTAGGTGGCTTGAGTATCAGACACAGAGACAAGAAGACCTGACTTTGAAACTTGCCTCATGCACTTACCAGCTACATGACCCTGGGCTTACTATCTCTGTGTTTCTGTCAAGAAAATGAACTTTGCCCATATGTACAAAAATGTTTATAGCAGCTCTTTTTGTGGTGGCAAAGAATTGGAAATTAAGGGGGTGCCCATCAATTGGAGAATGGCTGAACAAGTTGTGGTATATGCATGTTATGGAATACTATTGTGCTATAAGAAACAAGGAGCAGTCTTCATATTTACCTGGAGAGGCTTAAAAGAACTGATGCTGAGTGAGAAGAGTAGAACCAGGAGAAATTTGTACACAATTACAGACACAACGTATGTGTGATGACCAACTTTGATAGACTGGACTCTTCTCAGCAATGCAGTGATATAAGTCAATCCCAAAAGACTCATGATGGAGAGAAATATGTGCATCCAGAGAAAGAACTAGAAAGAACTAAGTTTATATCCAGGTGGAAGCAAAATACCTGATCTTTTTCGTTCTCTTATTTGGTTTTATGTCCTTTTTACCATTTTTCATTCCAGTTGGTACAATCTGTCCTTATAACCTGACTAATGTATAATGTGAAAGTATTTACAGATCCTATACTTGACTATAAGTCGCCATGGAGGGGGAAAGGAGGGAGGGGGACAAAATGTGAAATTCAAGGAATTGTGGAATTGAATCCTGTAAACTAAAAGGAAACAAACAAATTAATAAAAAAAAAAAACTAAAAAAATTAAGAAAATGAACTTTGGGGGCAGCTAGGTGGTGCAGTGAATAGAGCACCAGCTCTGGAGTCAGGAGGACCTGAGTTCAAATCCAGCCTTAGATGCTTAACACTTACTAGCCATGTGACCTTGGACAAGTCACTTAATCCCAATTGTCCTGCCCTCCCCTCTCCTAAAAGAAAAAAACAAACATTGAAAGGCTTAAGAA
This sequence comes from Petaurus breviceps papuanus, assembly GCF_028583685.1. Classification (NCBI taxonomy): domain Eukaryota; kingdom Metazoa; phylum Chordata; class Mammalia; order Diprotodontia; family Petauridae; genus Petaurus; species Petaurus breviceps. The sequence continues at coordinate 448,957 of NW_027185786.1, forward strand.
CTCTGATCACTGCAATAACCAACTCTATTATTCCCAAGAACCAATGATGAAGTACCTGAAAGAGGTTATGGATGGAGTCAAGGTGAAGAATGAGACCTACATTTGTTAACATGATGTGTGGGTCTTTTTTGGTTGATGATGTGTCCTTTGTTGGAATGGTTTTGTTTTTCTTGCTTTTTAAACTTGGAGAGAAGGGTACTTGCAATGAGGCTGTTAAAAAAAAAAGATTAAGGGAAGATTTTTTAAAAAAAAATTTTAATGCACAAAAGAAAAGAAAGGACAGAAGATACAGACAAGCAAGACATTTTTGAAAAGTTACATGTGAGAATTTGGATCTCAAAAAAAATTTTTTAATGAAATGAATGTTGAAAATAAGTAATAAAAAGTTTAAGTTATATGTGGAATGTATTATATAAAGAAGCAAACTGTATATAATAGAAATTTTATGACTTCATTACGATCTTTATTTTATTCTTCTTTGAATATGGAAATGCTGAGTGTGTGTGTGTGTGTGTATTGTTAAGTTCAGAATTTTTGAAAAAAACATAAATCAAGTCTGGCAGAAATGGGATTTAAAGCAACATTTCACAACACACAAGAAAAACAAATTAAAGAAGAAGTAAAGGAGATATCTTTCCCAACGACGATTCAGGAAAGAAGTTCCGTTGACTTTTTACTGATGTCTTCTGTTTCTAGATCCCTTTCATTTCTAATAAATCCCTTCCCCATCCCCAGCAGTACCAACACTAGGCACCCACATTCCCTTGTCTACCTGACCACCTCCTGATCTGCCCCCATCTCATCCTAGAGCCCAGGCACTTCTCCCCACCCCCCATTTCTGCCTTGTCCATTGCCCTGCTCCCCTTCCCTTGGACCATAAGCTCCATCATCCAGCCCAGTGCCTTGGACCCACAAATCTCCATGTCCAGCATCTGAAACCCCAGAAGAAGGTCCACAGATGCCCCCAAGCTCCCTGTGGAACAGTCCTTTGACCTTTCTTCCTCCACAACTCAAGCCTAACACCACCTTCTTTCCACCTGATCCTTTCCCCGCCTTCCAAAATCACATAGTATTTATTCTATAGACATCACTGTATTTATGTATGGAGGTGCTAGTTTCCCTTACAGCCATGCCTAGGAGCCAGTAAGACCTGAGTTCAAATATGCCCTTAGCCACTTTCAGATGGAGATGAGATCTGGACCCCTAAAAGGAAAAGACCTTGTCTTTGGGACCCAAACCTCAAGCCCCTGAAGCCAGTTCTCTGGTATTCACCTGAGGCAGGAGTCTGTCGCTGTCCATAGTCCTTTTAACTGCCCTTTCACCGAACATCTCCACCACTTAACCCCCCTCAGCTGTCTGCCTGTGGCCTCCCCCAGGCTCCTGGCCCCTGCTTGATCCCCTCCAGATCTCCCCTCTTTCTGTATAATAGTGTGGATCTTGGCCCCATTAAATTGCTCAGATTCCCACATCTGCTCTGCTGGTATCGGCTTCACAAATGAACCTGCTCCTTTGACTGCAAGGCCTGAACGGTCGAATTCTTTCCAGGCTGCCCCGCCACCTGCACCCTTGCCCTTCAGTGTTCGCAGCAGCCCTGGACCGCAACACTTCTAATCGTGTGTGGCAGTTATGGGTGGGAGGCAGGAGGACCATCTTCCCGACCTCAAAGCCAGCCTCAGACGCTTCCTGGCCGTGTGACCCTGGGGGGGTCACTTCACCTGGTTTGCCCCAGTTCAGTGTCTTTGCCAAGAAAACCCCGGACAGGACTGAACAACAAGAATGACAGGTCACTTAACCTCTGCCGGCCTCAGCTTACTCAGCCGTAAAACGGGGGTGACGATAACAGCACCCACGTGAGAATCTCGGACTGGCGCTGGGTAGACAGTAGGCGCTACATATTTTCTTCCTAAAACTGTGTCTCTTTAGGAGCTGGGACCAACAAAGGCCCTTTTTAACTCTGTGCCCCCGGGGTCTCTCCTGGTTTCTGGCCAGAATTAGCCTGGTGACGTCACGAGTAGAAGAGCCCCTGGGGGAGGAGCTTCCTCCAGCTGCCCCCTCCCACTCGGAGATCCGAAGACTTCCGCTTCTGGGCTGCTTCTCCAACAAGAAACCCCATCTCCAGACTCCGAGCCTTTGCTCCGGCCGTGCCCCTCGCCTGGCACGCTCTCCCTCCTCATTTCCGCCTCCTGCTTCGGGAGGAAGATGACTTTTCCTGGATTCCCCATCCCACAGGAGGTGAGTGACACGGCAGAACCCGCGGCCTCTTCCACTGCACCATCCTACCTTTCAGAGTGCAACCCCGGCCCATTCCACTGACAGGGTAGGGAACCGAAGAAGGGGCCTGCCTCCCCCTCAGCACCTGCCCCTCCCCTGCAGCAGGCGGGGCTGTCAGACGCCCCCACCCACTCCCACCCACCCGCGAACACTCGAGACACTCACTCACCTGCAGCTCCACAAGCAGAGCACACACAAGAAGAGCTGAAACCTCCACAGGCTGGTCCGCGTTGAGCTCTGAACTACAACTCCCAAAATCCACCGGGAACCGGATGCAGTCAGAAAGAACTTCCGGGACTTTCCCCGCCCGGGATGGATTCTGGGAGTCGAAGTCAGCCTAGGACTGTACCGCGGCCCGGAGGATTGTGGGAAATGTAGTCTACGGGCTGCTTTTTTTTTTTTTACGAGTTTTTAATATTTTGTGTTTAAATTAAATGTTATATTTTTAGTGAACAGAAATCGCTTTTCTCGCTCTTCTACCACCTGCCCCAGTTGAAGTAAACAAAGGAAGATATTTTTAAAATCCTTGCAAGAAATATGTAGGTTATATTAAAGCAAAACAAATTCCCTTTGTTGTCTTTGTCCAGAAGCGTCTCCATAAATGTGTGTGTGTGTGTGTGTGTTTAGATACATACACATACACACGCAAAGCAAGCTAGCTATCCACAGGAGAAATAGGACACGATGGAGAGAGTAGACACGGGGTTGGAGAAAGTTTTCTTGTAGAAGGTGGAGAGTAACCAAATATGTTCATGCATATGCATGTAGTCTATTAGCATATGTGTATATATGCATATGCATGCACATGTACGCACACACATTCGTGTTGGGGCAGCCAGGGGGCACCATAGTGCCCAGAGCCCAGAGCTCAGAGTCAAGAAGACTTATCTCCCTGAGTTCAAATCTGGCCTCAGGCACCTACTAACTATGTGACCCTGGGCAAGTCACTTCACCCTGTTTGCCTCAGTTTCCTCCTCTGTCAAATGAACTGGAGAAGGAAATGGCAAAACCACTCCAGTATCTGTGCCAAGAAAACCCCAAATGGGATCACAAAGAGTCAGACAAGGCTGAAATGACTGAACAATACCACATATGTGAATATGCAAATATATGTATGCATACATAAACACATGCACACACATGCATATTTGAGGCTGTGTGCATGCATGTACACATGTGTGTATACAGAATGCATGCACGTGTACATAAACTGCACTAAGACTTTGGGGATACCCTGTAACGGCCTCCAGAGATGTTTGCTTTGGTGATTGGATAACAGGGGCTTGGCTGGGCCCGCCCAGACACCCAACCTGGAGGCTCCCAGGGTTTCCCACCACTCAGGTGGGTGTAGCTTCTTTGCTTGTCTTCTTTCTGGCTCATGCTCTTTCCTACTGAGTGCAGAGGGGTAAGGGTCCGATTCACCCAGGGGAGCTGTGAACTGAACTGATGGAAGGGGAAGGACCTCCTTACCCTGCTCTCGGTCTTTTACTTGATTCTGGGAGTGTTTGTCCTCAATTTCTGGGTGCTTGGGGGCCTCCCCCCTACCCCTCCTATTGCCACCCCCACCACCGTGCCCTGACACTACTCAGGACCCAGGAATTAGAGCCACAGCATCCTTGGAGCTAGGATTGCAGGCTGGCTGGTGCAGTCAACCAGCCTGGCAGGGAAGCCAGGAAAAGCCAAGGAGCTTGGGGCTCCAGCCCGAAAGGGCCTGTGAGCCAGGCTGTGACCCTCATAATCCCCTTCCCCTCTGCAGAAACTAAAGTGGTACAAAGGAAGGGGATTATGCCTCCCACGCTGGGAGCACACCTACATATTTATTATTATAAATCTGACATGAATATTCCTTTGTAAGCACTAATCTGGTTTAGTTGACAAATGGAGCTGGGGTGAAGGACATTATGCCCTGTACTCAGGGGAACATCATCAGTGGAGGCCAGAACCTAGACTCTTCCAATTCCTCTTAAGGAGACCACAGAGCTCTGGGGGAGTGGTCAGAGGAATATAACCTGGCCTTTGGGTGTTAGGGGTCAGGGTGGTCAGGATCATGCAGTACTAGTCTTACAGTAGATATTTTCCTTCTGTTTACTTCACTTTGCATCAGTTGATACAAGTCTTCTCATATTTCTTGGAAGGCACCTGTTTCTTATTACTTACAGTACAATAATATTCCATCATATTCATATACCACAACTCATTCCCATCCCTACAACAAAAAAAAATGTTACAAACATGTTTGTACATATAAAACCTTTTCATCTTCCTCAGAAATGGCATCACTGAGTCAAAGGGCATGGACGGTTTAGTAACTTTTTTTGTAGAATTCCAAATTTCTTTTCAGAACAGTTGGGACCCATTCACAGCTCTGCCAACAGGCACAGTAATGTGCCTGTTTTTACCACAATCCCTAAGATGAAATTAGTCTTTTTAAAATCAGTTTTACCAATCTGATTGGTGTGAGGTCAAACCTCAGAAATGATTTAATTTGCATTTCTCAATTAGTAAATAGGAACTTTTTTAAAATATGGCTATAAATCCTGCGTTTGTTTCCTTGCAGACTGCCTATTCATATCCTTAGACTATCAATTGGGGAATGGTTCTTATTCTCATAAATTTGACTCAGCTCTCTGAAAAAGAGACTTTTATAAGAGAAACATGCTATAAAGATTTATCCCCCCCAAAGAATGTTTTCCTTTAAATCTTAATTTTATTGGATTTATTTGTGCAAAAATATTTTAAATTTTATGTTATCAAAATCATTCTTTTATTTTTATTTTTTTGCTTTTTGGAGGGCAATTGGGGTTAAATAACTTGCCCAAGGTCACACAGCTATTTTTGTGTGTGTGTGTGTGTGTGTGTGTGTGTGTGTGTGTTAAGTGTCTGAGGCTGGATCTGAACTCAGGTCCTCCTGACTCCAGGGCCAGCACTCTAGTCACTGTGCCACCTACCCGCCCCCCAAATCATTCTTTTTTAAATTCTGTGATCTTCTATCTGTTGTTTCAATATGAATTCTTCATCTGTCTACATACCCAATAGGTAATTGTTCCCTCACATTTCTCTAATTTGTTTAGGGTGTGACCTTTTATATCTAGGTCACATATCCATTTGGGGCTTATCTTGATATAAAGTGTGAGCTGTTAGTTTAAATTTAATTTCTTCCATACTGCTGTCCATTTTTCCCAGCAGTTTGTTTTCCATATAGTAAGTCTTTATCCAAGTAGCTGGGCTCATTGTGTTTATCAAACACCATAAGTTTCGTTTGCTTCTGAACACTGTGTACTTAATCTGTTCCAATGAACCATCTCTTTTTTTTTTTTTGCCAGTATAAAACTTGTTTGGAGAATTACTGTTTTGTAGCATAGTTTGAGGTATGGTATTGCTAGTTCCCCTTCATTCTCACTTTTTTCCATTCTTTCTCTTGAAGGTCTTGATGCATTTTTTAAAAAAAAAGTTATTTATTTACTTTTAGTTCACAACATTCAGTTCCACAATCCCATGAGTTCCAAATTTTCTCTCCCTTCCTCTCCTTCTCCTCCCTCCCCCATGGAGGCATGCAATCCGATATAGGTTCTACAAATACCTTCACATTAAACATTAGTCAATTTGTAAAGAAGAATTATAACCAATGGAGTGAACAACAAGAAAGGAGAAACAAAAAAAAAACCCCACAAAAGAGAGAGAGCGAGTAGTTTGCTTCAATCTGCATTCAGACTCTAGGTCTTTCTCTGCATGTGGATAGCTCTTTCTGTCATGAGTCCCTTGGAGTTGTCTTATAACCTTGCATTGCTGAGAGGAGCCCAGTCTATCAAAGTTAGTCTTCATAGATACAATGTGTCTGTAATTGTGTACAAAGTTCTCCTGGTCCTGTTCCCCTCACTCAGCATCTTGATACATTTTTAACCTCTATAAGAATTTCATTATTATTTTTTGTAGTTCCATAGAGTAATCCTTTGATAGTTCAATTGGCATAACACTTTTTTTTGCTTTTTTTTTTTTTTTGGAGGGCAGTTGGGGTTAAGTGCCCCATGTGCCCAGGGTCACATGGCTACTTTTTGTGTTAAGTGTCTGAGGATCCGAACCCAGGTCCTCCTGACTCCAGGGCTGGTGCTCTATTCACTGCGCTACCTAGCTGCCCCCACAATTGGAATAACATTAAACAAATCATTTAGGTATTGACATTTTATCGTATTGACTTACCTTACCCATTAGCAATGAATACTTCTCCAATTATTTAGGTCTGTCTTTATTTCTGTAAATGATAGATTGTAGCTGTATTTGTATAGTTCTTTTGTATATCTTGGTAAGTAAACTCTCAAGTATTTTATACACTCTGTAGTTATTTTAAATGAAATTTCTCTTTGTCTCTTCTTGCTGAGTTTTATTGGTACTGTATAGCAATGGCTAATAATTTGTGTGGATTTATTTCATATTCTATAAATTTGCTGAAGCTACTGTTTCAATTAATTTTTATTTCACTCCCTAGTATTCTTAAAACACACCATCATCTACAAAAATGTTTTTTTTTCTTTCATTTCTTCTTTATATGCTTATTCCTTCCATTTCTTTTTCTTATTTCATTGCTATAACCAGCTTTTCTAGTACTATGTCATGTAGAAATTGGGGCAATGGACATCCTTGTTTCACCTATGATTTTATTAGAAAGGATTCTAGTGAATTTCCATTACATATTTGCTTTAGATATAGACTATCATTTTAGGGAGAGTAACATTTATTCTTGTGCTTTTTTGTTTTTAAAGGAAATGACTTATATTTTGCCAAATGATTTTCTGTATCCATTAATAAGCATCACGCGATTATTGTTAGTTGTTTATAGTTTTCCTAACATTACATCAACCCTTCATTCACGGCATAAATTCAACGTGGTCATAGTGTATAATATTTGTGATACATTGCTTTAGCTTCTTTGTTAATATTTTATTAAAGATTTTCACACCAATATTCATTAGGGATATTGATCCCTAATGTTGATTTCTTTTTCTGTCTTGATCCTCCCCGGTTTGTGGTTCATCAATACCACATGTGCCATGGAAGACACTTGGTAACATCCATTCTTTTGCGATTTTTGCAAACAATTTATGTAAGAATTTACTTGCTCTTTATGTGTTTTGTAGAATTCATTTGTGAATCTGTCTGATCCTAGGTTTGGTTTAGTTTTTATCCTTTGTATATTCAGTTTCTTCTAATTGGATTGTTTGAAATTCTCTACTTTTTGTTCTGTTAACCTGGGTTTTTTACATTTTTGTAAATCTTCATTTATTTCATTTAAGTTGTTGGTTTTATTGGCATATAATTGAACAAAATAAGCTATTTGTAAACACACTTAGTATGTAGTTATTATTCAGGCATGCCTGACTCTCTATGACATAATCTGGGGTTTTCTTGGCAAAGATACTGGAGTGGTTTGCCATTTCCTTCCCTACAGCTCATTTCACAGATCAAGAAACAGGCAAACTGGTTTAAGTGACTTGCCCAGGGTCACCCAGCTAGTAAGTGTCTTAGGACTCATTTGAACTCAGATCTTCCTAACTGCAAGTTCAGCATTCTATCTACTGTGCTACCTGTGCCCAGCTGGTATGCTGTAGGTGGAATAAAAATGCTTATTCCCTTTCCTTCCTGCTTTCCCTTCCTTTCTCCTCTAAAATAGTTTTTAATAATATTTTTTATTTTTTTCTTCATTTCTTGTGAATCCTTTTCCATTTTTGTTACTGATAATTTAGATTCCCTCTTTATACTTTTTCATCAAATTAGCTCATGGTTTGTCAGTGTATTGGTTTTTCCCCCAAATCCACTCCAGGTTTAAATCTCCTAGAATTCAAGAGAACCCTTTTACTTAAAAGCTAACAACTCACCAAATTTTCCCTGTGAAATCCAGGACTGACCATAATCAATCATACCTCACTCTCCAAAGAGTTATAATTTTTTTTATTTTATCCTATTGAGTCTTATATGAGCTAAATATATGAGCTTATGAGTTACATGAATATAAGATCATAAATTACCCACTGCTCCAAAATTTCATCATAGTACACAATTCCACTTTTGTATCCTTGAAACCATTTCTTTGTACTCATCCTTTCCCAATTTTTAATAAATAAAACTTCTTTCTCTGTCCCTTTTAATGATAAAACTATGTATTGCAGCAGTTTTCCTTTATAATTTCTTGAAATACATTTAAGCTCTTTTTATCATTGTTTTGGTAATCCAGTAATTTAAAAGTTATTTCTCCTTGATCTATTTTCCAGGTCAGTTGTTTTTCCTATGAGATATTTCACATTCTTTTTTTTCTTCATTCTTCTGACTTTTATTAACTTGTTTCTTGATGTTTCATGGAGTCATTAATTTCTGCTTTACCAATTCTAATTTTTAGGGAATTATTTTCTTCATTAAGGTTTTGTAACCTCTTTTTCCATTTGGCCAACTTTGATTTTTAAGAAGCATTTTTATGCCTTTTTTTTAAACCAAGTTGTTAATTCTCTTTCATCATTTTCTTGCAAACTTCTCATTTCTTTTCCCAATTTTTTTTTGTCTACCACTCTTTGACTTTTTGAATACTTTTTTTTTCTTTAAAAAAAATCTCTTTCTCTAGGTCTTCTAGAAATTCTTGTTGGGTTTCTATCAAATCTACACTTTTTCTTTGAGGCTATGCTTGTAGATCTTTCCACGTTGTTGTCTTCTTCTTGTTTGTGTCTTGAGCTTCCCTGTCTCCAAGGTAGATTTCTGTAATTGGATTTTGTTTGTTTGCTCATTTTGTCATTTGCTCATTTTTCCAGCCTATTTCTTAACTTGGAACTTCATGTTAGAATTGGGTTCTGTTCACCTGGGCAGGGGTTGGGGGGAAGGGGCAGTCACTGTCCCAAGCTTCAGGGTTTTTGGTCCTGCTGTTTTCACAACCAGATCTAGGATTCTGTAAGTTTTTGATTCCTTCAAGGTGGTCTGATATAAGAGGTGTGGTCACTGCTTTCCTGGGCTGTACTTTTGTCCTTACCCAGGAAGGGATCCTGCTCCCTTGGAGCGACAAGTGCTAGCACTCCTTTCTGTCCTGAAACCTGAAACCCTTGCAAATGAAAGGGTCCTCTCTGTCCAGGAACTGAACATGGGCAACAGGGTTGCCCAGTACTGCACCCAGTGCTAGCACAGGGGTCCCTGTAATTTCTTTCTGACCAGTTTCTCATTCCCTTTACTATTTCTGGGTCATGATAGCTACTGAAAGTGCTGCTGCTGCCTCCAAGGCTCACAGCTGGCATTGCCCTTGCACGTGCTCAGTCATAGACTTCTCCTTCTGTTGTCTTGGGCTAGGAAAAATGTCTCACTCCAAACTTTTGTTGACTCTTCTACTCCAGAATTCTATTTGACATGTTATTTTAAAGTGGTTTGGAGGGAAATGTTTAGCTGGAATGCTTCCTCTACTCCATCATCATGGCAAATTATTGACCTTTTCCCTCATTTGTCTTGTAATCCTCCCCTCCCCTGCCCCCCCCCCCCAGGATCCAGGCCCTCCCACTTTCCTGGATGTTAGTTACCCCACCAGGAATTCTGATTTCCCTTCTGCTAGGGCAGGATGAATGTCCAGCAGATTTTGTCCAGCTTTTGTTACATCCCTGCCTCCCTTTATAGAAGCTCTCTCTTCTTCCATAGGAGCATTTATCAGTGGTAGCCCTTACGACCACTGAAATAAGATTTCCTTCTTTCTCCCTATTTCAATCTCCCCTTTTCCTCCTCACCAATTCGTCTGTAGGCTCTCTTTTCCTGAGAAACTACAGGAATTATTTTCCTTTCACTTTTAGCTTTTATTTGATCAGGGCACATGAAATATTCTCTCCACCTTCTTCCTCCCTTCCTTCCTCTTGGGCACCCTCCCATTCAATAATTTAGTTACACTCACAATTCATCCACCCATGTTGTTCAGTTGTGTCCAACTCTTTAGGACCCCATTTGGGGTCTTCTTTGCAAAGATACTGGAATGGTTGGCCATTTCCTTCTCCAGTTCCTTTTACAAATGAGGAACACAGGGTTGAGTGACTTGCCCAGGGTCACCCACTTAGTGTCTGAGGCTGGATTTGAACTCAGGTCCTCCTGACTCCAGGGCCAATGCTCTATTAACTGTGCCACCTAGCTGCCCCAAGGTGGTCCTTCTTCTCAAGATAAAACCCTCTCCATGCACCCTTGATCCCATTGTCATTTTCTGGAGCAGACTGCCCCCTTAACCATCCCCACTCTCATTAATCTTCGATGTCCTCGTAGGCATTGGTTGTTTCCTACAATCCCTGCTGGTTATCGCCCTGTCTCCTTCTACTCTGTATCTCTTTTGTGGCCAAACTTCTTAAAAAGATGCTCTCTGGTGCCTCCATTTCTTCTCACTCTTTTAAACCTTCTGTAATTGGGCTTCCAGCGTCATCATTAGACTGAAACTGCTCCCTGCAAAGTTACTGGTTTTCTTAATTTTCAAATGTAATAACCTTTTCTCAGGTATGTTTCTTAATCTCCATGCAGCCTTTGACGCTTTCAGGGGACCTCTCTTCCTGGATACTCTCTTCTCTAAGTTTTTAAGACATGGCTTTCTCCAGGTTCTTGATGGTTCTCAGCCTCCTTTCTAAAATCTTCCTCCAGATAAGTGACATGCATATCCCCCAAAGATCTACCCTGAACTCTCTTCTCACTTGGTGATTCTGATAAGTTTTAAATTTCCTTTTTATTGACTTCAGGGTGGTAATTTTATTTGCAAGTAAAATCACATGACCAGCTGAGGCTTTCTTTATGGTGCAGAATTTGGCTGAGATCTCCAGTAATTTAATCCAAATGACTAACTGGTCAGGAGTAAAATAATTTCCGGTTTAGCTTTATGATAAGCCCTACTTGGCTAGTTGTAAATTCCAGGGTAACACCTCTTATGTTTGCTGATCAATTTACCACTTGACTAGACATAATTTTACCCCTTTTGCTTCTTTGTCATATAAATCTCCTTCCTCTCCATTGGCCTGCTATATATTTTACAAGTTTATCTTTGAAATGTAAATCTTTATTTTCCCTTTCTGCAGCTATTAAATTCCAGTGTATCTTTTTCTTCCCCCTGAGGAATCTAGAGCCTATACAAGTGTTATGAAAACTAGTGTTCAGTAGTGATTTTTAGGGACCATGAGTTTAAATTCCCAGAATAAGCTATTAAAATGTCTGTCTTATGGAAGTGCACGTTAAAAATGAAAAAATGAATGACTTTAAAAAGTCTCTGCATGTTGTTAAGTATGACTGGCAGTAGACCTATCAATGGATCCTTAAATACTATCATGATCCCATCAGCTCCCATAGGTTAAATTTTCATCTCTGTGGATTTCCATATCTGTGTATATATTTGGGATGTATGCATATGCTTCTCCAACCCTGGTCTGTCTCTAGCTTGTCCAGTCTATCTGCATTTTAGACATTTTGATTTGAATGTACTATAGGAATTCCCAACTTGTCAAAACCAGAACTCACTATCCATCCCCACCAATTCTTCTCTTCCCAATACTCCTATGACCATCAATGTCACCACCATCCTCAGTCACATGTGCCTTTGGCTTGTTTTCAACTCGCTCTCATCTCAATTCATTGTTAAATCTGGTCATTTCTTTCTACTCACATAGCCCACCCCCCTAGTACAGACCCTCATTTCTCACCCAGACTACAAGTTTTCTAATTAGCCTCCTTGCCTCATCTCTCCCTACACCAATATGTTCTCCACTCACCTCCAAAGTGATTCTCTTGTAGGTGACACCCTTCTCAATAAAGTCCAGAGCTTCCCTATTACTTCCAAGATCAAATACAAAGGCCTGCTTTGTCATTTAGAGCCTTTCCCATGGCCCCTTCTTATCTTTTCAGTCCTCTTACACTTTCAGGGTTTCCTTACCTCCATGGATTCCATGTTCCTGCCACACCAGCCTGGCTGCCATTCTTCTCCAACTACGCTTTATTTTCTGAGTGTTTTTTCTCCTTTCACTGGCTGTCCCCCATACCTGTAATGTTCTCCCTCCTCATCTCTGCCTTCTGGCTTCTCTGCCCTCCTTCAAGACTGAGATGAAATCTCCCCTTCCACAAGAGGCCATTCCTGTTGTCTCCCTTCACATCCCACCCCAGTGCTAGTGACTTTCTTCAGAGTACCCTCCATGTTCGCTATCTATACTCATAGTTACCAAGTTGAATGTGAGCTCCTTCAGGGGAGGAATTTTTTTTCTTCTTTGTTGCATCCTTTAGCCTTAGCAGTGTCTGGCACATAGGAAGCAAGAGTAATATTGTTCAGTGAATAGAGCACCGGCCCTGGAGTTAGGAGGACCTGAGTTCAAACCCAGCCTCAGACACAACACAAATAATAGCCGTGTGACCTTGGGCAAGTCACTTACCCCTGACTGCCCTCCCAAAAAAAGCAAAAAAAAAAAAAAAAGAGTAATACTGTTAAGTGCTTGTTGACTGCCTAAACCCAACGTATTTGCCTTTTCCACATCTTTTTTCAAGTGTTCTATTTGGAGGTTCTTATTTCAAGTGTTCTGTCTGGAGGTGCAAATCCTAATCACCTCCCCAAACTCCTAACTTCCTTAGCTCAGGTACTGCCTCCTAGAGGAAGTCTTTCTTGATTTTCCCATGTTTCTGATGTTTTCTGCTTTTTGAAAGGATGCTGTATTTGCTTCTAAGTGTACAGGATGTATCGCCACAGAGATGTTACTCGAGCACCAAAACTCCCAAAGGCAGCCTGAACCAGATGAAAATGTCACTGGAAAATGTTCAACAAATATGAATTTTAAAAAATACAACCCAAGGGAGAAAATGTTCCTTTGTGGTTTATAACCAAGGCACAGGGACCAGTTACAATTGGATTTGAAACTCTGGTTGTTTTTTAATATATTAACTGTTGGGGGCCAGGAAGTAATGGTATATGGGCTAGTGCCTGCTTGCTTGATGTATGACCTTAAAAGGTAATGAATAGAGCTGTGGAAGATGATTGGCTATGTGTATCTATAAGTTGTTCTGATACGGAAGTTCAGGGCAGTCGCGATGTAGCTGAGCCTGAATAAACAACTCCTGCAAACCTCGGGTGCTCTGTCTGGTAATTCCTCCTAGGAGGCCAGTGACGACCGAAGACTTACCATGGGTAAGTAAGAGGACAGGATATCAATAGCCCACCACAATTAACTGTATAATTGCAACACCTAACATAACAGGTGCTAATTTGCTTGAATTTGAATAGGAGATAATGAAACTTTCTTAAAGTAAAAATGCATCTGAATTATTGGACTTACAAAAGAATAATTCCATGATCTAGAGTGGTTTGCTGTTGCCTTCTCCAGCTCATTTTACTCATGAGAAAACTGAGGCCAACAGGATGAAGTGACTTACCCAGGGTCGCACGGCTACTAAGTGTCTGATGTGAACTCAGGAAGGCAGCACTGTGTACAGTGCTACCTAGCTGTCCCCACTACCAAAGAGAAGATGGAGACTTTTATCTGTTCAGTAGGATTCTATCAATTTAACTGCATGCCTCCTCCCCCAAATCTGTAGAATCACGTGTCCTAGGTTCAAGTAAACAATTCCAAGGGTTTGATGGTAGCAAATAGTTCTCCAAAGGAGAAAAAAATCCAATGCTCAATCCAGCTATATTACAGTGGGGTTTTATTGAAGGATTTAAATTACAGCTGGTTAGATCTTGAAAGAAAAGCAGGTGTAGGGATTGTGAAACATGCCATAGTCCTCTTACAGGATATTTCCAAGATAAGGGGCTAGTTTCTCTAGGCCTTTAGAGTTTCTTTTTAATTAAAAATTAAATTAAGTTCAAATCATGAATTTAAGATTCATACAAACTCACACAAACACATTTCAATCTACAAGTATTTATTAAACACCTACTGTGTGCTAGGCACTGGGTATACAAATACAAAGAATGAAACAATCCCTACTCACTAGGAGCTTACATGTTAATTAATGGTGGAGTCAAGTACATATATAAATGTATACAACATAAATAAAAACGGAATAAATACAAATATATACAGAGAAGTTAAATAGAAGATAGTGGAGTAGGGAGGGTACTAGCAGTTGGGGAGCAGGAAAGGCTTCATGCAGAAGATGGTGCTTCGGCAATATCGTACAAGAGGGCTCTACGCAGCAGAGAGGAGAGAATGCATTCCAGGCATGTGGGCCAACCAGAGCAAAAACTGGGGAGACAGGATGGAGTGTCATGTAGGAGAAACAGAAGCCAGTCTGGCTGGATTGCAGTGTGAGGGGGAGTAATGCCAGTCAGTCTGAAAGATGGGGGCAGTGGGACAGATTGTATAGGCTTTTAAAAGCTAAACAGAAGAGTTTACATTTGACCCTAGAGGCAATAGGAAGCCACCGGAGTTGACTGAGAAGAGTCATATGACTGAATCTATTCTTAAAGGAAATTACTTTTGCAGCAATGTGCAAATAGACCAGAATGGAGAATAACTGGGGGAGGGGAGATCAATTAGGAGGTGGTTGTAATACTCTAGGCAAGGTGATGAGGGCCTAAACTAAGGTAGTAGCTGAGTGAATAGAGAAGAGGTTGAATGTGAGTGAGAGGCTGTAAAGGATGTGGTATAAGGGAGAGTGAAGAGCCAAGGATAATACCACAGTTATGAATCTGGCAGACTGGAAAGATGGTGGTGCCCTAGACAGATACAGGGAGGTTTGGAAGCGGAGAAAGTTGAGCTTGCTGTTGGACATGTTGAGCTTTAAATGCCTCCAGGACATCCACTTGCAAGTTTCAGATCTGTGCCAATTAATCTGGATGATTACTGCTTTTTAATATGGTCTGAGGTCTAGTACAGCTACACCACTTCCTTTCCATTGTTTCTCTTCAGTCTTGACCTTCTGTTCTTCCAAATGAATTCTGGAATTTTTTTCTAGCTCTGAATCCTCTGATAGGTTTGACTGGTATGGCACTAAATAAGCAGTCATTTCGGCAGTACTGTCTTTATTATTGGCACATCCTACCCACGAGGAATTAAAATTTCTCCAATTATTTAAGTCTGTCTAGGTCTGTAAAATGTTCTGTAGTTGTATTCATTATATTCCCATGTGTCTTGGCACATGGACTACCAAATATTTCATACATCCTACTTATTTTGAATGGAATTTCTTTATCCAGGCCTGATGGATTTTGTTGGCAATATACAAATACTGATGATTTATGTGATTTCAAATCCTGAAACTTCACTTAATTTTTCTGTTAGCTCTTTTGAGTTCTCTAGACAGACCATTATATCATCTGCAAAAGATGGTAACTGCTTTTCCTTTTTCTATGCTTACGCCTTCAAATCAATTTGATCCAAGAAAATCAATCAATGGAAAAGATTCAGTACATAAGATATAAAAACAAATACAATGTTTGATAAATCTAAAGACCCCAACTCCAGGAGGAAAGGCTTACTTACAAAACCTACTGGGAAATAATCTGGTAAAAATTAGGCATACACCAATATCTTGAAACTCTAAATGAATATATGGCTTACATATAAAAGGTCACATCAAAAACAAATGAGAGGATCTGTGAAAAAAAATATTTTTAGAGCTATGGGTAAGGGAAGAATTCATGACTAAACTAGCAATGGGGAAGATCATATAAGATAAAATAGATAGTTCTGATACTAAAAAATTAGTTTTTACATAGATGAAACTAATGCGGTTAAAATTAGAAGGCAATGAAGAAAACATTTGAAATTTCTCTAATAACAACCACATAATCAAGACATATAAGGAACTACTTCATATTTAATAAGAGCCATTTTCCAATAGAAAAAATGGTCAAAGGATATGAACAGGCAGTTTTCAAAGAAAGAAATCTAGCCTATCAATTAGTCATATGAAAAAAATGTCTCAAATTACTAATATAGAAATGCAATTTAAAACAACTGATTATACCTTTATATCCATCAGACTGGCAAAGAGGACACTAAAAAATGACAGTTGTTGGAGTAATGACAAGAAAACAGGCATACTAATTCTTTGTTAGCGGTGTTCTGAATTTGTCCAGCCATGGAAAGCAGTTTGGAACTATTCCCAAGAAGTTATTAAACGCTGCATATCATTTGTTTCCTGCATTTATTTTTGCTCTGAACTTAACAAACTAAATCAACTAAGTTAGTGAACATAGAACAGAGAGGGTTACACATAAAAATGAATCTTTACTACATATAGCTTTCTTTTCATTTTAAATACATGATAAATTCAGCATGTTATTTTCAGAATTGTTCTGCTTGTGATTCTTCCAGCTTTCCTTCTATTGTCTTCAGTGCATTTTAAACATGTTTCAATGACCCTCTTTTTGAGGCAGTAGGGGAAAACCTATCCCTAATTCCCCCCTACTCCACTGAGGGAAAAAAAAAAAAAACTTTTTTAAAAAATTGTGCATGCCTTTTTGATTCATTCCTACCACTACTAAGTCAATACCCTAAAGAGATCAAAAGAGAAAAAAAAGTCCCATATGTACAAAAATATTTATAGTAGCTCTTTTTGTAGTGGCAAAAAACTGGAAATTTAAAGGCGTGCCCATCAACTGAAGAACAGGTGAACAAGTTACAATATATGAATGTAATGGATTATTGCACTGTAAAGAAATTATTAAAGGGATGGTTTCAGAGAAATTGATAAGAATAAACAGAACCAAGAGAACAATTTATACAACCACATTATAAAGACAATTTTCAAAGACTTAAAAACTCTGATAAATGCAATGACAAACCGCAATTCCAGAGGAACAATGACAAAGCATCACAGCCACCTCAGAGAGGTAATAAACTAAAGTTATAGAATCAGACATACATTTTTAGAAATGGCCAGTGAGGAAGCTTGCTTAACTAGGCATCTGTTACAAAAGGTTTTTGTTTCTTTTTCTTTTCAATGGGGGAGGGAGGGGTTTGGAGAGGGAAGGAATTAGAAGAAAGGAGTGTTAGGAGTGTTAAGAGTGTTTCCCTGGAAGAAAAAGAAAAAATTCCCAACAGGCAATTACCATGTGGGAAAGGAACTCAAGCAAGAGATTTTATATGTGTGTGTGTACAATATGTATGTATGTATATATATACACACACATACAGATAGATAAGACACATATATATGTATAACCAAATATTCAATATGCAAAAATGAAAAAAGGATTATATATGAAGCTGTGGTCTTGTTTATTTAAGAAAAGGTGTATTAAATTTAGCCAGGTAATTATAAAATTGCCATTTGTGTTATTTTCTGAACTTGTTTCCTTTCTTGTATTTTTACATGTTTTACTGATGTTCTTTCACTTTAATTTTGTATCTCTGTCACTACTTGCTAAGGCACTGTAAGTACCCTCTCTGTGTAACAAACAAGTATAGTCAAACAAAACAGATCAACTTACTGGCCATGTCTGAAAATCTGCTTCATTCTACGTTTCTAATCCAGTAACTTTCTGGTAAGAGGTGAAGAGAGCAATGTGGGCTAGGCAAAGGTCAGTCCTACCACATAACCTGGGGCAGGTTGACAAGGTCCTGAGGCACAGATGGAATTTCAACAGAGGAAATTATTAGACTGTGATACAGCTCAAAATTCAAGTTACATAGGCAATAGGAAAACTTCTAGACAGTCTTCTGCCACAAAGGAAGCAAAACCACAAAGGTTTCTTTGATTCAAGTCTGACAGGAGGCATTGTACTCGTGACATAATATCTGATGGCCCTTTGGACATACCCAGAAAGGGATACTTGATGCCACCAATCAAAGCTCACTTCTATGGAGGAAAAAAAGGATACTAGAACTCACCAGAATCAGATCAAAATGTGTCTTTGACCTGTACTTGACAACTATATCCTTCTAAAATAAATCCATTTTATAGCCATTTCTTGTGTGAAATCAGTTATTTATGCCACTCTGTTATTACCTGTGTTTAGGACAGCTTCCAGCAGCCCCCTAACACAGCTTACTTCATCATCTATCTTCTGAAGTCATGATTGGTCACTGCATTTGTCACATTAAAAAAAATCAAGATTATATCAATACATAAAAAGTTTTTGATTAAAATACAACACTGTCACTTTAGAACACTGAAAAAGCCTAATAAGTGCACCTTTCCTTACTGAGTATAAAACTTAGAGCTAACATCATCTGTGACAAACACCAGATTTTATGATCAATCACAAGCAAATTGTTAGCACTATTTTTTATATAGTTCCAGAAATGCTAGCTGTAGCAAAAAGACAAGAAAAAGAAATTAGAAAAAGCACATACAAAGAAAAAATGAAATAGAACTGTAGATGATATTAAAGATTAGAGATTCAATATAAAATTGAAACAATAACTTCAATCAAAAAGGACTTAAAATCACAAAAATTGTCAGCTTTTCTGTACATTAACAAAAATCAGCAGAATAAGAAATGGACTTTCATTCAAAATAATTAATTACAACTGGGATTCTACCTAGCAAGTCTCATTCAGGACTTCTATGGCCGAAAGTAGACTTCAACGGAAAAGACAGTAACTATTCATGGTTGGGTTCAGTACACTGTGTTCCTCAACCAACCTTTCCCATGCTGATACAAACACTAGAATCTTATTTGGCTGGGAGGTTGCAAAATGTCATTTTGTACCAGGAAATTTTGCTGCTCTTAACCATTTAGGAAGACGAACTGGCCAGGGTTCATATGTTTGAGTTGAAGGACATGTTCCCAACTCAAGTAGTTTCTGAAGCAACTTGTCCTTAGTATATATTAAAGACTTCTAGTTGAATCCAATGGAGGTGCTCACTGGGGGCAGGGAAGGGACACTGCTGATGTGCAGATATTCATAATTAATTTAAAGATAATAGACAGTAGGTGACATTGGAAAGTGACAATTACCTCTGGATGGGCAAACTCCTCATTTTGGAACTAAATAGTTTGAAAATGACCTTGACAATGCTATTCTTTTTTTAACCTGTTTTTTGTTTTTTCCTTTTTGGAGGGGAAGGCAGGGCAGTTGGGTTTAAGGGACTAGCCCAAGGTCACATGGCTAGTAAGTATTAAGTGTCTAAGGCCGGATTTGAACTCAGGTCTTCATGACTCCAGGGCCAGCGCTCTATTCACTGCACCACCTAGCCATCCCAGACAACACTATTGTTAAGAGCATAGGTGCAAAGCCTTTTACAGAAATTATACAGGGGAAAAAGAATTACTGACCTTTTATCATGTAACTATATGAAACTGCAAATGACTATGTTTCAAAGAAAACTAATTATCTTTAAAAAACAAAACAAGAATTTAATGAGCACTTGCTCTGTATAGGGCTAGGGATACAAGCAAAATGAAATATGCTGGCCCTCAAGTAGCTTACGTCCTTTAAAATTTTTTTTTTATTCTAAAGTTAATGGAAAAAGAATATTTCTTGTGATTCAAATGAATGGGGAAAAGAAACAGAATTTTTCCATATGCAAGGTAGGAGAGAAAAAACAGGATATGTGAAAATATGAACGTCTATTATACACAGCCTGTTTTTTTAAAAAGTATACAATAAAATTCAACACATTACTTTCAAAGCTATCCTACTTGTCTATTTTCTTCTGCATATCCTTTATGTCTCTTCTTAAAAAAAATACTGCAAAGAGTCTCCTCTTCTTTCTTTTCTTTACAAGATCCCTCTCCCCCAACACAAAAAGAATAACACAATCCTTGTAACAAATAAGCATAGTCACACCAAGCAAATTCACACATTTGTCGTGTCCAAAATCACATGTCTGTGTCACTATGTACCTGGCACCCATCCCTCCTTTCACAAGGTGGGCAGCACACTCCCTTAGCAGTCCTCTGGAGTTGTGGTTATTTATTGCATTGATCAGAGTTCTCAAATCTTTCAAAATGAAGACGATCAATTCTTAACATGTATATAAAAAGCATTAAAATAATCTTATCTAATGCAAAAGATTCTTCTATTTAGGAAAAGTCTCCCAAAACAGGAGATGCACTTTGCAATTCAGGTATATAGTCAAAAGTGGTCATAATAATGAATGAGACTAATAACAATAATAACTGTAACAAAAATAATGCTGCTGGCTTGATCCATCCATTAGCCTCATTACTAAAGGTAAGTTTTCATATATCAATAGTGCCTCAAAACTGTGAGGTGGCTCACAGCAGTCAGAATAAGGCACTGGCTAACAAATGAATAAAGGCCACCCAAAACACCCTGCTACTTTTCAGCAGCTTGTGCAAAAATCAATCAGTGTTACAAACTAATAATGGGAGGTGCTTGTTTACCTGGATATCTCTAACTAAAAGACCGGGAAATAACAGTACCAAAAGACTGCCTAAATACCACTAGCTTAAATTTGTGAGCTGTTAAGCATAGAATCTCCAATGTGGGTCACATTATACTGTAACAGGAAGTTTCTCTCTTAAGAAAACAGACATTACTGTAACCGGAAACAAAATTTCATCTGACTTCTTTAGAACTGAATAAATGATGATTTCATTTGATAACTTTTTAAAGTCAATCTGAGAGATATCCAATAAAGTGGCCCAGGGATATGTGCTGAATCCCAGGCTATATGAGTTTTATAATGGCTTAGAAGACAAGGTTATCAAAAACCATGACAAAAGCCTGGAAGGATAACTAACACTTTGGACTATCTAGTCAGGATTCCAAAAAACTTAGCATGTTAAAATATTAGTCCAAATTAAATAAGATGAAATTTCATAATAACATATAAATACTTACACCTGAGTACAAAGGAGAAACGGTATAGCTAGAGTACAGTTGATCTGAAACACATCTGGAGATATGAGTAGAACAGAGGCTCAGAAAGAGTCAAGTATTGTGAAAGAATAGTCCAAAAGGCTAATTCAATCTTAGGTTGCATGAGAAGTACAATCATCAGAATGAAGGAGATACTGCCACATTGTTAACTCTGTCCAGAGCAAGTCTACGACATGAGTTCTTAACTTAGGGACCACAAATAGATTTCAGGGGGTCTGGGAACACAAATGGAAAAAATATTTTGATAGTTGTATTTCAACATCAGTTTTCTTCATAATCCTAAATATTTTATGTTATACATTTAAAAGCATTATTCTGAGAAGAGGTCCATAGGTTTCACCAGATTGCCAATGGGGTCCATACAACAAAAAAAGCCAAGAACTTCTAATCTAAAATAGTCATCTGATATTTTTCATCTCTGGATTTCTCACCCTGAGACCTAAGCTGACTTGTGAATGTTATCACATAGCTCCCTATATTTAGATGGCCTTAGTCACATTTCATATTCCACAACAGAAATCTTGCCACCTTTATTTAAAGCCACCATATGCATACCCCTGCTCCCATATTCCCCAATGCCTGTTTTTCCAGCTCAGGAACCATGGCAAAAATTATATTAATGCTGTTATTACTGCTAAAAAAAAAAAAAAGCATGTGAACCAATTTCTCTACGGCTCCATTCACCCTCCCTGTGAAATCTCTCAAAACAATTTTCCTGGGTACACATTCCCCTAAGTTGCATGGTTTTAGCCAATTAGAATGTAAGCTGCTTAAAAGCAGGGAATGTCTCATTTTACATTTGTATCTCCAGCACTTAGCATAGTATTTGCCAAATATTTGCCATGTAGTATGTATTCATTTGCACATTCTAGGAACCACATGTTAGTATTATCTGAGAAATGTACAGCAAAAGGCAACTAGAAAGGCAACAGGCCTTTACTTCATGACCAACTCATAAGGATGAGTGGAAAGAACTAAAAGATATTTCACCTGAGGAGAAAATGTCAGTGTTGGTGGTGGTGGATAAACGACACAATAACTATCTTCAAATATCTGCTGTGTTGTCAGTGGAGATTAAGCTTTTCCTTGGCTGCAGGTGAAACTAGGAGAAATAGGGAGAAGTTGGAGGGGAAAAAGCATGAGGAAGGGAGTAAATGTAGCTTTTTTTCAAAGAAAAAAAACCTAATAATTAGCCCTATCCAAAAATGGAATCAGCTTCCTTGGGAGGCAGCAGGTTCACCCTCTTTAAAAATCTTAAAAGAAATTCCAGGTGGTAATCTGAAATGTTGTAGGGGCAATTTTGTTTCAAATGAAGGTTGAACTTGATGGCTTCTAAAACCCCTTCCAAATCTGTGATTCTGTGACTAGAATTTTCTGAAGCTTTTCCCCTCCATTATGTATTTGCAGTTAAATTCCAGCATGACATCTGGAATGAGGCATGGTCTATTCATTACATTTGTGGAGATTCTCACCAATATAAATTAGCTGATGTTCTGTGAGTTGTCTCCTCTTGATGAAGGTTTTCCCAATTTTTAAAAAAAAATTGTTCACCATAATGATTTTATGATGTATAAAAAAGATTTGACTTGGCCTGAAGGCTTTCATTATATCCAGAGTTTCTCTCTCCAGTATGAAGTCTCTTATGATCCTCTCTCTCTACTTTTTGAAAGTTTGCTCCCATCACACTATGTCCTTGCCTTCAGTATGAATTTTCTTTTGTGCGATATTTTATTTTCCCATGAAACCTTTTCCATAATCTGTACATTCACATGTTTTGTCCAGCATAATAGTCTGTTTCTTAAAGTTTATATAACATTTTAAAAAATGCCACTCATTACATGAAAAAGATTTCCCAAATGAGTTTTCTAGTGTATATTACTTTCCCTTTCAGCTGAAAGTTTTCCTATTCATTTGAATCACAGGGTTTATGCCCATTATGAATCCCATGCTTCCAATGAACTATGTGAAGTTTCCTCAAATTCACTATATTCAAAGGGTCTATAAGTACTGAATTATAATTGTTTAAGCTTTGACTATAGGCTAGTGCCCCTTCACTTTATTCAATGTGTTTCTCTCCCCTACAAGTTTTGTGATGCTTATTAAGGCTTCCCTTTTGGCTGAAGGCTTTCCCACAATGGTTACATTTATAGGGCTTTTCTCCAGTATGAACTCTCTTATGTGAATTAAGGTTTGTCTTTTGGCTGAAAGCCTTCCCACATTCATTACATTCAAATGGTTTTTCTCCAGTATGAATTCTCTCATGTTGTAAAAGGGAAAAGCTATTCCTGAAGCCTTTCCCACATTCCATACATTCAAAGGGCTTCTTTCTAGAATGAATTATCTTATGCATTTTAAGATTTCCCTTTTGGCTGAAGGCTTTCCCACACTCATTACATTCATAGGGTTTCTCTCCAGTATGGCTTCTCTGATGTCTCAAAAGGACTGAGATGTGTCTGAAGCCTTTCCCACATTCGTTACATTCAAAGGGTTTCTCTCCACTATGAATTCTTTCATGTTGTAAAAGGTAAAAGTTATTACTGAAGCCTTTGCCACAAACACTACATGAATATGGTTTCACTCCAGCATGCATTCTCTTATGTGAATTAAGGCTTGCCTTTTGGCTGAAAGCCTTCCCACATTCATTACATGAATATGGTTTCACTCCAGTATGAATTCTCTTATGTGAATTAAGGCTGGCCTTTTGGCTGAATGCTTTCCCACATTCATTACATACATAGGGTTTCTCTCCAGTATGAATTCTCTTATGGGAATTAAGGTTTGTCTTTTGTCTGAAGGTTTTTCCACATTCATTACATTCATAGGGTTTCTCTCCAGTATGAATTCTCTCATGTTGTAAAAGGGAAAAGCTATTCCTAAAGCCTTTCCCACATTCTGTACATTCAAAGGGCTTCTTTTTAGAATGAATTATCTTATGCATTTTAAGATTTCCCTTTTGGCTGAAAGCTTTCCCACATTCATTACACTCATAAGGTTTCTCTCCAGTATGAGTTCTCTGATGTCTCAAAAGGATTGAGATGTACCTGAAACCTTTCCCACATTCAATACATTCAAAGGGTTTCTCTCCAGTATGAATTCTCTCATGTTGTAAAAGATAAAAGCTATTTCCAAAAGCTTTCCCACATTCATCACATGAATATGCTTTTTCCCCAGTATGAATCCTTCTATGTGAATTAAGGTTTGTCTTTTGGCTAAAGGCCTTCCCACATTCATTACATACATAGGGTTTCTCTCCAGTATGAATTCTCTCATGCTGTGAAAGGGAAAAACTATTCCTGAAGCCTTTCCCACATTCCATACATTCAAAGGGCTTCTTCCTAGTGTGAATTATCTTATGCATTTTAAGGTTTCCCTTTTGGCTGAAGGCTTTTCCACACTCATTACACTCATAGGGTTTCTCTCCAGTGTGACTTCTATAATGCCTTAAAAGCACTGAGATATGTCTGAAGCCTTTCCCACATTCATTGCATTCAAAGGGTTTTTGTCCAATATGCATTCTCTCATGTTGTAAAAGATGAAAGGTATTTCTAAAGCTGTTACCACATTCAATACATTCAAAGGGCTTCTTTTGAGTATGAGTTATCATGTGCATTTTAAGATTTCCCTTTTGACTAAAGGTCTTTCCACATTCACTACACGAATATGGTTTTACTCCAGTATGAATTCTCTTATGTGAATTAAGGCTGGCCTTTTGGCTGAAGGCTTTCCCACATTCATTACATACATAGGGCTTTTCTCCAGTATGAATTCTCTTATGTGAATTAAGGTTTGCCTTTTGGCTGAAAGCTTTCCCACATTCATTACAGTCAAAGGGTTTCTCTCCTGTATGAACTCTCTCATGCTGTAAAAGGGAAAAGCTATTTCTGAAGCCTTTCCCACATTCCATACATTCAAAAGGCTTATTTCTAGAATGAATTATCTTATGCATTTTAAGGTTTCCCTTTTGGCTGAAGGCTTTCCCACATTCATTACAAATATAAGGTTTCTCTCCAGTATGACTTGTCTGATGTCTCAAAAGAACTGATCGATGCTTGAAACCTTTCCCACATTCACCACATTCAAAGGACTTCTTTCCATTATGAATTACCTCATGGATTTTTAGGCTTCCCTGCTGTATAAAGGCTTTCCCATATTTATTAATTAAGTAGGGTTTCTCACCACAGTGAGCTCTCTTCTGTTCATGCAGGTTTCCTTTCTTCCTAAAGGCTTTTCCAAATTCATTACATCTATAGAGTATATCTCCAGTATGATTTTTCTCATGTTGCCCTAAGTAGTGTTTACTGCTGAAGACTTTCACACACAAATTACATTTATATGGTTTATCTTCAGTATGAATTCTGTGATGTTCATCTAGGTAAGCTTCCCCACATTCATTATATTCAAAGGGATTCTTGGAAGTAAGAAATATCGTATGTATTTTAAGGTGTTGATTCTGACCGAAGACTTTGCCACAGTCGTTACAACCACAAGGTGTACCTCCAGTATGTATTTTTTGATCTTGGCCTAGATCATTTTTACTGCTGAAGACTTTCCCATATTCATTAAGTTCAAGTGGTTTCTCTTCAGCTTGAAGTCTTCCAAATACATTATATTCATGAAGAAAATCTAGGGGAGAAAAGGGTGTCGATATTCAATGCTCTATGATGAAAGCAAAATGGAAAGGCTTCAAGGTGAAAATAAGGAAAAGAATGCTGGAAAAACTGAGTGGTATCCTTGTTAGAAGGTGGAAGAATGAGAACACAGGAGAGAAAGGGAAAAAAAGACTCTTGACAAGGGGGAACAAGCAAGATATAGGGCTCTTTCAAAATAATGGGGAGCCATGACCTATGACGTTGGCACAATTCCTTATACTCCAAATAACATGATGAGGATTAATAGGTGATGACATGAGACCATCCACTAAGGGTTCAAATGAGAACAGACACAAAATGTTAGTTATAAAATTCCTCCCGAGGGGTACAAAGTTGGTTATTTATCAATAATATTAAAAATAGTGATATCAAATGATTTTCAGGGCATGAATCCAAAAAGGTACACATTTATAAGACTGGTCAAAACTTGACTATTACCTAATTCTGGTGATTCGTTAAGGGACTAATGCTATTTCCTAGATAGCATCACTAGGAATTATGAAGCCCTGGGCAAAACTCCAAAGTCTCTAAGAATAAAGGTAGTCTTTTTATGTCTTGCTAATATAAGGCAGGGGAATAAAAGGAAATAAATAGGTTTTGGAAAAGAAAATCTAGTTATGAGGGTAGAAACAGAACTTTGTATTTCTGGAATAGATTCAAGTACTATAACGGCAGAATCCTGACCATGGATTTAATGAGCCCCAAAAGACCTGGCAATGGAAATCTTGGTCTCAGATGTTTATATACAAACGCATACAGAATTAGTTATAAACAAGGGAATAAAAGAATCTGCTGCAAAGAGATAAACTCGACTTCCCAGGTCAAATATAATTTCCCCCCCAAAAATGGAAGAATAGAGTTACAAATTATAAACCAGTAAGTTTCCCTGCAATTCCTGCTGAAATTCTAAGATTTTAAAGGTAGAGTTACTGAAAATCTAGAAAAGGAAACTATGAGAAAAAAAGAGTCAGCAAGGATTAATCAAGAAAATATCCTCAAAGATTAACTTAATTTCTTTTCTGACTGTATTAGACCAGTGAGAGTTACAGTGGATAGAACAACTGCCTCAGAATCAGAATGATGTGGTTTCAAGTCACTTAATCTCAGTGGCCTAAGGAACTTTCTAAAATTATAAGTTATAGCAGTAACCAGTCTGCAATGGTAGAAGAAATTTCTGCCTGCAGAGCAATTTACATGGATGAAATTATGTCTGGACCAATGTAAAAATAGTTCAGAGAAACACTGTTGATAACTTGCCTGGATTTTTTTTTCCAAAGCATAAGATGAAATTTTTCATGTTATTTCAATGGACAAGATGGACAAGAGCACAGTAAGGTAGATGTAGAAACCACTGAATGACTAAAACCAAGTAGCCATTAAAGTCATCCTGCCAATTTAAGAAACAATTTTTTAGTGCACTGGCCTCCAAAATGGAGACCTCCCTCACCCCAAGAGCTGTTCAAGACAATCCACTGTGGTAATAAGGTTGGGGCTAAACCTGTGGTTTCACTGACATAAAGAACTGTAAAAAGGAACCCCTACCCTTTACCAACCAATACAAGTCCTTCTCTGCAACTTATAATCTTAGAAAACTTCCAAGACCACTGAGAGATTAAGTAACCTATCTAGGATTCCAGACATAGTACATCAGGTGCATAACTTGAACCCAGATCTTCCTGGGTCAGCAGCAAGCTCTTTTATTTATTACAACATGCCACCTCTTAGGAGAGAAATAGTAAAATTTCTTTTTATTATTTAGTTTTGCAAATATTTACTATGCATATCGATATTAATGTCTTCACTCAGTATCTATGTCACATGATGTGTTATATACAGGATATGAGGTATCCTGGGAAGAGTACTCTTATTCATTTGTTTGATATTGTATTATTCAGTGCACTGCAGTTTATGTATGCTCAGCTGAAATTAATTTACAGATTAAATGATCAAAGTTTTACTCAACTCACAAAACAGTCAAACATTTTCAAAACAGTTTCCTGTAAAGATAGTATTGGTTACACCTGGCCGTGTAACCTTGAGCAAGTTACTTAACCCCAATTGCTTTAAAAAATAAAAAAGATACTATTGGTTAAAGATATTAGCAATGTGAACACAAGTGACCAACAAGAAAATGAATAAGGTAGTATCTCTACTCCTTGAATAAGTTCTTTGTGGGCCACATTATGAAGTTATGTTAAAATTAAATCTGATAAGCAGTCACCCAAAAAAACTTAGAAACTGTCAAGATTGGGTTAAATATGAATTAACAGTGAAAATTAATGAACTGAATATGCCTTTGAAAATTAGAAAGCCAACAAATATAATAAAATTAGCAATACTATCAAAGCCAATTTATAAATTTAGTGCTATACCAAAATACCAATAGGATACTTTACAAATCTAAACAAAATTACAAAATTCATTTGTAGGAACAAAAGACCTAGACTTTATAATGAAAGAAGGTAGAAATGAGGAAAGAATAGCACTTCTTGACCTAAAACTATTGTAAAGAAGCAAATAAAAAAGCAATTGGTATTGGTTAAAAATAGAAAAGGATATCAATGTAAAGGACTAGACAAGGAGACACACAAATGACTGAGTTTAATAACTCAGTGTTCAATAAACCTAAAAATAAAATTACCTAGGAATTATGACTCACTTTGAAAACTAGAAACTACTTTGGCAGAAATCTGATTTAGAACAACAGCTTACACCACATTCCATAATCAATTCAAAATAAATACATGATCTGATTAAATATCATAGAATAAAAAAAATTAAGAGAAGAATATCACGAAGCTTTTTCACAGCTGAGGGTAAAAGAATTTTTAACTAGTCAAGGTACATAGACAATTGCAAAAGATGAAAACAGGTCATTTTGATTACATGAAATAAAAAAGCTATAGAAATAACAAAATTAACACAACTAGGAAAAGGGAAGTAGTCTGCTGGGAAAAAAAAAACTTTTGTATCAAATATCTCTAATAAGGGAGCGATATCCAAAATATACAGACAGCTAAAAGAAATATATAAGACCAAAAGTCAGTCCCCAATGGATAAATCATTTAAATATATAAACTTTTCTCAAAAATAATTGCAAAATGTAAACAATCACATGAAGGAACACTCCAAATCATTAATATGATCAATTTAAAAATTTTTTTAAATCCTAAAGTTTCACTTAGAAAACTGGCAAAGATGACAAAAGATGGGAAGTCAAGGTGCAATAGATTATGGAAAAACAGGTACCTAATGGAATGTTTGGTGAATCTGTGGATTGAGTACTATGCAAAAGAAATGACAAAAATATCCAAACACTTTGACCCAGATATTCCACTTAGATTTCCTCTAAGAGATCACTGACAAAATTCTGGCCCCATATACACCAGAATATTTACAGCAGTACTTATATATCATTTTTTTTATGGTAGCAAAGAAGCAGAAACAAAGTAGGTGTTAATAAATTAAGAAACAGATAAACACATCTTTGGTGTATTAACAATCTGCTCCTTTACTCTGACTTTGTGTAAAGAAGTAGCTAGCACTCTTTTGCCACTGCAAATGCTTCTTCCAACCTCTCCCAAATTCTACCACGTTTTAAAAATACTTAATGACGTCAGTGTCCCCACTCAGTAACTATGTCAAATGATTAGGTGTTACTGCCTCTCTCCCTACTCCCTACAAACTCACTCATAAAACTCCTCAGTTAATCCTACTATCCTCACTAATTTAGAGTTCTTTACTCATCTTTTCCTTGTGGCTAAACTCCTTTAGAAAAGCTGTCTACTCTCCGTACCTCCTCTTCCTTTCCAAAACCTTTGCAATCTGGCCACCACCTCATCGCTCCACTGAAACTGCCCTTTCCAAAGTCGCCAGTGATCACAACATTGCCAGATGTGATACATCCTTCATTTGACACTGTTAATCATTTTTTCATCCCAAATAATAGTCAGGTATTAAGGAACACTGAGCATAATACAAATTTCAAATTGGTTTAAACAAAATTTTTTCTGCATGTAACATCAATAAAGCAGAAAACTGCACCACTTCTCAGTAATTCCGAACCACTTCCACAAGCCAATGTCAGGTCTTTATCACAGATCTTCTAGGGCAGCAGGAGCTGGGACCAGCCTCCAAACTCTTCTCCATAGCTTCTGCCACAGCCAAGGTTCCTAGCCCAGAGGCTCTGCCCTTCAGCTCACTCTCCTGCTCCAGGGCAAGCAGCAGCCTGACACTGAGGACTGAAACTATTTATTATAGTATTTACAAACGTCTTAACCATTTAACATGTAGAAAACTTTGCTACCATTTTTTATTAGGTTCCTCTTTTTTTAATCTATTATTGATGACATTTTTGAGTGTTACGCCCCTAACCCCCATTTTCCCCATAAGCCCTATGCATGATTTTGTACAATGTAGCATTTTTGGGAACTCTTATGTCAACTTTTAAGAGAACTGACTGCCCTTTCTTCTCTCTATTGCTGCTCTCTCCCAGTACTGCTCCTTAACTGTTTCCTTAGTCTCCTATGCTATTTTTTCATATATAATATACTATTAACCATATGCCTCAGCCAAGGTTCCTGTCACAGACCATCTTTTTTTTCTCTAGACTACCTCAACTGGAAATCTCATCAGCTAATAGGGGTTCAGTTACTATTTCTATACAGCTGGCACCCAAATTTATATAGTCAGCCTTCATTTCTTTCCTGGGCAGTAATTAACAACTACAACATCACCAACTATCATTCAAACATCTCAAGCTAGATATTCCTATAGACAGAAGTGTCAAGCCTGAACCAGATTAAAATGTAATTGGAAAATATTTTTAAAAATAAATTAAAATACAATAAAACAACACAAAAAATCCTCCCTTTTTTCCTTCTGCACTTCCCTATTACCAAGGTCACGACCATCCTTCCAGTCACCCAGGTTCTCAATCTCTGTGTCATCTGAATCTCCTCTCACTGACCCACATTTGCAATCCACAGCCAAATCTCAGTGCTCCTCTTAAATATGTACCCTTCTTTCTGCTCACATACCCCTCTCATCTGGACTATTTCAGTAGTTACCTAACTGGTCTACCTGACTTAAGTCCCTCCCTACTCACCTATGAAGGTGATATTTCTCAAGTATGGGTCTCACCATATCACCCTCCTGCCCAAAGAGTTCCCTCCAAGATCAAATATAAAGCCATACATTTGCTTTTACAGCTCTTCACAGCCTGGTCTCTCCCTACTTTTCTGGTCTTATACTTAACTCTCCTCCATACACTTCACAATCCAGTTACACCGGCCTACTGGCCGTTCCTCATCAAGGCTGTCTTGGAATGCCCCTTCACCTCAGTCTTAATTTCCCTGGCTTCCTTCATGACTCAGCTCAAGTATGACCTTCTGTAGGAGCCCTTCCCCTCTGAATTAACCTTATATCCACTCTGTATATATCTTGCATGTCATCTTATTATTTACATATGGTCCCCACCATTAGAACAGAAGCTTCTCTAGGACAGGGACTAGCCTAGCATCTGGAGCATATAGTAATAAATGCTTATTTACTGACTGATGAATGTAATGAAGTACTACTGTGCTATAAGAAATGACAAACACAAGGAAGCACGGCAAGGCTCACGAACTGATACAAACTGAAGCAAAAGCAGAACTACAAAAACAATATTTGGAGTGACAACAATGTAAATAGAAAGAATAACGACCAAATAATCAGAATTCAATGGTATGAAATTATAACGACCAAGTGTGATCCAAATTAGAGATTCAAGAAGATATCTCTCCTGCTTCTTTCACAGAAGAGGGGAACTATGAGTGTGGGGGTACTGAACACAGTGTGAAACTTTTCTGATAACATCTTTTAATTTGGTAGAACTTTTTCTTATAAGGCCTATAAAAATTTCTTATCTACATATGCTAAAAACCTTGTCTAAATTAGGAGTTTCAGTGGGTTCACTGTTAAAAAATATGATAATGTAACTTCTGAATAATTTTCAAGAGAAAGATAGACATTTATTAGCCAAATTCGGCTAATAAATGTAATTTATAAAAACCTTTGAATAATTGGTGAATAGGACAAAACCATGAGCATCATGAAATATGATCGATGATGTACTTTTATACTTGTACATATTTATCTTTCTGTTTTATATTTCCTACATTTATTCCCCACCTTCGCCCCTCCCAGAAGGCCATAACAAAGATCTTTTTTTTTTTTTAAAGAGGAAATACAGAAAAAAATTCAGCAAAACAAATCAATAAATTGAAATAATTTTATTTTATATGCAGTGATCCACAGCCGTGGATCCTCACCTTTGGAAGGAGCTGGGAGAAGTTTCTTCTCATTTATCTTCTTTGGGGGGGCCAAGGCTTGGTCTTTATGATTTTTGCAACATTCTATTTCAACATTTTAATTATTTTGTGGTGTTGGCTCTTTCCATATGCATTGTTGTGGTCACTATGTGTCTTGTTTTCCTGGCTCTACTGGCTTCACTTTTGCATCAGTTCCTATTACTAATTTCATGCTTCCTTGTTATTTATCATACCCATCAGAAAGAAAAGCATTCATCATATTCACGCACCATGATTTGTTTATCCATTCCCCAACCACTGGTCATATACTTTGTCTCCAGGTCTCTCCTACCAAAAAAAGTGCTTCCATAAATATTTTGGTGGAGACGGGCCCTTTGTGTTGATGATGTCTGAGGGTAAATACTTAGCAGTGGAATCTCTGTGTCAAAAGCTACTGACATTTTAGTCACACCTTTTCTGCAAAATTCCAAACTGCTTTCCAAAAGGGTTTAACCAATTCACAGCTCCATCAACAATGAATCAATGTTGCCTGACTTTCCACAACCCTTTCAACATTGACTATTCCTGTCCCCTGTCATCTTTGCCACTTTCCTGAGGAGGGAGTGAAATCTCAATGCTATTATTTGCATTTCTCAAATTTTTAATGATTTAGAATATTTTTTCATATAGTTATTAGTAGTCTGCAATTTTTTTTTTAAGCAATTGGGGTTAAGTAACTTGCTCAAGGTTACGTGGCCAGTTATTTCTGGGTGTGGCTGAGCCCGGATTCAATCCCCAGGTCATCCTGACACTGGGACCGGTGCTCTTACTCGCTGTGCTACCTGGTTGCCCCGGTAGTCTGCAATTCTTTTGAGAAATATCTGCTCATATCCTTTGACCACTTATCCACTTGGGAAATAGCTTTTGGTCTTTTTTGTTAGTATATATCTTAGATATTAGTCCTTTAAACGAGATACAAAGATTCTTTCCCCCAGTCAACCACTTCTCTTATCTTACTTGCAACAATTTTGTTCCTTCAACAGCTTTTTAATTTCATGTAATGAAAATTATCTATTTTAACTTTTGTAATTGTCTCTATCCTTTGTTTTGCTATGCAGAGATGCCCATTATTACCACTACTATTAGCTAGAAGATAAAAAAAAAAACTGAGGAAACAAGCATAGGCAAAGAGAAAGGGGGAAGAAGGGAAAGAGGGAGACAGAGAAGAGAGGGAAGAAGAAAAAGAAGGGATGAAAGAAGGAAAAAAAGATTAAGTACCCACAATGAGCCTGGCACTGTGCTAATAAGAACTTTACAAATATTTCTCTCATTTGATCCTCACAATAACCCTGAGAGTAGATGCTAATATTACTCCAATTTTACAGTTAAGGAAACTGAGGCAGACAGCAGTTAAATAACTTGCCTGGGGTCACAAATTTAGTTAAGAGTCTAAGGTCAAATGTGAACTCAGATCTTCCTGAATCCAGGTCCATCACTCTATCCATTGGGCCCATCTGGCTGCCTCAGGAAACAAAATTATCACTTTTCACAGATGATACAATTTATTTAGAAAACCCCAGTTAATAAAAAGTTTATTGAAACAAGAAATTTAGCAAAGTTGCAGGAGCAAAAATACATACACAAAAATCATCAGCATTCCTTTATATTAGTTACCCTTGTTTGATTAAGAGTTCATCCCCCATCAACAGGTATGAATGAGTCTTCTAAATTTTTTTTTATGTTATGATCTTTAATATTCAGGTCATAGATACATTTTGAATTGATCTGTGGAATATGGTGTAAGATAATGCTTTCAATCTAATTTCTGTCAGATTGCTTTCTAGTTTTCCCAGCAATTGTTATTAATTAGAGAGTTCTTTAACAAGTAATTTACTTTAGAGGTCTACTGAACACTGGGTTTTGGTTTCATTATTTCTGAGTATTCCTTAAACTAGTCTTTTCCACTGATCTTTATCCTCCCATTTTTCTTAATCAGTACTAAATTATCTTCATAATTTCTGCTTTATAATATAATTTGAGGCCTGAAAGTTCTAACTCCTCTTAATTCCTACTTTATTATTTCCCTTAAAATTCGATATTATTTCCTCTAAATAAAATTTGCTATTTTGTTGAGCTATGTGAACTATTTTTTTTTTTTTGGTAGTCTGATTGGCACAGCCCTAAGTGTACAAGTTAAGTTTTGGTAGTATTTTCGTTTTTGTTATATTGGCACAACCCAGCCATGACCACTGTACTATTCCTCTAGCTATTTAAGCTGTTCTTTATTTCTTTAAAAGTGGCTGGTATTGTATCTATGACTCCCAAATATTCTATGCATTTTGTAATTACTTTGTATAGGAATTCCTTTTCTATCACTGATGAAGCATCTTTTTCAAGTATGACAGTTGAACTTAGAATCAAACTTTTAAATAGCTTTATCACAAAGGGCTTAAAAATAAGATTAGATTTTCAAAACAAATGAGTCATATTCAATCACAATGCTCTTACTGTTAAAAATATTATTAGTAAAACGGCTTTAAAAATTTATTTTTCATTTTTAATCCTTCTCGTATTGTTTTTCATGTATGCTTTATAATGCACGACATACTAGTATAGTAGCACATGCATATAATTAACACACAAGTAGCTACACATATATTTGGGAGAATGTGTTCAAAATTTTTTTTTTACTTAACAGAATAGATGTATAATTTTAAAAGTCGGGAGACCAGAGCTCTAGTAGAGTGCCCTCAGGATCTGTCAGTGGCCCTGGGCTACTTAATACTGGCTGACATGAAAGGACAGATGGGATGCTTATCACAGCTGCAGGTGACACAAAGCTTGAAGAAGATAGACTCAATACATAATGTGATAGGTCAGGAACAAAGGAAAAATCCTTACCAGGCTAGAATGGTGGATTCAACCTGCTAAGATTGAAAGTTTAGGGTTTTTAAAAGATTAATTTTCAAGTACAGATGGGAATTCACTGGGAAAAGAGATGGGGGGTTAGAGCCCTGCAAAAGAAGGCGATCCAAACGTCAGGCTGCACTCAGAGATGGGGTGTGCAGAACAGCCAAGACTATGGCTTTGTGGGAATATCCCCTAAATGAGAACAGGCCTAGGATGCCATGTTTAATTCTGAAGGCATTTTAGGAAGAAAATCCCTACGGCGGAGAACTATGCCAAGAAGGCAGGCAGCCAGGACGGTGAAGCAGCCCAGCATCATGCCCCGTAAGGACCGGTTAAAGGAGCTCTACAGGAGGAACAGGACAACGGAATGTAAGTAACTGAAGAGCGATGGCGCATGGTGAAGGATTCCCAGCCCGTCACTCTGTTTCTCCAAGAATGTTACAGCGCTCTCTCTCTATCTTCACAGGCTGGGAAGAGAAGAGGCTCCCTCACTGCCATGGGGAGGGAAAGGCACCTTTTTCTAACTGAGGAGCAAAGTTGGGGCAATTCTGAGCCATCAAAAATGCAATGAAAATCTAAGGAGATGACAGAAAGCACTGAGCAGGAGCAGAGCTCAAGCCCATGTGAGGCGAGCAGACAGACAGGATCACTAGAGTGCTGACTTAAGACGAGGAATAAGGGAAGCATCACAAGATAAAGAAGGATAAAGCGGGAGTAGTCCTGAAACCAGGCTCTCCTCATTTCACAATGAATTAATGAACAGCCTAGTTATTTCTCCTTCCAAGCAATTTTCCACAAAACTGATTAATTTTCCCAAAATATTGATGTCATCATAGGATTTCCCTGCTCAAAATCTGGCATTTCCTTCACTCCTCTCAGAAGGCATCTAAAGGCTTCCTTAAACCGCCTCTCATTCCAGTAAGGCCACTCTTCTCCCTGACCCACCAGGCCTCTCTCTTGACACTTCCCCCAGTTTGCCTACACAAATCCAAAAAGGGCCTCCAAACTTTGTACCTGTGATAGGTAAATGATTTCTTGATTCCCTTATTTGATCTAATGAATGTATATTAAGCATACATATTTTTCAAGGCACTCAAGAGACACTAAGAAGAAAGGAAACACTCTCTGAGCTGACAGACCTTTCATTTTGCTATGAGGAGATAGCGTGAAAACAGATAAAGACCCTGAAACAAGAAAAAACATTTGTGCCCCCAGAATTTTACTGCTGGGGAGATCTGACTCAAGCTTCATATAAGTGACACCTGAAAAAAAAAAAGCAGGCAGGCACAGATGGACCCAAGTTGAAGAGAGATTTTAAGAAAGGATCTGTGGACGTGGCAGTTAGCTGCCTAGATATGGTCATGACATCAATGAGCAGCGAAGAAAAGACCAAGGAAAAGAGTGCAGAGTAAGAAAAGGAGGGACAACTGAAATCTCAATACGAGGTGATCATCCAGAAGAGAGAACAGCGAGAGAAGGAAGACAGAGCCCTGAAGGGACCCGCAAAATTGGTGGGAAATGGTTTGGAGGACAGAGGAGACAACAAAGAACACAGAGACGAGATGACCCCAGAGGTGGGAGAACCAGTACAGGAGAATGCCAAGGAGGGAAATCGCAAGGTCCCAGTCTGAGGCAGGTGGTCTGCAGTCTTCCTGCCCAACCCAAGGCTGAACAAGAATCCGCACTGAGAGACTTGACAAGTAGCCACGAGGGTGAGCAGCCCGTCTGACTTTTTCGGAGCTGGCTGTCGGGAGGCTGCCTCTGGCCTACACCTTGTCCATGACCAAGACCCCGTGCTCTGTGACAGCGCCCGTGAACACTATCCTGCTTCCACATCAAGACCTCCAAGCAGTCAGGCAGGCGCTCCACCTGCAGATGGCTCAGATCTGCCTCGTTCTTCCTTCTGAGACCAAGCAGCCCTGCTCCCACAGGACAGCCTTTTCAAATACTTGGAGAGGGCCATCACATCCCCTCCAAACTCTCCTCCTCACCCACGTCAGCCAGTCCTAGGATGACATGGTCTCCATTCCTCTCTCCATCCTCATCACACTTCTGAATATGCTCCAACATGTCTAATTCTTTTCTAAATTATGACACACTGGACCAAGGGACTATCACCAATTCTCAGCATTGGAAGGAGCCCCCAAAGATATCAAGTCAAATCTGTACCCAACTAAAAATCCTCTCTTCAATGTTCCCAAAATATATCTGTGAGATGCTGCAAACAGGTGAAAGACAATTAAGACTCAAGAATAAAGCCCTGAACCTGGGTAGCAGGAGGAGAGGCCACACTAGCACTGCACAGACAAAAGGGGACAGCCTCAAACAGAGAAAGTCTGAGGCTAAGCTCCCAGCCCTGCCAGCCCTTTGCGTTCCTGCAGGCACATACACAGCAAAATGTAGCAACACTCACTAATTTCTGATGGGAAAATCTGCATTACTTATGGGGAGGGGGGGGTTGCGGGGATCAGGCAATTCTATAATTTCCAATCTTGCAACAAGCTTTCCCTCTTGCTGAGACTGAGACACAGAAGAGAATTTCCCTGTGTTGATTTGTAGAGTGAGAACTGTCTATACCTGTAGGTTTTGATAGCGGGCAGAGACAAGCTGCAAGGCAGACAAAACAAGCATCAGGGAAAAGCAAAGCTTCATTTTTTAAACCTGAGAGTAGAAAGAAAGGAATCTTTGAAAAGGGAGGAAGGAAGGAGACCAGAAGAGAGAAAATAATCCTAAAAATGGACAAGAAAGAATGGGGCTCAAGACAGAGAAGGGGAGGAACCCCTCACCAAAAGCCTGGAGGGAATGAGGGCAGAGAGACCAGGAGGGGCCCATAAGAAAGAGCTCCAACGGACACTGGCACCTTCTCCAGGGGCCTTCCAGCAGACGCTGCAGTCCCACACTCCAGGGCAATTTGCCCTCACCGAGCAGGTGGGCTGCTTTCTCATCCTTTCCACCTGCCTGGGTTTTACTCACTCACCTGTGTAAGTGTTTCCTGGGACGACTTCTCCTTCAGGTGGCCCTGGTTCTTCTGTCTTCTCCAACTGGGAGATCACATCTTCCTTGGAATCTGGAAGTCCTGCTCACAGGGAAATAATTGGAATAGTGCTGAGTAGAGAAAACCATCTCAAAAGTCAAGCGTAGCCTCTTTCTCTTTAATGAATAAATGGATGGTGTAACAGGAAGGACTTGGAAGGCTACTTCCTCTGCTTTGTGGTCTTATCAAGTTGGGGAGAGAAGGGTGGGGTGAAAGGGCTCGATTTAGGTTCAAAGAAAACACATCATTTTGACACACTCTGCTAAGAGGACAGGCACATTTCCTGTCTTCAAGTACCTAGGACTTGAGTGCAGAGGAAGCCTCTTAGCATCACAACATTCAGGGATTTTCCCAAAGCACGTGTAAGTGCTGAACAGAAGCAGAGCCCTTGAGAGGTCCCACGACATTACAGAACTGAGGATGTGAAGACAGACTAAGGGCCAGAAGACTGCGCCTTCCTTACCCAAGGACACAAAATTCTCGTAGCTCTCCAGCATCACGTCCCTGAACAAGTCCTTCTGAGCGGGCTCCAGCAGCCCCCACTCCTCCCGGGTGAAGTCCACCGCCACATCCTGGAACGTCAGCAATTTCTGAAACATCCCAAAACAGGCATCTTCAACCAGGGACCATCCCTCACAAGGAGCCCCGGGGGAGGTGGGAGGTTGGCAGGACAAAGAAGAGTGGTTTCCAAAGTATTTGGAGGGGGTGGAGCATCGCTGGACAAGCTTCTTACTAGGTTCATTCTGGATTCTTTATATTGTAATGATTTAATTTTATTTCTCAAGGTCAGGCACATAAATCATTCCCCGTACTGAGCCCCAAGGGAAGAAAGCTTGTTACTCCTCAAAATCAATACTTTCTAATTAGGTGTATCCCATCAATCACTGACCATTGCTGGCAGCAACCCTGGGAGCAGGCTTACAGAGGAGGTGGCCTGGAAGTGGATTAGCAGGGCCCCAGGCCTTTCCTCACTCTCCCCACCCACTAACATAACCCAGCAGCCTCCTAGTAAGGTTCTTCCTTTGTTTTCAGGCATGTACACAGCAAAATCCACTGCCATTCACTCATGTTCGGTGGGGGAATGTGCACGACCAGCTGGAGTAATGGAGAAGGGATCAGGCAATTCTATAATTTACAAACCCACAAAAGCTCTTCCCCACTGGCGAGACAGATTCAGAGCACGATTTCCCTGTGATGGTTCCTCTGACTTAAAGAATGAAATAATAATAGTTGAGGAAACTCAAGACAGCTTTTGTGCATTGTCTCTGGCAGAGAGCACCCAGCAGAAGGGACAGGAAGCGCCCCACCCCCACACCATGCCTTGGTTCCAAGGTGGCCACCCTTCCCTTACTTCCTTCTGCTCAGGGAGCCTGTCCTCAGTGACTTGTTTGTCTCCCTGGCCCAGTGCAGTTCTGGGACCCCTGCTTTGTACACACTGATACCTGCCCCATCTGAATAAGGTATGCCCTCAACTAATACCTTCAGATCACTGTCTGCTAGGACTCACACAGCTAATGGGCACCCGGGGTGGGGTTCACACCCACACCCCTCCTGTGTGTGTCTGCTCTGCTTTCCACAAGCCTCCACCACCTCTGGAGGGAAATCTCCTTCCTCCACCTTTCTCCTCCCCCACCCCCCATTCAGCCGATCCCTTTTTTTTTTTGCTTTTGGGAGGGCAATTGGGGTAAAGTGACTTGTCCAAGGTCACACAGCTAGTTAAGTGTCTGAGGCCATATTTGAACTCAGGTCCTCCTGACTCCAGGCCAGTGCTCTATTCACTGTGTCACCTAGCAGCCCCTTCAGCCACTCCCTCTTGTGAAAGGTTTCTTCACTTTATAATGAAGCCTGCCACCCCCCATGGAGAGACTGCCTTCAATCAGAGCACTGCCTCTGCACACCCCTATGACCTGGGCCCAGCTGGTTCCTGTCCATGCCCTTCCTGGCTGCCAGCACTAGGGGCGCCCTTCCCCACCCCCCAGAGGCAGGCACTCTACCCCAGTACTCCCTCCCCTGGTGCTTCAGTCAAGGCTTGTCTCCTGAGAGGGAGGGGCTCCAGGCCTCGCCCCAGGCCGGGCTCCCTACCCTAGAGGGATAGGTAGTCCTCAGCAGTCTGGGCTGTGCCCTTGGAGGATGAACTACAGTCACAAGGCCTTCCCTACCTAGCAGGAGCTCCAGGAGAGCAGGGGCCTGACCTCGTCCTGCTCAGCACAGAACTCCCGGCCCATGCTACATCTCTCCATAGCACACTGCCTCGCCCAAAGTGTCTGTCCAGTCATGTCCTTCATGACCCGTCTGGGGTTTTCTTGGCAGTGGTACTGCAGTGATCTGACATTTCTGTCTGCGGCTCATTTTATGGAGGAGGAAACTCAGTTAAGTGACTTGCCTAGGGTCACACAGCCAGTTAAGTGTCTGAGGCCAGATCTGAACTCATAAAGATGAAGTTTCCCGACTCCAGGCCCAGCGCTCTCTCCTCTGAGCCACCCAGCTGCCCATGAGGGGTGCTTCATAGACGCAGACTGAACTGGACATCTCAAACGTGCTGGCCCCCATTTCTGAACATAAACTCTTTATCAGTCCTCTTACTTCCTACCAGTGACTGGACCTGTGACGCAGTATTGGAAACACTACTAATCGTGATATGACAGG
The DNA here is from genome assembly GCF_028583685.1 of Petaurus breviceps papuanus. Classification (NCBI taxonomy): domain Eukaryota; kingdom Metazoa; phylum Chordata; class Mammalia; order Diprotodontia; family Petauridae; genus Petaurus; species Petaurus breviceps. Next base: position 489,518 of record NW_027185786.1, read on the forward strand.
GAAGTGAGATTTCCAGGATTAATGCAGGAAATGAAGAGGTCAAACTATCACATACAGATGTCACAACAGCGTCCTTGGCGATTTCCACAGACTTGTGATCCCATTAATGGGGGGGGTTCTTCCCCAACAAGGCAACATAGAACCCCACCCACATTTCCTCATTAATCAATCAACAAACATGTATTAAGCACCTACCAATGACTAGTCTTCGATCCCTGCCCAGATCCCTCCCTAAATCCTGCACACCCCCAAAGCCTTCTCACATGCCTTCATCATGCCATGAGTCCTAACCACACACTCAGTCCATCCACCTGTCCGTCTTCCTTCCTCTTGCTCATGACCCGCCCAGCTCCTCTTCTCACCCTACTTCTACGTGAAGAGACCCTTCTTTCCCAGCAGGGCAAGGAAACCCAAACCAAGACAGTCACAGCTGAAGCCGTTTCTGGGCTCCTTCCCCTCCTCTGGGGTGCCAGACATGTCACTGCCCTTTCTCATACTCATTTCCCATTTTTAACACTAAATCTGTTCTGAATTGGAGATACTGTAATTAATCTAATTACACCCCATCTCTCATTTTAACACGATAGTATGAGGACACCAGATTCACAGTATGAAAATTAACCCTGAAAATCCAACCTTCTCAATACAACAGTAAGACTAGCATAGCAAGACATTATCTACATACACAAAAATCATTTGCAGCTGCTTATATGCGAAACAAAGATCAAGAAAAGATCTGTTTTAACTTCACTTACCAAAAAAAAAAACCTTCACTTACAATTTATTAAAAAGGCTAACTCAGGTAGACTTTAAAACATTACAAAAAGCTATCAAAACTACTTGGTCACATAGAAAAAGAGATCTGAAGAGGGCACTCAGAAATGAACTAAATCCACACCAGGCTGGGGCCATCCACGCTCCTCCCTGCATTTCCACGCCTTCCATGCTTTCCTTCCACATTCTGGAACGTCTGTCCTCTAAATGGCCCTGCTGGGGCTAGGTCCAGCACTGTCCTGTGACAGAGAGAACTGTCCTGGTATTTACCTGTCGCCATGCCTACCGTCAGAGCTACCTCAGCATCCAGCCCAATCACGCCCAAGGACCATCTCTCCCATTCTTTATCTCCTCAAGCGGCATTATGTAATTTTACCAATATGGGGAATACTATTCAGCTGGGGAATGAGGAAGCTTTGTGTTCAAATATTTGTTAATGGAGAAAAAAAAGAAAAGGCAACAGCAGAAATGTCCAACAACTGGGGAATAAATAGTTGAATAATGTGCAATATACTCATGTTTTATGACAATGTTATAGAGTTAAGATTGAAAATGATAAAAGAATAATAAGGAATTAGGAAAGAAGATTGTAAAATGAAGACTGCAGAGCCCAGAAGGGCCAAGCAGACACAGAACGCAATTAGGTATAAGCTAAGGAACACACATAAATATACAGCGGAGAATAATTTATCATCAACATTTTAAATAGTGAAACTCACACATTCAAATGTACTATAAATTGTTCACGTGGTTTTGTAAATGTTTTGGATTTTGTCTATAATCAGTTAAATAAAATAACTGTGAATTGATGAATGTGACTAATGAGGAAAGGAATCACTGTTTAATATTGTTGGGAAAAGTGGGTAACTATAGCAAGAAAATTAAACTTAGAAACACCCTTCCTACCATGCCATTAGTTCATCTCATATGAAATCTTGCTTTGTTATTTGTGTACTGAAATGTTTGTGTTTGTTGACTGTTAGGTGAGGAAAACTCCAGCTTGATCAACAAAGTGTTTGTGTCCCATGTCTATGGGATGGTCTACATCTAGGTAGCTTCTGATTAAGGAGGCAGAGGAAGACTCTGAATAATTAAACAATCTCCTGATTAAATCAGCATATGCTATAATACCCAGTCACTTCAATACAAAGATGACATGGGAAAGATGATGAAAAATACAAGGGGAGGAATAAAAAAGGACTGACTAGTTTTAAGAAAATGATTCTCTAAGAAAGAACCAGAAGTTACGTAACTATGGATCTGTTTAATTGAAGCATCATGTTCCATGACAGCTGGTCCAATCTGTGACGATGTCTTATGTCATGTGGAATTTCTGTCTGTTGTCATGGAAAGCTTTAAGTGAGACTCCAGAATATCTGTGCTGGAGAGATGTCTGAGGGCAGGAGAAGCCTTGGTTAGCTTGGACATGACTCACTCTAGATCAATCCACCAGAAATGAAAAGTTGTTTCTGGTTAAGCACACACCTATAACACAGAGTACTCATTTTTTTCTTCAACAAAAAGTAACTGACCCAAGCCCTCAGCACAGCCAGGCCCATAGCACAGACCTGAGGAAGGCTTTTGGCATCTATTCATGTAAACTTGGGGTGGGGAGCCTGCAGCCTCTGGGCCATATGTGGCCTACCAGGTCCTCAGGCCCTCCAAGTTTCACTGAACCCCCTTTTATTGAGTGGGTGTGTTTTATGAAGGTTGGACTCAGAGGGCTGCCCCTGAGGACCTAGGGGTCCCCACCCTGGTCTAAACCACAGTGCGAACATCTTCTCCACAGAGCCTGCAGGCACTGGACACAGTGTTCACTACTTAGCATTGGTCAATAAGCATTTATTAAATGCCTACTATGAGCCAGGCCTGCTGCACGAAGGTTTAGGATATAAAACCACAAAAAATAAAGCTCATTATTTACAGGCAGTAAAAGGCCAGTTATCGATTTTGAAGGCATTTAGAGTCAGCCATCTGTTTACAGTCAAATTAGCAACTTAGAGCAAAGATGAAACCAGTATCTAATTAAAAAACTAAATATAGAAATAAACAGCATTAAAACAACTTGAAACTTATGTAACAAATTATTTAAACAAAAAAAAATCCAGAAAATTGATCAAAGGACAGACATGGACAGTCACCATGTCCTAAATAACCCGATGCAAATCCTGCACCTCGATCAGGAGAACACTCAAAGCCCCTAGAAAACACATGAACTCTCTGCCAAAGGCAGACAAGGCCCTACAGAAGAGGGCAGCAAGCAGCAAACGTCATAAAGCAAGGAGATGGAAAGGGAAACCTCAGGTCTGTGCCCTTCAGGAATGGCTAAGGAAGATAAGGACAGCTGACTGGACCCCTCTTCTGGTGCTCCCTCCTCCTTCTGGGAAGAGCTGGAGTGCAGCCCTCCCAACCCATAACTATCACCTCCCATGGGTTCAGGGCCCAACCTTCTCAGGTCACTGACCTCTTCTCTTGGCCCCCTTCATCTCCAGGGAAGCGAGAGATTTCATCAGCCAAAGACCTTGCTTTTAGCCTTGAAACAACAGAATGAGGCGGGTCAATGGAGCCTCCTGTCTCTGGCATCTTAGGGAATTTAGAATGGACAAAGGTGTTAATAAAATATCTGTAGCCCCAGGGAGGAAAAGAGCAAGAGGCTCAGAACCGGCCTTACTTAAACTCCATGCATTTACCATCAACCTCAGGCTTACTCCACACCCCTCATTCAGATGATCAGCCTTGGTGATGAATCACGGGTTTTTAAATGAAACAAAGTCAGAATAAAGGGAACAGGTTAAATTTTTAGTTGTAAAAGAAAGGAGAATACACAGAAAGGCTGTTACCAGACACTGGGAGCTCACCCAGAGGCAGGCCTGGGCCTCCTCTGTTAAGCCTCTTCTACCCTTAATGACCCAGCCCCCACCTCAGGGCCACTGCTCCCAGGCCTGTGAGGACTGATGTTGGTGCTCCAGCAGGACTCTGGCTCTGCTCCCCCACAGATCCCTGGGCCCCTTGTTCAAAGTCTCCTCATGGCCCAAAGATCGCATGGACCTTCTCTCTCTTGGGGCACCTGTCCCTCTGAACTCCCAACCCCACAATGCCATTAGACTGGGAGCCCCCTGAGGGCAGGCATGATCTTTTCCATTCTTTGCATCCCTGGCACTAAGCCCAGTGCCTGGCACAGCAAGTGCTTAATCAAAGCCTGACCCAACTGGACATTTCTCAGACCCCCATCCCAGTAACTCATGCTGTGAAATGACAGAATGAGTGGATTTTTGATAGAAGGGGAGAGGGAGGGGGAGAAGGTCAAAGAAAGAGGGAGGGGAGAGGGGGAGAGAGGAGAGGGAGAGAGGGAGGAGAGAGAGGAGAGAGAGAAGAGAGGGGGAGGGGGGAGAGACAGAAAGAGAAAGGAGAGAGGGAAGAGAGAGAGGGAGGGCGGGAAGAGAGAGAGAAAGAGGAGAGATGGAGAGGGAGGGGGAGGGAGGGAGAGGGAGAGAGAGAGAAGGAGAGGGAGGGGGAGGAGAGGGGAAGAGAAGAGAGTGGGGCAGAGGGGGAGAGAACGAGGAGGCATAAGGCCAGTGGGGGCTATTTCCAAGCAAGTCCCACTATTTGATGGGAAGAAGAATCAGGATCAAGACATATCAAGACATTTAGGGTCTCCAACTCCTGAACTAAGCACTTCTGTACCTCAGAATCCTCAGATATCCCACTGGGGGGCCAGGCTGTACAACTCCTGAGCCCTCTGGGGCTGGAGAGATGGCTGACTTTTAGATCTATCAGTTTGGCCCTAACTCCTGCTGAGCATAACAATGCTTAGATCTAGATCAGTCCACTAGTAACACAAGTTGTTTCTGGCGATCTTGGACCTACCACAGGGAGAACTCATTTTTTAAATTCAAAGGTAGAGAACTCAAGGTGTCAGACATAAGGGCAGCCAGAGGCAGCACGGCGATGCACTGAACAGAGCCGGACTTGGCATCGGGTCCAAACCTTCCACTAACCCCCACTGGCTGTGTCCAAGCTGGTCTCCTCCTCTGTAAAATGGGGATGACGGCTCCTACCTCCCAGGGTGGCTGTGAGGATCAAGTGAGCTATGCAACATGTACAAAGCCCTGCAAACCTTACAGCTCTATCGAGATGCAAGTGGTGATAGCAGTGGCAGGGGTGCTGGTAAGGTTCAGGTCACCGGATGGGGCCTGGCAAAGACAAGAAGAGGAAGAACCAGGGAAAGCCCTGGCTCCCAGCTTCAGGAAGGAGACAGGATTTCAAAAGAGAGAAACAAACCCACCTGAGACTTGGCTTTTAGGAGCTCGGAAGCCATTCTCTCCTCCTCGTGGATCCCCACTTCTTGGCCAGAGTCCTGAGAAGCCAGAACTGGAGGAGAAGAAAGAGAAGAAGAGGATCAATGCTGTCCTGCACTGGCTGAGGGCACCAGGTTCTGGGGGTGAGTCCACAGGCTGAAGCTGCCGGATTTGACACATAGAGAACAGCCGCAGACGTTGGTGCCCGAGACCTCGACCTCCTCCCTTGGCTCTCAGCATGTCCCCAGAGCCAGAACTCCAGGGAGAGGAGGGGGAGGCAGAGGGTGATGTCACGGCCATCGCTGCCCCACCACGCTAACTCACTGGCCAAAGCATCAGGAAGTAAGAAGCCCAAGACAGACAGAACGTGGGTTGAACCTACAATGATGAAATTTAAAGGGGATGAACAGAAAAGTGTGGCCAGACCACTGGTCCCATGACAACGGTCGGCTTATTTTCGTGGACTGCATGTTTGCTCAGGAGACAGAGGGCTGTGGCAACCAAACAGCTGAGTCAATCTTAGGCTGCAGGAGGAGCAGAACAGCCCCCCCTCATTCAGACAATGGTCCTGTAATATTGGGCCCTGGTCAAAAGACACCTGCAATGGTGTGTTCAGTTCCTGACATCCAAGGTTAGGGAAGATACTGAGCTAACAGCCAGGCAACTGGCTTTTGGGACCCCTTTCTGCACAGGCAGAGAAGGGCCAGATCAGAAGGGCCTACATCTATTTAGCCCAGCAAGAGGAGCGAGCGCCTTCCAGTATTTCAGCGTCTCTGCATTGGCTCTCCTTGATTCCAGGGGCAGAGCACCAATGCTGGCTGGAAGGTGCAAAGAGGGCAACAATGTTTAAGACCCTGGATCAGAGAATGGACACCCAAAAAACCTGGTCACACCTAACAGAAGGCCAAGGCTAAGTGGATGAAATTAAGGGACAAATGGGAACTGCTACACTGGAGGGGAAAAACCCTGATGGCCTAAGTGTGGGAAACACTAGCTCATATAGAAAAGACTTCATGGTCTTGTGCACTGTGAGCAAAGCATGATGGAATGGTAAAAAGAAAAGGGGCCACATCCATTTGTGAACTGATGAATTCCAGGGTTTTTGTTGTTTTCCTCAAAGTTTCTTCTGTGAAAAAAAAAAAAACCCAAAACAACAGTTCCTTTGTCTGAACTAACTGACAGGATCCCCCCAGCTCAGACCCCAGCAAACTTTGGCTGATCGGTTCTGACTGGTCTCTCCCGGGCTCAGCAGGGCCTCTTCCCTCCCAGCCCCTCCCACCCTGGCTGGGCTCCTCACCTCTCTCCTCCAACATGGGGTCCAAGCCCTTCATGGCTGCTCCGTTCTTGACCTTTTCCTGGACGCAGTGAACCTCTCTAAGTCTCCTCTCCCCACACAGGACCAGCAGAGTCCTACACACAGCAGCAGCTTCTTCTCATCGGGGGTCTACTCTGATGTTCTGAAGAAGGGTCTCAGGACAAGTGTGCTCGGACCCAGATGGACTCCGGCCCTTCAGGGAAATCCCCCAAAGTTGTCACCAGCTAGCAGGGCTGGGGCTCTGGGGCCCCACAATGGGCCCTCGGAGGCACAATGTAAGGCTGCTGGGGCCAGAAGAAAGAAGAAGTCAGCACCTTCGGTTACCTCAGGCCTATAAATGGGGACACAGTAAGTTTCACTGACACATCATGACTCCCCTCCACTCCCCCCACTATACAGGCGCTGCAGCGGAGAGCTTACACACCAGGACAAAGGTCAGCCCACCACTGGTCCAGAACCACAGAGACACATAGACACATGGACATTTCACAAAGAGATGGAGACTAGTCCTGTGATTTCACTGTACAGAGATCTCCAGGTAAGGCGTTCCCTCTTCTAAGGAGGGTCAGTACTGTATCTTCATCAAAGGGTCTTGGAGGGTGAGCCAGAAGTACCCAGCCAGCATGTCAGGAGCAGGACGGGAAGCCAGGTGTTCTTGGCTTTAGGGCTGGTGGCTCTGTCTGCATGACCACCATCTCTACACAGACAACACTGGACTGTCTGTAAGGGATAGTCTGATCCTTTGGGAACCTGTGACTTTTGGGGTGCTAGGCACACCTCCTGCTGGCCTGCATATCACAAGCCCCCTAGAATCCAGCAGATTAGCCTGGAACCGCCATCACTGAAAAGGGCACAAGAGCACAGCTATGGAAGGGAGCCCGGAGGCTGCATGAGCCATCAGGGACTTTATGTCTACAACACAGTTGTGTGCTGGCTGCATTCAGGGACTTAGAAACATGAATCTAAAAGCCCAGCTGGGTCAGGAAGAAGAGCACTGACCACTCAACAATACATACACACTTTACCAATACCTGAACAGAACAGTTTCTCTAAGGTGTCTTTCAGATCTGAAATCCCAGGATGAGACAGATAGAGAGACAAACACAGAGAATGAGAGACAGAGACAGGAACAAAGCCTGATAGATATAAACAGGTAGACATATAGATACATATATAGTGAGACATATACATAAATATATGTATACACACATATACAGGTATGTATAGATAGCACACATACATGTAAATATATCACACATGCTAACTGAAACTATGTATGTGTGTATGTATGTATGCATGTATGTATCTCAAAAATGCTGATACAACGAATGCCCCCCCTTCCAAAGCACCAAATGCCCAGAGAACAGACAATAAAATGTAGTATCGGGGCAGCTAAGTGGTGCAGTGAATAGAACACCAGCCCTGGATTCAGGAGGACCTGAGTTCAAACCCAGCCTCAGACACTTAACACAAAACTAGTCATGTGACCTTGGGCAAGTCACAACCCCAATTGCCCTGCCTTCCCCCCTTCAAAAAGCAACAAAATAAAATAAAATGTAGTATCTCCATACTCATGAGACAAGATGGCTAAAGTCAATGGACTAAAAGGACTATAACAGTCACCTGAAAAATAGTCTATGAAGAAAAAGATACAAAAGTCAAAATTAGTGATTTAGTCTGAATCCTTTGCACTTCTCTTTAATCCCATTCTTCTGGGTATAAGGTGCCTGCTACAGGCCCACCAATGGGCACACAAAGACAGAATGCATTCTACCCAGCACCTGCTCTGGCTGGGGGCACTGACATTCTACTGGGTCTAATGTAGGAAAAAGAACCCAGGGAGTGAAAAGCTCAGGGCTCAAGCCTGGCCCCGGGGGAGATGTGACTGACAGGTGGATGGCCTGTGTCAATGTGTCACCCAATCCACTCCTAAATCCTCTCCAAGGGCCAGGACCTTCCAGAACCCAAGGTCACACCTACATCACAGTCAAGCCCTGAAGCCTTCAGACACTCACCAGAACCTAAAATTTGCATGTATGAGTACAGAGGAGACTCAAGTGTGCACACATACACGCATGCTGCATACACATTATCTATGCACAGCTATAAAGCTTGTGTGTGTCCAAATACAACCTGTGGACATCTGTGTGTACACACAC
>NW_027185786.1:498163-504621 GCF_028583685.1 Petaurus breviceps papuanus
TGGGAGCTGGGGGGCAGAGGTGGTGGGGGGGAGGGCTACGAGGGCTTCCCGGGAGCTGGGGAGGGGGGGCAGAGATGGGGGGATGGCTGCAGGGGCTGCCCGGGAGTTGGGAGGGCAGAGATAGAGGGGGAGAGCTGCAGGGGGCTCCCTGGGAGCTGGGGGCCAGCCCGCAGACCCCGTGCTCCCCCCTGGGGTTCCGCGGACACCCGGATCCCTGCGGCGGGGGCGGGGCGGGATGGGGGGCACCTGCCCCCCCCCCCCCCCCCCAGGACACGCTGGCTCCAGAATCCAACACAAAACCCTCGGTTCGGCCGGAACCAGCGGCCCGATGCCGCCTGGGGAGGGGGAGCCACAGGCGCCTGGGCGGGTTTAACGAGTGGCTCCCGTGAACCTTGGACCGCCGGCAAGGCCGGACCTCGGAGGATTCTCCCGTGACCCTGGGAGCGGGCGCCGCTATTGTTCCCACTTTAAGAGAAGGAAACTGAGGCTTGGAAAGGCTGTGCCACAGCCTGCCGAGGGTCACCTGAACGCGAGAAGCAGAATCCGAACCCAGGCCCGCAGACACCGCCTGCAGGAAGGGGCGGAGAAGCAAGGCCGGCCCCGAGGCGGCCCGGGGTCACTCCCCCCACTCCAGACTCTGCCATGACTCCCTAGTACCGAGGGGCCTACAGGGCTGGCCACGCCTAGGGGCCACGGGCGGCCGGGCTCGGACCCAAGGCTGGCCCTCCCGTCCACCCGCGGCACGCAGCTAGTCGTGGCGTGGACGGTGCGGGGTTCGAGGCCTCGCGGGGCCTGCGGCTGGGGGGGGCCGAAGAGGGCGGCGGCGGCGGCCGCAGGGGAAGGGGCACGAGAACACAGACACATGCACACCGAGACACGCTTACGCCCCCACGCACGAGCGCACACTCACCCACTCACCACCTACCGGCCCCGGAGCGACGCAAAAAAATAAATAAAAGACGAGAGGAAAACGCTCACGCAGCTGAATCGGCGCTTGCCCGCGAGCAGGCCGGAACTACGACTCCCAGAATGCCTCGGGAGAAGGGCGGGGCGAGCGGACACAAACTCGGGCGTGAGGCTTGTGCGCACGTCACGCGGCCCTCCGGGTGGATTCAGGGAAATGGAGTCTCGTCCCAAGAGAAGACCGCGGCCTGAAGGATTCTGGGAGCCGTAGTCCGGAAACTGCCTCTGCGCCGGCCGCTTAGCTCCTCAGTTGTTTACCTGCCGGTAAGGGTCTAGTAGTTTACCCCACGGGGTGCTGAGCAGCAAGAGCGAGGAAGCAGTGTCTGCCCTCGGAGAGCTTACGCTCATACGGGGAAGACGGCCAACTGACGCTCGTTAAGTGCCCGGTGTGCCAAGCCCCCTGCTGAACACCGGGGATTCCAAGACAGCCTAAGGAGTCCTTGTTCCCCCGAGCCCATGACGTCATGGGGGAGGTGGAAAATAAACTGCACGAGCAGGCTGAGCATGTGACGAAAAGTAATTAACGGGAGGAGGGGAGGGGGCAGCGCTGGGCCCGAGACTTTAGCGGGGCCCTGAAGGCAGCTTGGGCGCAGAGAGGGGAGGCTGGTGCAGGTACAGCCGGAGAGGATGCGGGGCCCAACGCGCTATGAAGGAAGCTGAGGCAGAGCTCTGAGCCCACGGCACTGTATACAGGGTGCGTGCTCCCCTCGGAGGAAGCAGACCCCAGGTCTTCCTATAGCTCTGAGATGCCCCGGGGCCCCAGGACCTCCTTTCATAGGGTTTGACACCCAACTATGCAAGAGAGGCATGGAGAGATACGGAGCCTCCCTGGTGGGTAGACCCTGCCCTGGGGGCCAGAAATGGCCCCGGGGGCTGGGGGTATCTCCTCTGGTTTTGAGATGGCCACTTTCCTACGTTGGACCTGGGGGAGTGGTCAAAGGTGCAAAGATGAGTTGGGGGACTCTCCAAAGGATGGAGGCATCCCACCCTCGGGGTTTGGCCGTGGAATCCGAGTGAAACCAGGTGCAGATATCACTGGTAAACCCGGAGTGACCGTCACATTCAAGTTTAAGGCCGATTATAAAGGCCTGTTCTAAGATCCTCTCTTATCTAATTATCCTCATTGTGTCGTATGTAAAATAGCAAACTGATTAATACTGATTGGAGGAGAGTAGGGGTGCAAATGAATCATTTCTCACCCCCTGCTGATGCAGGCTTTTTGGCCCTCAAGAGCAAGGTCTATCAACCAATGAGATTCTCTACTTTACCATGTGTCTTTTGCATAGTTGGGTGCCAAGCCCTGTATAAACAGGGTCCGGGGACCAGGGGCAGGTCAGATCATGAGGAAGATCTGAGGTCCTCCCACGCACCCTGTATCTTTATATGCCTTGGGCTCAGAGCTCTGCCGCTGTCTCTCATTGCAGGTTGTCCAGTTTTCAGCACCAGGCTGGTTCATGGAACAGCCAGGACTGTGTGTTGGGCAGGAAGGTGTTAGAAGACTGGAGCAGAGGGCTTTGAACATCAGTGGATTTTGTGTTTGATCCCGGAGGGGACTGGGAGCCACTGGAATTTATTGAGGGTGGTGACAAGATGGATTAGAGTGGAGAGAGACTTGAGGCAGGGCAGACGCCTCCCCTCCCCCCCAGCTTTTGCAGTAGCCTAGGCATAAATTGAACACAGACTGTGCCCAGGCAGCGACTGCCAGGTCATGGGAGGGGTGCTTTTCCATAGGATTTGTTTTCGTGTTTATTGAACACTGGGATATTGAATTTAATTATTTCTAATTCTTCCGTGTCTAGTCTGAAGTACAGGTTATTTTCAAATTTGGGAAGGCAGATTAGCAACAACATAAAAAACATGGCAAATCACTAATAAGAGAAATGCCAATTAAAACCACTCTGAGGTTTGACCTCAAAACATCACATTGGCAAAGATAACAATGCAAAAAAAGATACTGATTAATTTGATGAGTGCTTCCCAAATGTCCTCTTAGTCAACTCCATGAGATTATGGATTCCCCATAAACATGGAATTGGGTACTTAAAACTTGGTGATTGGGCTTTAGAGATTGGGGCTGCCTTCCCATAATTGTATTGCTTGAGGCTCAGGATAGACTTTTGTAAAAAGAGCCACTGCTTCCCTGATCTATAAATGCACCAGTTTGACATGTGTGCGTGTGTGTGTGTGAGTGTGTGTGAGTGAGAGTGAGACAGAGACAGACACAGAGAGAGAGAGATGACTTCCCCTTTACCTTTTTTTTTTTAATTTTTGTCTCTCTGTGATTCTCAAACCAGAGTGTAGTAAGGGCAATGGATAAGGAACATTTCTCGAACAGAAAATAGTAGCTTAGAAAGGGGTTCATGATTGTCCAAGAAAGCTTGAGAGGAAATCTTGGAACTCCTGTTATGGCTACTATATTTTGGCCTCTTTCGTATCTCAGCACAAGTAAGAGACAGTGTTCCTGAGAATAAACACTTCCAACCTTGAGGGTTACCTCACAATTCTCAGTTTTAGAGTTTCCAAGAAATCAAGAATTCTTGAATTTGGAAGTCAGGCACCAGCCTTCCAGAAGGAGACTTCCTCAAAAACTTCTTAGAAAAGGATCCTCCCTTGGGGTGGCTAGGTGGTGCAGTGAATAGGGGACTGGCTCTGGAGTTGGGAGGACCTGAGTTTAAATCTGTCCTCAGATACTTAACAAAAACTAGCTGTGTGACCTCAGGCAAGTCACTTAACCCCAGTTGCCTTCCCAAAAGCAAAAAAGAAAAGAAAAGGATCCTCCCCAGATTGTTTTCATCAGGCACCTCATCTGACAAAGAAATGTTGGAGGTGATGGGAAGACAGGTGCACTAATGCAGTGTTGGTGTTAGTTTAACTAATCATTCTGGAAAATGATTTGGAAATATGCTTTAAAAAATCCTTTGACCCAACAATATCACTAGGATTCATTGACTCCCAAGGATGTCAAAGAGAGAGGGTGAGGTCTAACAGACCACAAAATATTCATTGCAGAATATCTTAAATAGTAAACAACTGGAAGGAAAGTGAATGTCACTTAGAGAAAGTCTAAATAAAATGTGTTCTATAAATGTAAAGGGAAATTGTTACACCACAAAAAATGATAAATATGAGGAATTCAGAGAAACTTAAACTTAGATGAACTAAAATAAAAGGAAAAAGAGAACCAGGTGAAGATTTACATAATGATTACCCAACAACTTAAGAGGGAAAAAAACTGAAAGATACCAATTGGCTTTTATTTGTGTTAGTTCCATATATATCTTGAATATGAGACCCTTATCAGAGATATTTGGGGCCCGTCATTTCAATTTCAGCAACCAATTTCTCCTTTTTTCCTCCCTCCGGCTCCTGGATTTCATTACAAGATCACATATTCTCAGTGTACAATGGGGCCCTATCCCTTCCTTTTATATATTGTTACCTTTGAATAAAAAAATGCCCTTCCAGAGCCAAATCCTAGCCATGAAACCTATCCTATGAAGTTTCAATGATACTTGTGCATGATGCAATGGTACCACAGACATTTTAAAGTTTCTACTATTGTTCAGCCCGTTGATTATAATCCTTTACAATATGTCTAACACTCAACATGAAGGTATTTGTAGAACCTATATTTGATTACATGCTGCTATGGGGGAGGAGAGAGAGGGGGAGAAAATTTGAAACTTAAGAGATTGTGGAACTGAATGTTGTAAACTAAAAGTAAATAATTTTTTTTTTAAGTTCCTACTATTACAGATATCTTATATTACCCATTCTTTGTCCATTTTTATATGGAATCTGAGACTATTGATCTTATTTCTGGCTCTCCTCTTGGATGCAAACCTCTATGAATTATTCACTCTCTCTTCTGTAAGATAATATATACTCTGCAAATCTTAAAGCGCAATAAAAGTGACATTATTATAATCATTCTTCTTCCATATTTATTCCTATTTTTGTTTCTTTTCTTTGTCATAATACCAAGCTTTTCAGATCAATGTGGACACTTGTTTTCCTCAGGCTTTTCTATTTTAAAGTCTCATTATTAGATTTTGGAAGACTCAAAGCAAATCTATTGTTTATAGGTCATTGTTGGACACATTCCATCTCTTGCTAAGAGCCAAGAGCTAATCAATCATATATTTATCCAGAAATACAGAGATCTAAATCACATTCTGAGACACCATCTTCTTAGCCAGATGTTTATTCCTATACTGCTTCCCTCTTATTAATTCCCTGCTTTCAATCAGCAGTAAGATGAAATCACCACTTATACTCTCCAGGATCTAAGGTGTGTAAGCTTCTCTGTTTTTCAGCCCAAGACTTCCTATTCCCAATCAGTCTTTTCTGGGTCCCTCTGGATGAATTTGTCCCCACGTAATTCACCAGAATTAGGTGGTGGTCACATTTGACAGTTCTCAAAAGCCTCTCTGCTATGTCATGGAAACATGGCTTAGGAAGACAGTTGACTTGCTGTAGCAGCAAGCACCCTGGAGTCCCTAGGGTGGCTGCTCACACAGGTTCTTGGATCTGCTTTGATAAAGGAAAGCAACTCAAAATGGGTTAACAAGCTTACTTTAATCAGTCAGACGTATATCATTTACCTTGTTCAGGGAAAAAGGTCAGCACCCCGAACTTCAAAGTATACAGGCAGAATTATCAAGACAGAAACAGATCAAGTAGACAGCTTTCCAAACTGCCCAGCCATTACATCCATACCCAGTCAACATCTGGGTTTCCACATCTGGGTTTTTCAAAGCCGGGGGGGCCCTGGACAACGGCTTCCCAAAATACAGATCAAATCACAGAACACTTCTCAAAGTGAGCCCCCAAAACAAAGCTACACATCAGGGCTTATATAGCCTTCTCCTGGCTCAGAGAAGTAACAACCTTATTGACCCACTGGCCAATCAAAAAGTATCTACTGAAAAACAAGCCTCCCACTCCAGGCTTCAGGTACACTTTAGCCTAGGGGCAGGGAAGATCTTCCAAATTTGCATTCCCATTACATTCGGCCCCAAGATCTTTCATGCCCATAGCACAGACAATTTACTTTTGAATTAGCACTAAACATCTCTTAGGTCACATTTTCAAGGTACAGAACTAAAGTTACCAAAGTGGCCACTGGGCCTTAAACAAACACAAAGTACATAGCATTATCACTTCAGGTCAAAACAAGAGTTCAAATAAAGTTCTCTGGAGGGGGGGGGGGGGGGGCGGTATCCTTCCCCTCACACAGCTCCAGCCCCTGCTTCCAAGTACCGTGTTTCCCCGATAATAAGACCTATCCCGAAAATAAGCCCTCCCCTTACTGTGTAAGATTCCTCTAAAATAAGCCCTCCCCCAAAAATAAGCCCTATTGAGATTGCTACTGGACTTTTCCCCCCCCCCCCCCCCCGGTGAAACGCACGCCGCGCTCAGAGCTGCAGCAGTGAGAGCGTCATCCTGTTCTTCCCCAGTGATTTGCTTATTGAATAAAGGTACATTTTTTTGTT
>NW_027185786.1:505021-600658 GCF_028583685.1 Petaurus breviceps papuanus
GCGTCATCCTGTTCTTCCCCAGTGATTTGCTTATTGAATAAAGGTACATTTTTTTGTTCACATTTACCTGTTTATTAAAATTGCTGTCAATGTTCATTAAAATAAGCCCTCCCCTGAAAATAAGCCCTCTGGTGTTTTTCTGGCCAAAAAAATAATAAGACAGTGTCTTATTATCAGGGAAACACGGTACAGAGAGGGGGCTGGGCAACAAAACCAACAAGGTGGGGTCCCTGGGTATCCAAGGCACTTCATCCCACCCACCATAGTCACAAGTCCATTCTCCCCCTGGGTCCCAAACTGTGGGATGCAGCCAGGAAACACACTCAGTGCCCCTGCTTTGCTGCTCAGTTCTTATCTTTTCCTGGGGGCTCACTTTGAGAAGTGTTCTGTGATTTGATCTGTATTCTGGGAAGCCGTTGCCCAGGGCCCCCCCGGCTTTGAAAAACCCAGATGTGGAAACCCAGATGTTGACTGGGTATGGATGTAATGGCTGGACAGTTTGGAAAGCTGTCTACTTGATCTGTTTCTGTCTTGATAATTCTGCCTGTATACTTTGAAGTTCGGGGTGCTGACCTTTTTCCCTGAACAAGGTAAACGATATATGTCTTACTGATTAAAGTAAGCTTGTTAACCCATTTTGAGTTGCTTTCCTTTAACAAAGCAGATCCAAGAACCTGTATGGGCAGCAAACCCTGAGGACGTGCTTGGGGTGCTTGCTGCTACACTTGCATATTTGTATTTATGTCCCCCAAATGTAGCACAGTGTGCCTGATATATAGCAGGTGAATAATAAATGCTGGTGATAGACTAGGAGGTCCACAGATAGTTTCCTCTGTGCCCCTCAACAGTGAGACATGAAACATGACTACTTTTTCTGGCTGTTATTAGATGGCCTTCAACATAATGGCACCCATGGACCCACAATGTCAATCCATAGAGCACACTACACTGCTTATTCCAGAGAAGGTTGGATTTGTCCCTCTTTAGGAGGAACCTCATACCTATTATATGATTCTAATTACATAGTTTTCTTTCCCACTCTGTCATATTTCTACTGTGTGTCATATTCTTCTACCTTCCAAACTAAGAATTCTGTTTGGTTGCATTACATCCTTTTTTATCTTTCATTTCTTTCTAGAATTAAATTTTCCCTTCTTTGAAGGAAGATTTTATTCAACCTAATAACTTGGAGATAGACTTGTTTTCCTAAAGACCTTTCACATTCTCTGCTAACATGCAGATCAACTTTCATTTGGTAGATACCCTGGTATTATATGATACTAAAAAAAAAAAAAAACCAAACCCAGAAATTCAGCAATCCTTATCTTAGCAACAGAAGCTTAGCAATCAATGCAAATTAGAGAATTCTCTTCAATCTAAATACTTCCTTAAAGAAAATTCCAGTCACTGGTCTTTGTTTTGGGAGCACTTTTGGCTGACTTTTCTGACTAACCAGTGTGATAAAAAGCTTACTGGGGAGATGAGACACAAAATGTAAAGATAAGATCTGCACAATTTATGTTATGTTCATTTATTCTGCACCTAACATGTCACAGGCACTGAGTTAAGTGCTTGTGAATACAAATACAAAGTAAGATACTCCCTGTCTTGAAGCAACTTAAATTCTATTAATTTATCATTCAACAAATATTTATTAAGCATTTTTAGTATGGTCATACAACATGTTAACAGATAAGTAATACATATACACCCAAAATATACAAGTGATAGAAGGGAGAGACAAAAAACTGGAAAAATTGTAAAAGGTTTGTTGAAGGAGGTAGCACATTTTGAGTTTGGAAGGAAATTAGGGGCTCCAAGAGGGAGAAATAAGATAAGAATAATATCACTTAACTCCCAGTGTTACAGTGAGGATCTAATGAAATAATATGTGTAAAGCACATAGTAAGTATTGAATATTTGTTCCCTTTTGTTTATGATGGGGACTGTGGGGTCTCCAGGAGGATTAGCACCTGTGGGGGGACAGCATGCTCACCTCTTTTCTAGGCTGCTCCTCTACCTTTGGTGTCCACCTAATTCACCCAACTATCGCCTGTGGCTCTAAGGAGCTGTAGCATGCACAGTGGCCACACCCTGGGAAACAATCTCAACAGAAGGCCTAAACCAAGTGGAAGGTAAGGGACAGACCTCAAACATGTTAGTGATTTAGGAATGGGTAGATGAGAACAATTTGTTCCAGTGGCCATGAAGGAGGCTGAAGCTGGCATTGTATGGCTTTTACAGCTTGGTCAGACATCAGAGTTGCCAAGATAATTCACTGCATCCAAAGCTATCACCAGTCATGTTGACTGTAGTCTTGCCACTGGACTCTGAAGAGTCTGGAACAGAGTGAGGCTGAATACAATACCTCACTTAAATCCAATTCACTAACAAGTTATCAACTATGATGCCATTGGTCCTCTTTGAAAACATGGCCCAGCACAAATGCAAACTCCTCTATGCACTCCTTCCCTGACTTCCCCACCAAGCAACGATCCTTCTCCACTTGGACAACAATCAGTGAATGACCCAGCAAGCATTTATTTATTTTTTTAAGCAATTGGGGTTAAGTAACTTGCTCAAGGTTACACAGCCAGTTATTTCTGAGTGTGGTGCTAAGTATCTGAGCCCGGATTTGATCCCAGGTCATCGCGACTCTGGGGCCGGTGTTCTTACTGCACCACCTGGTCGCCCCTCAGCAAGCATTTATTAAGTTCTTGTTATGCACAAGCACTGTGCTGAGTCCTTGGGATACAAAGAAAATTTTTTTAAAATCTTTGCTTTCAAGGAGCTTACATTCTAATACAGAATACATGTACATATAGAAGTGGTCATAAGATAAATAAGTTGACAGAAGGAAATTCTGGGGAGAAAGGCAACAGAAGCTGAGTTCCTCAGAAGATGGCATTTGAACTCAGGCCAAAAAGGAGTCCAAGAAGCCAGGAGGGGAAATGTTGAGGTATGGAGGATGGTCAGTGCAAAGGCAGAGAGAGGACGTGGAAGGTTGTGTCTGAGGAAAGTAAGCAGGTCAGGATGGATCAACTATAGAATGCAATAGAAAAGGTAGTGTAGGGCAGGTTGAGAACAAAACACAAACCACTGCAGTAGATGTGCATCTCCCATTCATGTATGATAGCATACAGAGTAAGAGATAAGACAGAATGAACCCGTAAATGATCCCAATTTGCAGTTGAGGAGTCCTGAACTCCTAAAGCTCACAAGCCCCAACCAATGTGTTTACCTTTCAATTGTCAGTCAAGGAACAAAAGCTATTTGCTAAAATATCATGGTATGAAAAGGACCAAGAAGTCATCTTTCCTGGGGCACACTTTTCTACAATTACAGGTGGCATCAGAAGGGCAAGGATTCTACAACATAAGGTCAACATTAGAAAGGCCCACAGTAGCTGCACAGCACCTGGCTGTAGACTCCACTTCTGACTCCTGGAGTGCAACTTTGCATTCCATATAGGGAAGGATGCTGCACAGGAACCATGGGGGACATTTTTTTCTCTTCAACCAACAGTAAGATGCATCAAATCTCTTTAGAACAGAGGTGTCAAACACACCACACCAGAGTGTTGTCCAAACAAGATTAAACTTCAATTGGGAAATATTTAACAAAACAAATGAGAATACAAAAGAACATAATGTTCATGTGGTCTCTTTAAGTCAACATGCAACCTGGACAGATCCTTGAGCAGAAATAGGGAGTGGCCCTGTTTCTACTTGAGTTTGACACAAATGCTCTAGAAGACCCAATACTTGGAATTTTCAAACTCAGGAACTCTGAAACTTGGGAGTTGATGACATGGCAACTCCCAAAGTGGGTGACATCCTAGAAATCTCCCTTAGTGGGTGGAAGGTTTGATTAAGGGATTATACTCTCTATGGAAGTAAAATTCCCCTCTCTTTACACAAAAAGTTGGATCTCAGTAAATAGCATCCTTGAATTCCTTTCTCAGGCAACATGCATCTCATGTAATATTTCATATTAGAGTTATGTATGTATCATGTCTCCTGTCTGGACCTGTGGTCTATAGGCACTCACAAACCATGTTTCATTTAATGCCTTTTAGGACCTAGAATGCTCTAACCTGGGTATTAATAGAAAGATGGATATAAGGAAAACTTAGCCATTTTTCTTTCTCAAGGCAACTAACACATATGTAACTGGTGACAAAATCTGACACCTTGTCTCCCATATTGAATAAAGTATTATTTTACTTTATGTCAGTAAGTGCAAGTTAAGGGTAGTGGTCTAAGTGGTACAGTAGATACAAAACTAGCCATGAAGTCAAGAAGACCCAACCTCGAATCTCAGACATATACTGTGTGATCTTTGGCAAGTCTCTAAATCTCTTTGCTTCAGTTTCCTCATCTGTAAAATGGGGGTAATAATAGCATGTAGCTCCCAGAGGAGTTATGAGGATCAAATGAGATACTCTTTATAAAGTGCTTAGCAGAACACCTGGAAAATAGGAGACACTATATAAATGCTATTATTATAATTATTATGTCATCTTAGAAGGAGATTTTTGGTGCAATGTTCCTGGGATCTGTACTAGGCACTGATCTGTTTAATATTTTAATTAATGGCTTAGCTATAGGTGTATGATTATCAAGTCTGCAGCTGATAGAAATGTGGCAGGGGAAGCTAATCATAGTCAGGAATCCAAAAGATCTTGACTTCTGACAACATTGGCCAAATTGAATAGGATAAAATAAAATATGGAAAATTTTACGGTTGAGTTCAAAATATCCAATGCACAAATGCAAGGTAGAGGGATGGCTAGAAGTAGCTCATAAGAAACAGATCTGAAATTTTAGTGGATGAGAGGCTCGTTAAAGAGTCAAAGAGTGAAAGAGCAACCAAAGAGCTAATTCAGTCTCCAGCTTTGTTAGGAGAGGATAAAGACCTGGAGCGGCAGGACTGTGAATGTGAATCTCAGAAAGAGTAGATTTAGAATTTTGTCATCATATTTACATACCATATTTTAGCAAAGACATTGATAAGTTTAAGAAATCTGGAGGAAAGCAACCTAAATGGCAAATGGCATGTAGTTCAGTAACATGAGGATAAACTGAGGGTATTTTATCTGAAGAAATGATAACAAGCTATCTATCATAGCTGACTTCAAGCATATGATGGTTTCTCACAGGCAAGAAGGATTTGGTTTGCTCTCTTGGGCCACAGAGACTATAAGTAGGAAAAAAACCAGATGGAAATAGCAAAGAGGCAAACTTAGACTTGATATAAGGAAAAACTTCCTAAGAATATGCACTATCCAAAAGTGGAGCAGGTTCCCTCAGGGATCCAGTGAGTTCCTTCTCATTAAAAAACTAAGGCTGGGTGAGGATTTGTATGGAGCATGGCGCAATCTTGTTCAGACAAAATTTAGATTGGATGTTCTCTGAGGTCCTTTCGAACTCTGTGATTTTGTGCAACTTTTTCAAACCATTACTCCAATATAATAAAATGCAGTTAATCTTTAGTATGAATTCTCTCAGGAACTATGAATTTTATTCATAAAGAATCCCATAAATAATATGAGAGAGTTTGTAAATTCTTTTATCTAGTTGAAGCTTTCTGGAAAAAGATTTTTAAATTCTCTATGATAATGTTCTTATGTACACAGGTCTTATTCAGCTTGAATGTTTCCTAACATTCGTTATATTTAACAGTTTCCTCTCTAGTATGAAGTGTCTTTTGATACTTACCATTTGAAAGTTTTCACACATTCACTACCCCAAAATTATTTTCAATATGAAAATCTGATGTGTACTGTTGCCTATATGCAGCCTTTACATTGTTTCATGATTTCAATGCACACTTGGAAGCACTGTCATGTTCTTAAAGGTTTCAATAAAGTTTTCTACACTTATTACACTCAAAAGGTTTTCCATGAGCCTCGAGTTTTCTTATGTGGATTAAGGTTTCCCTTTCTGCAGGAGGCTTTCATACATTCATTTTATTTCTTAAGATATCTTTCCAGTACAACTTCACATTCATACTGTATGAGTCTTGACTCAAACCTAAAACTTCTCCTTCATTCATTATATTTAAACAGGTCTTTCTCCAGAATGAATTGCCTTATGTGTTTCAAATCTAGAATTGGTGCAAAAGGCTTTCCCACATTCATTACATTTATAGTTCTTCTCCAGTATGGATGGAATCATTGATGTCCTAAGAGCCTTTGATTACTGCTGAAGGCTTTCACACATTTATTACATTTATAGGGTTTCTCTCCAGTATGAGTTCTTTGATGTCGTGATAAATATTTATTATTGTTGAATGCTTTCCCACATTCATTACAATCATAGGGTTTCTCACCAGTATGAATTTTCTGATGTTGCATAAGTGATGAACTTTTCCTGAAGACTTTGCCACATTCCTTACATTTATAGGGTTTCTCTCCAGTATGAATTCTTTGATGTACAATTAAGTAGCTATTACTATTAAAGGCTTCTCCACAGCTATTGCATTTATAGAATTTCCCTCCATTATTAATTCTTTGATGTCGGGATAGCTGTTGATCACTGATGAAGGCTTTCCCACATTCATTACATTCATAAGACTTCTCACCTGTATGAATCTTTTTATGTGTTTCAATATGTGCCATCTGCCTGAAGGATTTTCCACATTCATTACATCTATGAGGCTTCTCTCCAGTATGGATTCTTTTATGTTGTGATAGTTGTATATTACTAATGAAAGTTTTCCCATACTCATTACATTTATAGGGTTTTTCACCTGTATGGATTCTCTGCTGAATTAGATAGCTATTACTCATAAAGCCTTGCCCACATTCATTACATTGGAAGGGTTTCACTCCGGTATGAATTTTTTTATGTCGAATTAGGTAGCTCTTACTGCTGAAAGACTTCCCACAATCATTACATTTGAAGAGTTTCACTCCAATATGAATTTTTTGATGTTTGTGTAGGTATTCTTTATTGTTGAAAGTTTTCCCACATTCATCACATTTGAAAGGCTTGCCTCCAGCATGGATTGTTTGATGCTGAATTACATAGCTATTACTCATAAATGCTTTCCCACATTCATTACACTTGAAGGGTTACCCTCCAGTATGAATTATTTTATGTTGAATTAGATAGTACTTACTGCTGAATGCCTTCCCACATTCACTACATCTGAAAGGTTTCACACCAGAATGAATTTTTTTTATGTTGAATTAGGTAGTATTTACTTCTGAAAGCTTTACCACATTCATTACATCCAAATGGTCTTTCTTTAGTATGAATTAACTTATATTTAATAAAGTGTGATTCCTGGCAGAATGCTTTCCCACAATGATCATGTTTAAAGGGTATATCACTAGTATGGGTTGTTTTATGTCGGTCTAAGTAGTATTTATTACTGAAGGCTTTCAAACACATATTACATTCATAAGGCTTCTGTTCAGTATGAATCATTTTATGGATTTTAAGGTGTTGTTTCTGCTTAAAGGCTTTGCCACATTCATTACATAAGAAGAATTTCTCTCCACTATGACTTTTCTTATGCAGAAAAAGGTTTATCCAGGAGCTAAAGACTTTTTCACATTCTTTGCATTTATGGGGCTTCTCTCCAGGATGAGCTGTTTGATATGCAGTTAGATATTGTTTACTGTGGTCAGCTTTCCCACATTCATTACATTCAAAAATTTTCTCTTCACTACTACAAACACTCTGAGGTTCAGGAATCTTCAAATTGATGCTGAAGTCTTTCCCAACTTCATCATGTTTAGAGAGTTTTCCTTGAGGATATGTCCTATGGGAATATATATGTTTTGAATGGTGAATGAAGGGCTTCTTGCATTTCTTATGCTAGGATAGTTTCTCCCCTAAGCAGATTCTATTATGTACACTTAGGTCTGAAAACAGATTGAAATTCTTCCCAAGGTTGTCATACTTATGGACACAGCTTTTTTCAGGAAGATTGATCCCAGACTGTATTTCAGTCCAAATGTATTATGTTCAAGAAGAAAATCTGGGGGAGGGAGAGAAGGGGAAGGTAAAAGGTGCTGTTATTCAATGTTCAATGATAAAATTAAATTAATTAATACTAAATTCTAGATTCTGTCACTTTCATGAAGAAGAAAGCTCATCAATTTCATATTGATAGAAGAACATTCCTAGAAAGGAAATAAAGCCTAGATGGGTAAGAAGATAGTAAGAGAACACCTAATTACAGAGGACTTCGTGAATGGCTTGTAAGAATTTGGAAAACAGTTCTGTGTGTACCCCAAAAACTGTGTGCAATATAAATCCTTACCCAAATAATACTCAGAGGTTTCTCAAGGTAGGAAGCAGAAAAGAATGGTTTAATACAATCTCGAGAAAGGGCCACTGTCCTGACAAATGGTCAGGGAGGAGAAGCACCTTTTCTTCCATTGGCTGGAAGTTACATGTACAATCTAAGCGAGGTAATCTACCTCAAGTACTGGAACAAAGAAACAGTAGACCACCCAATGTACATTTGAGAAAGCACTTCTGTCCTTATTTGGCATATCTTGTGCTGAGGTGGTTCTGGGGAGGGTCTCCATTGCTTTAAGTTCCAGATTCCTGCAAGGTCAGGTGACTTCTAAACTTACACCTAGTGGGATGCTGAAGCCACTCTGGATTTGATTTTTCAGAATGGGGAAACTTCACTGCAAATTATCCCTCACGGTTTTTAAAAAAAAATAGATTTTTTCAAAGTAAAGAGAATCTCTAGTGGAAAAAAATTTCTTACTTTTATAAAAGTATTAATCCCTAAAAAGCAATATCAATTTAACATGTGCAGATAATACACAATGAAGTTCATTTCCTTTAAGATACATAAAGAAGTACATGATGGAGATAGCGAATAGGTGACTATATTTAGCAATCTATTTGAAAAAATTACAAGGTAGCTTTCTGAAGAAATATACATTGGATTACATAAAAGTCCAGTGAGTTTAGTCATCAGAAAAAAACTTTTGAGTCATCTGTAAAATAGGTATAAAAATAGTACCTAGATCCCAGGGTTTTTGTGGGGGGAAAAAAAAAGGAAGATAATAGTTGCAAATCACTTTGCAAACCAGAAAACACTATGTAAATGCTATTATCACCATTATTATTGTTGTTCTTGTATCTTTTAACATTTTTAATAAATATATAATTAGCAAGGCTGTAGGCCAAATATACACTGGCCAAGATTGGATGTGTGATGCATGATTAATTAATTGGATCCCTATTTGATTCTAATCAGTATTAATCATTTTTGATATGATTTCATAGGGTGGTGATTATAAGTGCTGACACTGGCCTCAGAGCTGTGAGCTGAAGACTATAAGTTCACTTAGCTAATCATAGAAAGCTAACTAGAGGACCTTCATCCTTGTTTTTGCTTGTTATATGAACCAGCCCACTGTGGCAGAGGCGACTCAATTACATGGGAAGCCCCCCAGCTATTTTTGATGCCCCTCTATTCTTTGTCATCTCTCTATTGCCCAGCATGGGGAGATGACTATGAGCACTTGGCCAATGAGTGACCCTGGTTGCTGGTCTGTGGCTGCCTTTCTACCAGCCCATCAGCCTATGGAGATGTTTTCACATCTGTTTATCAGCCTAGTCCATGAGTGTGCTCATTGGCTCTGTAGCAAGATTTCCTGAAAGGTCAAAATAGGTCTGTTAAGGTCTGCTCACTAGCCATTTCTCAACCAATGGGATTCTGTATTTTGTGTAGACCCTCCTAGAGTGCCAAGGGCAAGGTGTATCCATCAATAAGACTGTTTCACCTGTATTGTCTGAGAATCAAGCACTATAAAACTAAGACTCTCGGAGAAGGGGGCTTCTCAAATGGTGAGGAAGATCTGAGGTCCACTTTATTAGCGGGGGCCATGGACCCTTTAATAGAGTGCTATTGGCTCAGAGCTCTGTCTCGGTGGTTTTTCTTGCAGATAGAACAATTTTAACAGGATCAACAGATCTTAAGTTGTCTCAGAGATTATTTAAAGAGAAAAAATGATGGGTTAGAGATATGAAAGCCTAGAATATGGTGGCATAATCAAGTGACCATTGGCAAGTCAAAATATCACAGATTCTGATTTGGTCTCCTCATCTATAAAGTGGAAATATAATATATTTACTACCCATCTCCCCATTCAGAAAAGTATTTTGTAAACCCTAAAGTACTGTCTGTGAATAAGATGTGGATGGAGAAGCTTAATTATTTTCCATGGAGCAATAAGAAAACAAGTTAATTAAAAAACAATTGAAGAAATAAAAGGGGCCAGATTACAGAGAAAGAGTAAAAATCTTGTTCATAATGTGGAGAGATGAATGATAGTGAAAGGAAATGAACTGGGATATAGAAAGAAAGACAACAGGAAAAGCAAAGGTTTTGTTCTTTTAACAAACATCTGTTTGTATGCAGATGGAAATTTTGAAGAAGAAATTCTGAGCATGGGAGAAAAGATTACATGAAAGAGCAAAAAAGGACAGGAACCCCAGTACAGATGGAAGATTTAGCATCAAAAAAAGAAGGAATACCTCTTCTTCTGAGGCTGTAGGGAACTATAAGTACAAAGATAAGGAGGGAGGGACAACCACAGTCCTCCAGAGTCTTGGGAGTCTTTTAGAATCAGGTCCACTCTGACATTCCAAAGGTAATGAATGCGTCCTTACTGACTAGCTGTGATGTCGCCTGAAATCTTAAGTAACCGTTTTCCTGGTTTTTATTCACTCACCCACATAAATGCTTTTTAGGACTTCTTCCACTGACAGCCACGGTGCTTCTCTCCAACTGAGAAAGCAAAAGTGGCTCAGAATCTGGAAGTACTTGCTCATGAGGAAACATTTGGAAAGATGCTAAGAACAGAGACACATTTAAGAATTCAATCTTAATCTCTTTCTTTTTAGGAAAATAGAGAGCAGGCCAGGAAGGATCACTTAAGGATGCTCTATATTATGGTTCAATTGCATCAAATATGGAAGATAATTTCCAGGGTTGAACTTAGGTTGAAACACAATTAGTTTATTTCAGCACTTTCCCTGCAAAGACCATAGAAATCTATATTTCCAAAGAATAACTGGAATAGGGACTAAAATAGACAAGTTTTTATCTTTTCTGAGCACAAAGTAAGCAAAGTACAACTTCAGAAGCAATATCATAATTTCCAGTAGTAAAAAGCCAAGGCCTTTCCTGTGAAGAAGGAACAGGAATATCTTGCCTCTTTACACCAAAGGATAAAGGGGTCTTAATACATGTATTCATGAGAAACCTCTAAACACCAAGTCAGAACTCAGCAAATCACGTGAGACATTCCATGACCTTTAGGAAATGAGAATGTAAAGTCATTCTAATGGTCAGACAATTCATGAGAGAAAAGCTATCCTTACCAAGGGAGACAAAATTCTCATAGTTTTCAAGCATCACATCCCAGAAAAGGTCCTTCTCAGCAGGATCCAACAGGCTCCATTCCTCTTGGGTGAAGTCTACAACCACATCTTGCAATGTTAACAATTTCTGAAATAGTCAAAAACATTCCCATGCATTCAAGGACCATTCTTCACATGGAACATGAGGAAGACATGAAACTAGTTGAACTAAAGTGAGTAGTTCCCATAGAATTAAGGAATTAAAATATTCCATATCAAGTATTTCTTGAGAATTTTTCTTACTATGTTCCCCACTTTATACTAGGCTATGTAAATAATTTCAATTTATTGCTTAAAGTCAGCCTTACAAATCATTGAGCACAATGAGCCCAAGTAAAACATACAAGTTACTCTTTTAAATTTTTTTATTTAACAAACATTTATTAAATATCACCACCTCTCTTACTATTGAGGGGGAAAATAAATTCCCACAGTAGTTACATAAAAATCTTCATCTCATTCTGAGTCTGGAGTCCATCATCTTTGCATTAAGAGATGGGTAGCATTCTTCATCATTAATCTTAAAGAGTTCTGGTTGGTTATTATAATTCATCAGTTTTTAAATCTTTCAAAGTTGTCTTTTCAATAGTGTTGTTGGTGTATGAATTGTTTGACTGGTTCTGCTCACTTCCCTTTTCATGAGTTCATAAGTATTTACATATTTCTCTGAAACCATTCCTTTCATCATTTCTTATAGTACAGTCATGTTCTACTGTATTTATATTAAATAATCTGCTCAGTCATTCCCCAATTCATGGGTACTCTCAGCATCCTGTTTTTTGTTTTACAAAAGGAGCTGCTAGAAATATTTTTTATTTATGGATCATTTTCCTTTCTTTGATCTTCTTAAAGTATTTGCCTAGAGAAGCATACTTTTTTCAAAGGACATACATACTTTAATAACTAAATTTTCTGACATAGCTCCAAATTGCTTTGTAGAATGTTTGGGCCAATTTGAAGTTTTACCAACAATGCCTGCTTTCCTACAGTCTTGCCAATCTTCTTTCTCCTTTCCTATCAACTTTGCCAATCAGAGATCTTTGAGGTGGACCTCACATAAGACTTGCTTTTTGCACTACTACAATCCAAAAGTGAATTAGAGCATTTTTTAATATGGCTATTGGTAACTTGAATTTTTTCATATCCTTTGACCATTTATCAGTTAAGGAATGGATCTTATTCTTCCTGACCTTGGACTTTGTGCTTGGTCAAGCTCGGCATACTTCTAGAGAGAACAGCTGGACCATGCTTGGCCTGATTTGTGTTTTTTGGCATCCTTCTCCACTGATTTCTCTGGGAAGTAAGTGCTGTGTTATTCTACAATCTCAGGGACAGCTCAGACTAGATACTTGAAAACTTTCCATTTTTTCAAAGCAGTTTCATCCAGATCAAATTCTGAACACTAACTTCCTAGGCTGAGGACTATAAATTCATGACCTGGGTTTGGGTTTGAGCAACTTAAATGTGGTCTTAACTTTAGTTGGAGCTCCAGTAGACTATTGCTGGATTCAGCTCCTGTTAGCCAGCTGGAAACTGCAGGTTCAGTGACACTCTTACTAGCTCCCTTTTACTCTGGGCTTCCCCTCATTATTCCCCTGTGGGTCTCAGAAGGGACTAAGGGCTGTATCTAAGACCCCACCCAGTTCCTAGGGTCAGAGCCACACAGTTTCTATTTGTGTCTATACTTGATCAGTACACACCTAGAACTGAGGGGAAAGAAAGAAATGAAGCTGGAAACCAATTCTGCCTTGCAGCTATGAAACTGACTGAGAAGAAACTGTTCATTCAAAATCTTGTTAGGAGCTCCTAGGTTGTTAATAGGAGAATTCAAAGCAACTTTTCCCAATAATTAAAGGAAAGGGTCATGGACACATCCTCTCCCTCTACTCCCACCAAGTTCTAAGGGGAGAGCTGGGAGACAAAGGTGGAATTCACAGAACTTAGAGCAAGTGTAGTGGATAAAGTGTTGAATCTGGAGTCCAGAAGACTTGGGCTCCAATACTGTCACTTACAAGCTATGTGACCCTGGGTAAATCACTTAAATCTTGCCTGGCTTTAGCCTCTTTATCTGTAAAATGATGGGGGATACTCAATGACCTCCAAGGGTCCTTCTAGTTCTAAATCTAAATTACGAAAAAGAAAGAGCAGAGCTTGTAAAGTATAGTCTCCTCCATTTTTAAAAATAGCAGTTGAAGTCTCCCTCAGCACCACCCCATACCTCTGTTTCAGGCTTGTAAGCGGATTCCTGATGTAGTTTCTCTTTGCATATAGGTATTGGTAATGCATTTCCATGATCATTTTAAGCCTATTTTTTTCCTCCAGTTGTTACTCATCTGTCCTCTCCAAGCTTCTCCTATGGTTCCTGGAGTTTTTCGTGTAAGTATCTCTTCTAAATATATAATGCTCCCCACTTCTGTTACACTTCCTGCATTATTTGCATAATGTAAAGCCTTTCTTACAGCCACATAACAATCAAAGGTTTCATCATACCCAGTCTCAGTGATACCTATGAAGTCAGCTCCTTCCTTGTGTTAGAATTCTTGGTGCAAACTGCTTTTCACAAGATCAATCAACAAGCATGTATTCAGTGCCTGCTATGTGGCAGGAACTCTTAAGTGCTGGGAATACAAATATAAAGAATGAAACAATGCCTGCTCTCAAAGAACTTTCATTCTAACAGGGAAAATAAGTACACATGTAAATATAAAATAAATACAAAGTAAATACTAGGTAATTAGTAATCAGGAACAGCTTCACATAGGAAACAAAACCAAAATTGACACTTCAAAGGAGGTCCCCCAAGA
Source organism: Petaurus breviceps papuanus (assembly GCF_028583685.1). NCBI lineage: Eukaryota > Metazoa > Chordata > Mammalia > Diprotodontia > Petauridae > Petaurus > Petaurus breviceps. Next base: position 519,231 of record NW_027185786.1, read on the forward strand.
GGCAGAAGTGAGAAGGTAATGCATTACAATCATGGGAGTCAACTTGTATTAAGGCAAAAAGAGATGGAAAATGGAATCACTAAAAGTGATTTTGAGTGACCCAAAGTCCCTCTGTTTGAACTCTGCAAAGGTCATCCACTAGGTACTAGAAGATATATGACTAGTATCTTCCCACCATGTGGACTGAGCTACCTCTGATCTTTACAACACATAGAATGGCATAGGTATGATGGATAATGTGGATGGCATATGCACAATGTATAATAATGTATGGGTGGGGAAAGGAAAGAATTTGGAACCGAAAAAAATTTTTTAAAGGTATTAATTTGGTTTTATTTTCCTTGCCTTTTCAGTAAGTAGGGAAGAGAAAGCACTCAGAGCTGAAAATAAAATTTAATTTCAAAAAAACCCAAAAGTTATTGAAACCATCCTTGAGACTTTATTCCCTGAAAGGATTAAGGCCTGTGTTACTGAGAGGGTCTTCTAGTTTCCTGAGTACAAAAAGCCATGAAGTTCTAACAGTTCCCTTAGGTTTGACCAGTGGACCACCCTGGGAAATACAGAGTTCAGAGAGCTACACTCAACTGTCCTGTCTTTAGGGACTTTCCCCTGCTATTGTTGAGTGTTTTGCAAATAGTTAGATGGATACTTGTCTCATTTCATTCCAGTAGTAATCCTGAGCTACCAACTTGACCTACTATAGCCCAGGACCATGGCAAAGACCTTTCACTAACATATGATTTTCTTTTTATGTCTAGTTTGATATTGATCATTGAAGCATTGATAAACAAAGATGTCTCTTGTTGCACCTATCAAAGACTCTTCTATGGACTCAACATATCCACAGAAGCAATCTTATTAAGGAAAGCTCTGATAGGTATACTTGGTTCTATCTACTGAATTTTTCATTATAATTTTTTTTTAATTCCACAAAGGAAGAGACCATATTCACTACCCTTTTCAGTAATTCCATGACTATGAAGATAGGTTATTGCTGTAGAAAAGCACTACCCTTATGCTTTCTTTTTTTCTTTTTGCTTTTCTGGAGCGGGGAAGGTAGGGCAATTGGGGTTAAGTGACTTGCCCAAGGTCACACAGCTAGTTTTGCATTATGTATCTGAGGCTAGATTTGAACTCAGGTCCTCCTGATTCCAGGGCTGGTGCTTTATTCACTGTGCCACCTAGCCGCCCCAGCCCCTATGCTTTCAATATTGTGTTGTCTTCATCATGGAACTCTTCTTTGTGTTTTATCTTGAATGCATTTTTACACATTGTGACAACAGTTTAATACTTTCATTATTACAAAAAGGTGAGAAATAGAAGACTTGAAAGTTATGTTTCCAGATTTGAGAGCTAAAGGTTTGATTTCATATGAAAAATAGCTTTCACCAAAGACACACACAGGGATGTATTGGGGTTAAGTAATTTTGGGGGGTGCCCTCTCATTACTTTAGGTGAAGAACCAAGCAAGACAAAACTGTACCTTGTGGTGCTCCTAGTTCACTCTACAGTATACACTTGTTCTTTTCTAATTCTTCCTCTAATTCTAATTCCACAAATTTACTTAATTTGTGCTTTTTTTTCATTTTTTTAAGATTCACTTTGTAGTATCTCTATATAGGTATTGGGTGTGCTACAGTAGATTCACTCCTAGACAATTTATGCATTTTATAGTTATTTTGAACGGGACTTCCCTTTTTATTACCTCCTGAATTTTATTATTATTACATAAAAATAGTGTTAACTTTTATGGTTAGGTTTATTTTGTAACAATTTTGTAAAGTGAATTTCTAAAATGCAGGTCTGATCATATCACTCCCTACCATCCCCTACTCAATAAATACCAGTGGCTCCCTTTCACCACCAGGAACTAACACAAAACATTCTATTTGGCTCTCAAAGCCCTTCATAAGCCAGATACCTCCTACCTTTCCAGTCTTCTTATGCCTTACTGCCTGACATGTATTCCTTGATCCATTGACAGTGACTTCCTCACTGTTCTGCAAACAAGACACTCCATCTCTCAGCTCTGGACATTTTCTCTAGCTGTCCACCATGTTTGGAATGCTTTCCCTCTTTCCTCCAACTACTGACTGTAGCAGCAAGCACCCTAGCATACCCAGGGTGGCAGCCAACACAGATTCTTAGATCTGCTTTTCTAAAGGAAAGCAACTCAAAATCGGTTAACAATCTTGCTTTAATCAAACATATGTCATTTACCTAGATCAGGGAAAAAGGTCAGTACCCCAAACTTCAGAGAATACAAACAAGTTACAAGCAGAACTTACAAGCAGACAGAGAAACAGATCAGCAGACAGGCTTCCAGCTGTCTGACCACTACATCCATACCTAGTCAGTTACCAGAGAGGGAAGCACCAACATCTGGGTTTTCAAAGCTGGGGGCTCAATGGCTGCCCAGAGTCTCATCTGGTCAAATCACACAACTCTTCTCAAAGTGAGCCCCAAAGCAAAATCTCACATCAGGGCATATATAGCCTTCTCCTGGCTCAGAGAATGTGACAACCCTCTTGACCCATTGCCCAATCATAAAGTAACAAGGTGTGGGCATTCCTGAAAAACAAGCCTCCCACCACAGGCTCCATGTGACCACATTCAGCCTATTAGGGAGCAGAGTATATTTTCAAATCAAGGAAGGTTCTCAGAGTTACTTAAGCCTATCAAAGGGCCAAGGGGCAGGGAAGATCTTCAGATTCCCATTCCCACAACACTGACCTCTCTGTCTTCCCTTAAGTTGCAATGAAAACTCTCTCCTACTAGAAGCCTTCCCCAACCTCTCTTTATTCTAGTGTCTTCCCTCTCTTAATTATGTCCTATTTCTCTTGCATAGAGCTTGTTTGTACGTATTTGCTTATTGTTTCTCCCTCCTCCAATAGACTGTGGGCTCCTTAAGGCCAGAGAGTTCATCTTTTGCTTCTTTTTGTGTACTCAGCACAATGCTGGACACATAATAGGTACTTAATAAATGTCTATTGCTTGTTTGAATGAGACACATCACTTCTCTGTACCTCTGATAACTCATATATCATATTTGGTTTACAAGATTCTTCAAATACATTCCAACTTTTAAAACATGATTCCAGAGGATTAGCGATAGAAAATTCTCCCCACCTCCTAACAGAACAGTGAAACACTAAGAATGTAGAATGAGACACAAATTGTTGCACCTGGATAAGTTGTTTTGCTTGACTATGCATGTTTGTTACAAGAGTTCTGTTTTACTTTGTCTCTGATGGAGAAGGGCATTGAAAGGGGTAAGGTAGGAGAGAGAGAAAAAATAGATATTGGTTGATCAAAAAAAAAAATACATCAGACCTAAGGAGGGTCTAAGTCTTCCTAAAAAGAAAAACTGATGTTGAAGCCCCTGAGTATGATTTGTCTGAAGAAGGAGGAGGAAAAGTGAATGAAATGTGTCCATACTTTTAGGAATGAGACTGCTTTTCAAGAGAGAAATAACAAAATAGCTTACCTGGGTCGACTAGTAGGCATTCCAAGGCCATTCTCTTTGCCACCCTCTTACTTTTTCATCAAAGTCTCAGCATGCTAAAACCGGGGAAGGAGAAATATGTTAAGCAGAAAATCAATCTTATCTTGCATTTGTAAGCACCTAAGCTGGGCATCAGTTTCATGGTTCTCTAGAGAAGAAGGAAAACCTATCCAAGAACAAATCTACCTTTACCTAAAATCAAAGGGAAGAGCCACAGATATTAGTGCCCAAGATCTGGATGCTCAGCCACTGCTTCTAGTGTAAGTTCCAAGAGATAGGGACTTCAGGAAAGGGAATTAGTTGACCACAAGCCAAATTCACAGGAATTCCCCCTAAATTCTGCATGATACTGAGTATGCAAACCAAGTTTTCTATGGATCAATCACCTCTTTACTTAATTAAGAAAAATATTTCCATTCCCCTCTATTCCTTACAGTATATGCATAAAATTAATCTGCTGAAATCCTTGGAGAAAACTCTGTGATACTAATACTCTGTAGCGGACTTACAAACTGGTTGGACCATTCTTTTTTGGCCTTTTTTTTTTTTGAGGGGGGAAGGGAGGGCAAGTGGGGTTAAGTGACTTGCCTGAGGTTACACGGCTAGTAAGTGTCAAGTGTCCAAGGCCAGATTTGAACTCAGGTCCTCCTGACTCCAGAGCTGGTGCTCTATTCACTGTGCCACCTAGCTGCCCCCAGTTGGGCCATTCTTGAGAATAATTTGGAACTATACCTAAAAGGATATAACATTGTACATACTCTTTGAACCAGCAATACCACTACTAGGTCTGTACCCTAAAGAGATCAAAGGGAAATGGACACTATTTGTACAAAAATATTTATAGCAGCTCTCTTTGTGGTAAATATTTGGAAATTAAGGGGATGCCCATCAACTGAGGAATGGTTGAACAATTTGTGGTATACGACTGTGATGGAACACTACTATACTATAAGAAATGAAGGTTATGGTGGTTTCAGAAAAACCTGGGAAGTCTTCTATAAACTGATACAAAGTAAAGTGAGCAAAACCAGAATACGGTATACAGTAACAGTTATAACAATGATCAACCTTGAAAGACATAGCTACTCTGTCCAAGACAATAGTTCAAGGCAATTCCAAAGGAGGCATGATGAAAAAATGCTGTCCATGTCTAAAGAGAGAACTGATGAGCTCTGAGTACAGACTGAAGCATATTCTTTTTACTTTCTTTATTCTTCTGGTTTTTGTGTGTTATTGTCTTCTGCAGCATCGCTAAAATGGAAATGAAAACTTCATCTTTATAATTCTTTCTTTTTTATCTTTATAATTGATATCCTATTGCTCACCTTCTAAAAGGATAGGGGAGCAGTGGGAGGGAGGAAATTTGGAATTCAAAATTATTAAAAATGAATATTATAGGGGCAGCCAGGTGGCTCAGCGAGTAAGAGCACCAGCCCCAGTGTCGGGATGACCTGGGGATCGAATCCGGGCTCAGATACTTAGCACCACACTCAGAAATAACTGGCCATGTAACCTTGAGCAAGTTACTTAACCCCAATTGCTTTTAAAAAAAATGAATATTATATTTTTAAAAATGTAATTGGGAAATATTTAATGAAATAAAACAACTTAGTGACCAGACAGGAAAATAAATCACAAAAATTGGTAACAGGGTATTGATATCCCCTCTCATACTTCCTTTTGTGTATCTGTTTTCTTCCATTAGAATGCAAGTTTCTTGAGGGAAGGAGCTACCTTTTTTTTTTTAAAGTATCCCCAGAGCTCAAAACAGTACCTGGCCCAGAGTAAGGTGCTTAGTAAATGTTTATTTACTGAATGAAGTATAAGGACACACCAGGCTACTTTTTGAAAGTTCAAATTACAAGGCCCAAAAGATTTTGATTTTTTTATATTTTTTTTCACTCAGAAGATTTTTAAATTGATGAGCTGCTTATTTCCTGTGGTCTTTGAAAGACTATGGGACATCACTGATAAAACCCTGATTTCTAAAATGTGCAGAGTACTGACACCAATGTTTAATACCTTAACTATGCCACAATAGATACATGGTCTAAGGAGACCAATAAGATATTTTCAAAAGAATTACAAACCTCAAACAGCCATATAAAACTTGGTCTAAATTACTTTAAAAAAAAAAGAAATGAAAATACATCATGTAAATTGATGAAGATAAGAAAATATGAGAATAATAACAACTCGCATTTGTGTGTCACTTTAAAGTCTACAAATACTTAACATAGATTATTTCATTTAATCCTCACAACAACCTGAGCTCAGTCAGTATTAGGAGAGCTATGGAAAGACAAGCCACTGCACTGGTGAGGGAGTTATGAAATGGCCTAACTATTGTGAATTTCAGTTTGAATTTGTGCAAGTTAATTCAATTGTTCATACTCTGTGACAGGACAGATTTGGAGCCATCTACAAAAACTTGTAGGAAATAGAGAGTAAAATGAGCAAAATCACAACAAATTATATGACAATAAATAGACAGGAAAATAACTTTAAAAGCCCTCAACAAATGAATGACATTTTTTTCTTCTTGAATTGCCTTTTGTCAAATCTTTGGTTACTAAGGTATCCACTAGTCATTCCTCTGAAAAATAAAAGATCTTCTTTTCTGATTGTTTGGGGGTATGATCATTAATATTCAAGCCATACATCAATTGTGAATTTGCTTTGGAATATGGTGTATCATGGTAGTCCAAATCTATGTCTTCCAGTATTCCTTCTAGTTATCCTAGAAGTTTTTGTCAAATAATAAGCAGTTTCTTGGTAGGTTCAATTATTTCTCACTCTTCTGTATTTAGTCTGTTCCACTAAGGTGCAAAATGAAGCATGAAATTTTAGACAGTGTGTCCATTTGTTTTGCTGGATAATACTTATTTGTTAAGAAGGAATGATCATATTGGGAGGAAGCAGTTGGTTGGCAGAGACTAAGATACAAAAAAAGAAAGCATCAATTAAATATTTTTAAGATATACAGATGAAAGAAGAAAGTTCATATGGGTACATCAAAAAGCAGTGCAGTTTTGCTACTACCATGATAAGTTTAACAGTAACAAAAATAATTTTAAAAAATAATACCTAACAAGTTCAAAGTTTCATTACAATCCCCTTTTTTTGTTCCTTATGTAATGAAATGTTTATGTTTATTGTTTAATGAAAATTTAATTTCAAAAAGAAAATTATGCACATATGTCATATACCCACATACTTACAACACAAAATGAAAGGATAAAGCTGAGTTCACCTTCAAGGCCCTGAAAAATATTAATAGTTGCCATTTCTATGTCAGTTTAAGAGTTATAAAGTACCCTGCATACATTATCTAATCTGGTCCTCCAAACAAATGAGTAAACTAAGGCTCAGTTTAATATATGATATATAATAATGTAAATTAAGTTATAACATATAATATATAAGCAACTTGCATAGAAAAATATTTCTTTAAGGAAAATTGATTTCCTTATGTTTTTTGTTTTATATATTTTAAAACATGATTTTAAGAGTCTATAGATATTAAAAGACTGCTCAAGGGATCCAAGGCACCAAAAAGGATTAGGAAGCCTGGCCAAAGAAAAGGTCTTCAGGATTGTACCTGACATATTTATACTGCCAAAAGTCATACAGCTAGTAAGTATATGAAGACGGATTTGAACTCAGGACTTCTTGATGTCCAAATTTTGATCTCTATCCACTAACTCAGCTTAAAAGAAATAGGGAATAAAAGAGATAAGAACTGAAAAGGAAGACTAAATAAAATGGTAGTGTGAACCCTAGTAATCATCTCAGCCAATCCCCTTATTTTAGAGGATGTAACCTAAAAAGTGATCTTTTTATTAAGCACAGGTCTGACCAGGTTGCATCCTTTCTTGATGAACTCCAAAGCTTCCCTTTATCAACTTTGAGTTCAAATATAAATTCGTATGTCTGGCTTCTAAATTCCTCTTCAACCTGACCCCAAACTACCACTCCAACCAAAGCCACCCCAAACTCCATTTCTATTCTCTATGGCCCAGCCATGGCCATATTTATCTCCTGTCTGTGTCATCTACACCTGGGATATACTCTGGTCTCATCTTAGCCTCTTAGAACTAATTGTTTCCTTCACAACTGAACTCTAATGCCAGCATCTATAGTCGTTATTGACATCTCCTAGCTGCTGTATCAGCAAGCACCACTGAGTCCCCAGGGTGTCTGACAACACAGGTTCTTGGATCTGCTTTGATAAAGGAAAGCAACTCAAAATGGGTTTACAAACTTACTTTAATCAGTCAAATATGTATCGTTTACCTAGTTCAGGGGAAAAAGTTCAGCACCCTGAACTTCAGAATTTACAGACAGAATTATCAAGACAGAAACAGATCAAGTAGACAGATTTCCAAATTGTCCAACTATTACATCCATACCAAGTCAACATCTGGGTTTTTCAAAGGTGGGGGAGGGCTCTCAACAACCAACGGCTTCCCAGAGTCTCATATGATCAAATCACAGAACACTTCTCAAAGTGAGCCCCCAAAACAAAGCTACACATCAGGGCTTATATGGCCTTCTCCTGGCTCAGAGAATGTAACAACCTTATTGACTCATTGGCCAATCAAGAAGTATCTACTGAAAAACAAGCCTCCCACCCCAGTTTCCAGGTGCACTTTAGCCTAGGGGCAGGGAAGATCTTAAAAATTTACATTCCCATTACAGCTGCTCATGCCCACAATAGAAAACCTTGTATTTATCTTGAATACATGTGTGTCTGTTTATGTATACAGCATATCACCCATGACATATGTAAATATTCTCTCAATGAAAGCAAGCCCCTTGAAGGAAGGGACTGTCATTTTTATCCATGTATCTCTAGCATCTGGTACATAGTAGGTACTTAACAAATGTTAGTCAATAAATACATGAAGAAGACAGTTAAATAGTAGAATCAGGATTCAAGCCACATCTTCTTAATTCAAATATGATCTTCCCACTGGGCTATACTGATTAGGGTAAAAAGCAGGGCTATGCTTATAAATGTTTAACAAACAGCCTTCCAAAAAATATATCTATTTATATATTTACATGAATAGATCTGCTACAAATTTTACTAATATAAAGGATGTCACACAATTTACAATAATAAAATATACAATCCTCTTTATTGAAAATTCCATATAGCTATTTGTTTCTCAGAAAATGTTTTCACTGATTTTTTTTGCCAGTGCTTGTATCAGTAGCCAACCTATGTCTGCAACCATGAAATGAAAAATGTAGTTTAACACCAATCCACTCTTTGCTCAATAAATGTATTGTCATTATATTTAATACGTGATCTGTTAAATAATTTTCCACTGTCCAATAAATTATAATCATTAAATTGAAACCTCTTTCCTCTCTAGCACTAATGAATGCAACAGGGCTATCTTATTAGTTTTCTGTACAGTGACAGGTATTTGAACATTGTTTCTTTCTACATTACATGCAAAATCCTGAAAATTGTTCAACTCAATTTCATGTTTTAAAATTTCACGTACATGATACTTTTTTTTTCACCATTTATCTGAAGTGAGTTCTTCCTAAGAGCAAGTAGATGGTTCAAATAAATCAAGATAATTAAAAATGCTCATCCTTTCTGTCCCAATAAAAGATGTGTTTGTGTGCTGAATGACATTTTTTCTAGTAAAATATTCTTAGGAAAAGCATTAAATTTATTATTTATATAAAATAGAATAGTTTTAAATTTACCTGACAGATTTCAATGTGAGATTCATGCTTTTCCATTAAAAAAAAGTCTTAAAATTTTCCAAACCTTATTATATGTTTAATTTTTGCTCTTTTTTTTTTTTTCTTAAGCAATCAGGGTTAAATAACTTGCTCAAGGTTACACAGCCAGTTATTTCTGGGTGTGGTGCTGTCTGAGCCCAGGATTCGCTCTCCAGGTCGTCCCAACACTGGAGCGGGTGCTCTTACTCACTGAGCCACCTGGCCGCCCCTAAGCAATTGGGGTTAAGTAACTTGCTCAAGGTTACACGGCCAGGTGTTTCTGGGTGGGTGCTAAGTGTCTGAACCCGGGATTCGATCTCCAGGTCAATCCTGACACTGGAGCCGGTGCTCTTATAATTTTTGCTCTTGTAATGCTGATCTTGACTGAAATTCAGTCGAAAATAATGAAAATTCTTTAAGACTATCAATCATTAAAGAAAAGTCTTGCAAGAAATTAATGTTAGCTACTTTCTTTGCCAAACTAGAATAAGGAAAAAAAATGCATATATAACTCAGGACGTGTGTCATAGAGCAGTAGGTGCTCATAAACTACATATGCTACCCATCCTCCAGCCAGTATTAATTCAACTTTAATTATTTCAATGTCAAGTTCTTTAGCTACTGTTTTTAGCTTGGTTTGGTTTTTTTATTAGGCTGGTGACAGAATAAATTGTATCCTGAAATATTTTAAATGATTATCTTGTCTTAGTTCATATGATTGTCAAGTAACAATTGCACTCGATTTAAACAGAGCCTAAAAATAATTGTAACAACTTTTTAGCTACTCTAGACCTTCTTCCCAATGTTGTTTTAGTACCATAAGAACAAAATGGAATTGGGTTCACTTTCATTATTAAAGCCACGATCATTTAAAGTAGACAATAACGTACTGAAAGTAAGCTATGCTTGCTACCAATTCTTTTGAAGTAACAAATAACATCACTTGTTAGATGATTGAATGCAGCATTGGTTGTTTCACACAGGTTCACAGAATTCCTGAAAATGTAAAATGGTCTTTTGGGAGCTGGCACACCCTACCAGGAAATGCGCTAAATCAGAGGTTCTTAATCTGGGGTCCTGAAACCTTCCCCACCAAGCGTCTAAAGATAGATTGAAGGGAAGTGGGTGTCTTCCAAGTCTAGCACCTTGGAAGAAAAAATGTCTATTAAACTACAATTGATTTCCGATGTATTTCTATTTGATGTATTTTTAAAAACATGATTCTGAGAAGTCATCAGACTGTCCGAGGAATCCAGACACAAAACAAAGCTGGAACCCCTGGCCAAAGGCAAGGTCTCCAGGACCGTAGGTGACACATATGAGGGAGTGATAGACCTGTTCCCACATGTTCACTAAAGCCTTTACACAAAACACGATCTCCTCTGAACACCCCAGCGAAATCAGAGGTCTTGGCGGAGAATGAGGTTGGGGCACCCCGAGTCTCGGATCCAGCTGGTCCTGATCCCCAAGCCCCTCGAGGGGGGAGCCCCGGCTCCTGGGCTCTCGTTCTGTCCTCAGCACCTGCCACGCGGGAAGACTCACCTGCGACACCTGGTGCGGCCCGACCCCTGGGGAGGGAGGACCCGCAGTGGGACCCAGTGCGCCCCCGCCCCCTCCTTAGACATCCCTAGTCCCTCTTCAGTCCTGCAGAGCCCCACCCCCTACATCCTGCGTGGTCCTCGAGCCCCTCCCCCCATCACCACAGCCTGGGGCGAAGGGGGTAGTGAAGGGGACCAACCCGTCTCTGTCTCGACGAGGGGGAGGGGCAGGAGTGAGAGGGTGGCAGGGAGGGAGAAGGGGCAGGCACACAAGAGCTCTCTTCCACACCCAGGGTCACGCTCACACTCACAAAAGCAAAACAAAAGGACAGACACGACGCCCTACAAGGGGACTGCGCCTGCGCAGATCCAAGGAACAAACTGATTCCCAGAATCCATCGGCACAGGCTGGCGCCCAGACGCATACGGTCTGCCTCGGGGTGGATTCTGGGAAACCGCGGCCTCATCCCATGAGCCCATCGAAGTCCGCGGCCTTCTGGGAATTGTAGTGCAGCCGCTGTTAATGCGCTTGCTGCTTCTTGTTTTTCTCAGAGAAGGACCAGTGACATCAGAAGTGACGCCCTGACTCGTGTGGATTGGCTTTAAGTGAGGCAGAGTGGCCCAGCCTCACTCTCTTCCAGACTCATCCGAGTGCAGAAAGTCAGAAGAGCTGGAGGGCCCAGGGATTCCCTTGGCGTCTAACATGTCTGAACCAAGCTCTACGCTGCTCAGCACCTGCTTCAAACCTTTTTCTGGCCCTTGGAACACATTGTTCTCATCCCTCCGTTGGGGAGGGGAGGGAGGGGGGCGGGGCGCGGGGAAAGTCTTCCGGTCTGCCAGTACTTTACCAAAATGGCCCCTACACCTGCTGCAGCTTTCTGGGGCCACCGCTGAGAGCTATTCTAGTATGACCCAAAGATATCTATTCCTAGGAAAAATGACCCAATTTTTATCTAAAAAAAAAAATGCTGCAAAACCGGAAGGCAGTTTAGTAGATGTCGGGTTATAAACTCAAAAGATAACTTTTTTTTTTAAGCTTTTGCATTGACAAAATTGACTTAGCTATGTTTAGAGGAGAATCCGTTAACTGGAAATAAAGCATTGGAGTGAATCTCTGATAAAGGCAGGATGTCTTAAGTTATGTTGGTAAGTGATACATCTGAAAGCAACAGGGTAGAGTGGGGAAAGTGCTGACTATGGAGTCAGGAGGACCTGCATATCTGGGCAGCATCTCAGTTCCACCACTTCCTACCTTGACCTTTCGTATATCTCATACCCTTTCCTGCTCATAACTTTTTAACCTGTAAATTTAGGGAACTGTACTAGTTGGCCTCTTTAGTTCTGATTAGCTCTAGCCCAATAATCCTATATGACAAAAGATATTTCCCCCAATTGGAAAGGGCTCAGCAGAGGTAAAGGAGTAATTTTCTTTCTCTGGATGGGAATAGCATTTTCCCTCATGAATCCTTTGGGATTTTCTTGGATCACTGTACTGCTGAGAATAGCAAGTCATTCACAGTTTGCATTATACAATATTGTTATTACTGTGTACAGGGTTCTCCTGGTTCTACTCACTTCACTCTCAATTCATGTAAGTCCAGGTTTTTCTCAAATCATCCTACTTGTCATTTCTTACAGCACAGTAGTATTCCAATACAATCATATACCACAACATTCCCCAATTACTGAATATCCCTTCGTTTTCTAATTCTTTGTCACCATAAAAAGAGCTGCTATATTTTTATATAAATAAGTTTTTTTCCTTAAAAAAATCTCATCCCCCACAAGTATAGTTTTATTGTCTATTTCATCCTTGTAATGGGAATGCAAATTTGGAAGATCTTCCCTGCCCCTAGGCTAAAGTGCACCAGAAGCCTGGGGAGGGAGGCTTGTTTTTCAGTAGATACTTTTTGATTGGCCAGTGGGTCAATAAGGTTGTTACATTCTCTGAGGCAGGAGAAGGCTATATAAGCCCTGATGTGTAGCTTTGTTTTGGGACTCACTTTGAGAAGTGTTCTGTGATTTGATCTGAATTCTGGGAAGCCATTGTTGAGAGTCCCCCGGCTTTGAAAAACCCAGATGTGGAAACCCAGATGTTGACTGGGTATAGATGTAATGGTTGGACAGTTTGGAAAGCTGTCTACTTGATCTGTTAATGTCTTGATAATTCTGTCTGTATATTTTGAAGTTTGGGGTGCTGACCTTTTTCCCCTGAACGAGGTAAATGATACATATCTGACTGATTTAAAGTAAGCTTGTTAACCCATTTTGAGTTGCTTTCCTTTAACAAAGCAGATCCAAGAACCTGTGGTGGCAGCAAACCCTGAGGATGCTTGGGGTGCTTGAATGTGATAGTAATGGCATTTAAAGATTCCCCCTGTATTGGCTTGGTTTTCAAATTGATTGTGTTAAAACCCAGAGCTTGTTAATCCCACCTGTGGGATGGACTTGTTGATGTGAAAAGAAAGTCCTGAACTGGGAGGAGCTGGTGACGTAGATTTGGAGAGACAAGAGAGAGGCAGAAGAACTTTTTGGAAGCAGCACCCACGTGGAGGCAGAGAGAGAGACTAAGAGAATTGCTGGTGGCTGCTTTGAATTGCCCTGGACTTTTGAGACCTGCCCCCTGAGCTACCAAGGACTGAGGAGACATGGCTGTTTTGCTGGTACTTTGTCTGTTTTGATGTTGTTTTGCCAGATTTGTCCACTGGTGAAAGATAGTCCTGTTGTTGAAGAAGTCCTGGAACCTGGCTTTTGGTTAAGAAGCCCTGAGACTGTCCTGCAGACAGAGAGTGAATACTGTCCACTGGTGAAGGGCAGTGCTGTTGTTGCAGGGGTCTGGAGACTGTCCTGCAGACAGAATGAATACTGTCCACTGGTGAAGGACAGTGCTGTTGTTGCAGGGGTCTGGGAACCTTTCTATTGGTTCAGAAGCCCTGAAGAAGGATTTTCTTGTTGTATGTTTACAGAAATCCTGGGAGAGGGTTTTGCTAATGTTTTCAGGAGTTCTAGGACTGTTCTACAGACAGAGGATGAATTCTTGAAGGGACTGGCAATGTATCTTATGGCCTTGCTAAGCCTTGTCTCCCCAGGAACTAAGATTGCTGAGAACTTGCCTCCTGTCAAGATGAAGAAAAGACCTCCATTTGGGTATTAAGTGCTGTGCTTAAACTTGATGTAACTCTGGGGTAGATTCAATTGTGATCCAGGGGTGGGGAACTTTTGACCTTTTTGTGTTCTGTGGTTGCACAAATGAATGTAGTTTACTTATGTTTGGAAACTAATCTCCATTTGAGAAGAGGGGCTTTGTGGTGGACTAAATGAAGGTATAGCCTAGGGGTGGAGAAGTATTTAGAACGGGGACTTTGTAATTGATTGAATGATTGGAAGGTCCTGGGGTGGGGTAGTCCTTGGAGATTATTTAATCACACTTAGTAAATGCTGTATTTGGAATGATGTCATGTTTTGATCTTCTCTGTTCTTGGTTGGTCACTGAATAAAATGGAGAGCACCTATGCTGGTATTCTGAACCTTGGGAAGTTGCCTTTCCTTGGCATCACATTACATTACAATCCTGTAACTCATTTAATTTATCCTTTAAAAATACAGGTGCTGTACCATTTGTTACATATATGTTTAGTATTGATATTGTGGTTTTAGCAAGATACTATCAGTTTCCTTTCTTATCTATTTTAATTAGATCTATTTTTGCTTTCATTACCCCTGTTTCTTTTTTACTTTAGCTGAAGTATAATAGATTCTGTGCCAGCATATTATATTTACTCAATGTGTGTTTCTGTGCTTCAGATGCGTTTCTTGTAAACAGCATATTGTAGAATTCTGGGTTTTAATCCATTCTGCTATCTGCTTCCATTTTATGGATAAGTTCATCCCATCCACATTTATGGTTATAAAAACAGTATATTTCCATCCATCCTATTTTCCCCTAGTTTATCCTTCTCTGTTACCTTTCACCCTGTCCCTCCTCACAAAGGTTTTACTTCTGACCACCACCTCCCCCAGGCCACTCTCCCTTTTATCAGTACCCCCTTCTTTTATCTCCATCCCTTTTTATTTCCCTTTAGTATAAGATAGATTTCTATATCCAACTGAGTGAGTATATTATTCCCTCTTTGAGCAAGTTCTAATAAGAGTAAGGTTCAAGTGTTGCCTGCCACCACCACCATCTTCCCCTCCACTGTAACAGCTCTTTTGTGCCTCTTTTATGTGAGATAATTTATCCCATTCTGTCTCTTCCTTCTCCCAGTGCAATCTGGGAGCTTTAGAATTTGGCTATGATATTCCTGGGAGTTTTCATTTTAGGAAAAATCTTTTTCAAATGGTGATTGGAAAATACTTTTATTTCTATTTTGCCCTCTGGTTTTAGGATATCAGGGTAGTTTTCCTTGATAATTTCTTGAAATATGATGTCCAGGTTATTTTTTTGATCATGGCTTTCAGGTAGATCAATAATTCTTAAATTCTCTCTCCTCAAGCTATATTGCAGGTCAGTTTTTTTTCCAATTACAAAGTTCATATTTTCATCAATTTTTCCATTCTTTTTATTTTGCTTTATTTCTTGGTGTCTCATGGAATCATTAGCTTTCACTTGTCCAATTCTAATTTGGGGGGAATTATTTTTTTTTAAAGCAATTGGGGTTAAGTAATTTGTTCAAGGTTATAGGGCCAGTTATTTCTGGGTGTGGTGCTAAGTATCTGAGCCCAGATTTGATCCCCAGGTCATCCCGATGCTGGGGCTGGTGCTGTTACTCGCTGTGGGGAATTATTTTCAAAAGCAAGCTTTTGTACCTCTGTAGCAAATATCTTTTTATATTATACAGTTGTAGAGACTGAAGTAGGATGTGATAGGAAAAGGTGTATAACAAGTCTGTGCCAAACTTTAGGCAACAATACATCTCACATCTTCAGCTAATCCATTCATGGTTTCTTCCAGAAAGTCTGTCATTAGGAATTAATTTAGAGTCTTTTTGTCCTGGAGATGGTACAATTTCTCCTTTCTTTGTGCTTTGGAATGGCTTATCTTCTCTGGAGGAGTATTGTCACCCTATCTTTTTGCATAGAACTTTATAGGAACAAAAGTTCATTATAGTAGCTTTGATGAACTCAATGTTGAAGAATTTGACTTTTAGTCAAATGGTGACATTTGTGAAATGCCTACTTGTGACAGGAACTGGGAATACAACAAAAAGGCAAAAGACAGCCCCTACCCTCAATGAGCTTACAATCCACAGGGGGAGAAAACACAAACAAAGGTATACAAAGCAAGCTATAAACATAGTACACAGGGAATAATTAACAGAAGTAAGGCATTAGGATAAATAGGGATTGCAGAAGCCTTCCTCTACCAGCAAAGACTTCTTCAGTAAAAGAAGGGATTTTAGTTGGGACTTAAAGGAAACCGGGGAGGTTAGTAGACAGCAGGGAAGACAGTACATTGCTGGCATGGGGGACATGAGAAAATGCCTAGAGTAAAGAAATAAAATGTCCTTTTTGTGGGGCAGCCAGAAGGGCACTATCACTGGACTAAAGAGTATATAGTAGGGAGTAAGGTGTGAGACCAGAAAGGTAGGAGGGGGCTAGATTATGAAGGGCTTTGAATGCCAAATACAGCATTTTGTATTTACTCCTAGAGTAAATAAGGTGATGCTGGAGTTTATTGAATGGAGGGTGGAGGGGTGACATGGTCAGACCTGCACTTTAGGAAAATAATTTTAGTGTCTGAATGTATGATGGTTGGAATGGGTAGAGATTTGAGGTAGGCAGACTCAGTAGCAAGCTATTACAAGTCTATGCATGGTGAGAGCCTGAAGTACATTGGTGGCAGTAGCAGAGGAGAAAAGGGGGCAATACAGAAGAGATGCTGAGAAGATGAAATCAACAGCCTGGATATGGGGGTGGGGTGAGAGATAGTGAGGATGACCCCTAGGTTGGGAGCCTGAGGAACCTGGAGGCTAGTGTTACCCTCTACAGTAATAGGGAAGGTAGGAGGGGAGAAAAGTTTAGGGAGAGAGATGAATGAGTTGCATTTTGGACATGTTTTGTTTGAGACATCCACTGGTCATCCAGTTCAAGATTTCTGGAAGGTCAATGAAGATGTGGGATTAGAAGCAGTAGAGTTTGTGTTAGGATAGGTAGATTTGAGAGTCATTAGCATAGAGATGGGAGTGGATGAGCTCAGCAAGTGAAGAAGTACAGAAGGAGAAGAGAGCCAAGGACAGAAAGAGAGAGAGAAAGAAAGAAAGGAGGAGACTGGAGGAGAAGGAGAGGGGAGAGAGAGAGAGAGACAGAGAGAGAGACAGAGAGAGAGAGAGAGAGAGAGAGAGAGAGAGAGAGAGAGAGAGAGAGAGAGAGAGAGAGAGAGAGAGATGGAAGAAGAAAAGAAGGAAACACCTTCATGAGTCCTGTGGAATTG
Organism: Petaurus breviceps papuanus; assembly: GCF_028583685.1. Taxonomy (NCBI): domain Eukaryota; kingdom Metazoa; phylum Chordata; class Mammalia; order Diprotodontia; family Petauridae; genus Petaurus; species Petaurus breviceps. The sequence goes on from NW_027185786.1 coordinate 536,452, forward strand.
TGACTAGTCATTGTGCTGATCAGAGTTTCTAAGTCTTTCAAACCAAACTCCTCATTTTAAGGGCCAGAGAGGTTAAATGCCTTGACCAGCATCATACAGTTAGTAAGTGGCTACAGCAGTATATGAGTTAGATGACTCTGATTCAAAGTCCAGGGCTCTACCCACTGTGTCAAATAACTTAAGGAAAATCACGCTAACAGCTGTGTGGAGGATGGATGGGAGAGGCAAAGATTCAGCACTAATTGCGACATCACAGTGTCTCAAGTTTACACATTTATATAACACTTTAAGGTTTACAAATCACTTTACAAATTATCTTATTTGATCCTCATGACAGCCATGGCAGGGAGATGCTATTATTATCCTCATTTTATAGCTGAGGAAACTAAGGAAAACAGCAGTTAATTTGCTGTCTCAGGGTCACACAGCTAGCAATGTTTGAGGCCATATTTGAACTCAGGGCTTCCTGATTCCAGGCCAAAGTCTCTATTTACTGTATAACTAGCTATTTCCTAAAGGTATGATACTCAAGATACACAGAGAAATAAGTATCCCCCCTCAGTAAATATCAAGAGGGAATGAAGAGATAGTTTTTAAAAGAAATGAAATGAAAGCAAGCAACAACCATGTGAAAATAATTAGAAATGTCCATTAAAGCAACTCTGAGGTTCTACCTCACACCAATCAAATTGGCAAATGCAACAAAAAAGAAGAATGATTACTGGAGGTCCAATAAGAGGATAGTCACACATTATTTATTTGGGCTGTGACCTGGACAAGCCATTTTAGAAAACAGTTTGGAATTATGCTGCAAAAGCTACTAAACTGTGCATCCCCCTTAACTTGTCAGTAGGACTAATAGGATTATATCAAAAACGGTGAATTGAAGGAGAGAACTCATGTATAAAAACATCTCTAACAGCCTTTTGTTATAGCAAAGAAGTAAAAACACAGGTGGAATGTTTGACAAATTATGGTATATGAATTTCATGGAATGTTACTCTATTAGAAGAAATGACCAATGGGACAATTTCAGAGAAACCTGACAAGACTTGTAGCAAATGAAGGAAAGGGATGTGAGCAGAGCCAGGAGATCAATTTATACGGTAACATTATAAAGAGAAAGGGTTTTAAAAGACCTAACCATTATGATCCATGCAATGTACAACCATGACTCCACAGGACCAGTGATGAATTCTGGATGCCTCCAGACAGGGAAGTGATGAATTCAAGGTCAGTGAGAAACAAACAGGATCATTTAGAAAAGAATGTGTTAAATTTGTGGGACATGTAAAAGGAGAAGCAAACTGCTTGTAGTACAGATGTGTGGATGAGTGAACGTCTTTCTGTTCTCCTTTGTGTGTTGAGATATGCAATTCATTCGATATTCGTTAAATTAGGAATGAAACGGCTATTTTGCACATGCTTTTTTAAAAGAGCGAGCTGGTTGTAAAAGAAAGTTTTAGTTTCCTATACAGTACACTTTTTCTGTCCTTTGCATACAGAAATGTCCATATTCATTGATGTTTGTCAAGTACAAAATAACAAGAAAACACAAACAGGAGGGAGGGGAGTACAATTTCTCACAAAGACTCATAGATCTAGCGGCATCACCAGGGACCCTGAGGATGAAGGCTGCCAATAGAACATTTACCAAGTTCCTGATTTGTGACATTGAGGCTTTAAGGTTGCCATAGTGGAAGGCTGGGGCATAGCTGATTTGGATTGTGCAGTCAGGGATACAAACATCTGTCTCTGGACTACAGAAGACATGCACATCAGAAATATGGACTCTGAAAGGGGTAAAAATGTAAGTTGGACTCTGTGCACTGATTTGTAAGCTACCCATACTCTTCTGGTCTATGGAAGAAGTAATGGGGAAACCCCAGATATGTGAAAGACAAGATTATCATCTCAACCCCCTCACTGAATTCAAGAACTTGGAGATCTAGAAAAACACAAAATTCCACCAACCAGTCTAAAGGGGGTGGTTCCAAAAGCATATTTCTTGAAAATCTACTTTCCATGTTACTTACTTCCTAGTAGACTATATAAATAATTTCAATTTGTCAAATCCAAACTTACAAATAATGTCTTGCACTGAGCTCTAAGCAAAACATGCCTGTTACTCTTCAAAATCACACTACTTTCCATTATATGCATCATATCAATCACTCTTCAGTGCTACATGCAACATTCATACAGAATTACTCAGAAGACAGGCCACAAATAAGCCTTTAAAATATGCCTTCTCTCCAGGCCCTGACCAAAAGGACTGTCCTCTCTCTTAAACTGCTACTTTCTCTCTTCCATATTCACCCTCTAATTATAGTTGTACCTGTCCTCCTTCACCCCACTCTCCCTCTTGGGGGCCTCATCAGCATATATTGATTTAGTCACCCTCTCTATCTTAATTAATAGCTCTCATATTTATAAGTCTTTCTCTTGAGCTCTAGTCCTCTATCACCAGCTGTCTAGCAGACATTTCCAAAATAGATGCACAGTAGCCATATCCAACTCAACATGTCCGAAACAGAATAGATTTAATGTTTCCTCTCCAAACCACTCCCCACCTTCTCACTGGCTGCTTTTGTCTGGAGTGTACTTCTTCCTCAACCCTGCCCCTTAGAAGCCTCTCAGCTGCTAGTGTCTTCTCTCCTAAATTGCTCAGTATCTCTTTTCAGTCTATTTTGCATAACCCATTGGATCTGTGATCTCACTGCCTGGATTCCAGTGATGGAGATTATAACTCATCCATGCCGACACATCCTGTGCTACTCTCCTTCATGCCCTCCCCAAAGTTCATCACAGAGGATCCACTCTACACTTTCACCTGCCATTTCCGGGGTACCAGTGGAACACTCTGGCTGAGCACTTGTCTTCCCTCTCTCTTGTTCCATGACCAGCCCATCTTCTCTGCCATACAAGTGCATCCATAATGGCATCTTTTGTTCTTGCTTTTCCTAGGAATTCCTCATGATATGTTGCATTTTGCTCATGTCCATCATGCACCCTTTGTACCTTTCTGTGTGATGTCTATATTAGTTCCTCAGAGACAGTGGTGTTGCAGCTCATACCGTTTGGATGGACCTTCTTTTGCTGTTAGATAGTTAGAGGTCCATAAAAATTCTTTGCAATTTCCTGGAATAACATCCTCCTTCTCAACTACAAGTACAAATCTATCTGTATTATCTGTCTTAGATAATTTATACTATTTGACAAGTTTTATAAGATTTCCATTTAGATCAATACCCAAATCTGAACAACTGGCATTCTGCATCTTTTTGTTCTTTCCTCTGTAGATAGGTCAAAATCCATCACAGCCCTCTTTTAGAAGCCCCAGCAATGTCCTAGGGATTTATGCAACCATCACAATGACATCTATACAGAGGAGTCTCTGGAAGACCTCACAGATTTTGTTTGTCCTTCATTCTTTTTCTTTTTCTTTTTTGCTTTTTGGAGGGCAGTTGGGTTAAGTGACTTGCCCAAGGTCACATGGCTAGTTTTGTGTTAAGTGTCTGAGGCTGGATTTGAACTTAGATCCTCCTGATTCCAGGGCCCATTGCTCTATAGTAAATAGCTGTGCCACCTAGCCGCCCCTTGTCCTTCATTCTTGAAGAGGATCAATGACATCAGGAAGGTGATGTCTTGACTTGCAAGTGAATTGGATTTAAGTGAGGCAGTGCAAAGTCACCAGCCTCACTGTCCTCCAGAGCCATCTGAATCCAATGGCAAAATATAGATTGGGGAGACTGGAGATGGTGCTGGAAACAGTGAGAGACTTTGGCCTTTTTAAGCTAAGGTCTTTTCCAGGTCTGTTTGTCCAAGGCAACACTCGTTCAGTGGGTTAAGGCTAGATAAGAAATGAGGCCAAAGTTGGATGCAGGGGCTCCAACTAGGAGGTTACTGAAATAGTCCTGTTGGTAGGCAACAAAGGCTTAGAGTAGGGTAGTAATGGTGTGAACTGAGAGGTTGTTATGGGAATCTGAAGATCTTATCTGCCCCTTGGCCCTTTGATAGGCTTAAGTGACCCTGAGAACAGTCCCTGATTTGAAAATATACTCTGCCCCCTAATAGGCTGAATGTGGTCACATGGAGCCTGTGGTGGGAGGCTTGTTTTTCAGGAATGCCCACACCTTGTTACTTTGTGATTGGGCAGTGGATCAAGAGGGCTGTGACATTCTCTGAGCCAGGAGAAGGCTATATATACCCCAGTATGAGATTTTGCTTTGGGGCTCACTTTTTGAAGAGTTATGTGATTTGACCAGATAAGACTCTGGGCAGCCGTTGAGCCCCCAGCTTTGAAAACCCAGATGTTGGTGCTTCCCTCTCTGGTAACTGACTAGGTATGGATGTAACGGTCAGACAGCCAGAAGCATGTCTGCTGATATGTTTCTCTGTCTGCTTGTAAATTCTGCTTGTAACATGTTTGTATTCTCTGTAGTTCAGGGTGCTGACCTTTTTCCCCTGAACTAGGTAAATGACATATGTTTGATTAAAGCAAGATTGTTAAGCCCATTTTGAGTTGCTTTCCTTTAGAAAAGCAGATCTAAGAACCTGTGTTGGAAGCCACCCTGGGCATGCTAGGGTGCTTGCTGCTACAGAAGTGACAGATGAGAAAGATGTGGAGGCAGAACTGACAAGATTTGGCAACCAAGGATGGGTGGATGGAGTGAGAATAAAGAGCCAAAAGTGACTCCTCCTAGTACAGTTGTAGACTTGCGTGACCTGATGAATGGTGGTGATGTGTGGGACAAAAGACCCTTGCCCAAAATAAATTCAGTAACTCAGAGGATTCTCAGAGAAACAGAAAGCAAATTTATTACCTCCCATGGGAAGAGGGGGAGTCATCACCACCAGAAGCAGTCTGGTGAGAGAGGCCCCCCAATACAAAATGTAAAGCTTGGTTATATACCTAAAAGACTACCCTTTTCTCCCGCTTCCTCTGTCCTGTTTCTGTTAATTAGGAACTGAGGCTGACAATCTTGACCACAAAAATCTGTTGGCATCGCAGGTGAAATGTAAATATCAAAAATAGATATAAAAGCAGAAGATACATGTCTAGCAGAATCAATATGAACATGACAGCAGACAAAATATGTCATCCGTATCAATTTCGATATGAAAGTAGAAGATGATTGTTCTAACAATATCAATATAGATATGAGAGCAGACAATATTTCATGAATCTTAGGTCATAGTGACCTTTGTAACAGGATTGCCAGTTTTATATTTATACAGGTCAGATGGTAGTCATAGAAACAATCTGAAGGGTCTGTACTTTCCCCCCCTATGCATTAGCTTAGCTTAGCAAAAACGTCAACTTATGACCAGGGAAGTAAGGCAAGGGTCCCAACCTCAAACTCAAGCCTGGGCTTCTGGTTACTGGTTGCAAACCTTGCTAGATCTTAAGAGTACAGTAGAAACTTAAGTCTGGGGTCCAGGCAATCTATTATTAAATCTTTGAGAAATCATCACTTCTATCCCACTCAGTGACCTCTACAGAAGTAATGAAATTAGGAGAAAGAGTGTGTTTAGAGGGGAAGACAAATTCTATTTTGGACATGAGTTTAAGATGCCTATGGAACATGCAAGTGGAGATATCAAGTAGGAAGTTGGATATATGATTGTAATCTAGAAGAAAGATGAGGTCTGGATATGTAGATTTGTTGATGTGGATTTTATATCCATCAGCTGCATGGAGATACTTGAACTTTGAGAGCTAATTTCATGGAGAGAGTTTAGAGACAGAAGAGTCAAAGGCCTAAGACACAGCCTTTGCACAAGAGGGCAGGACATGGAAGATGAACTACAAAGGAAACTAATAAGGATTTGTCCAACCATTAGGGAAAGAATGTCTATTTTCTCCCAAACCTTTATGCTTTTCCTGCCCCTAAGAATCTCTGATCCCATTTGGATGAATAAATCTTAATACCATTAGCAAATGGGAGCAAAACAAACCAACCAACCAAGTTCATACAATAAAAGTGTAATGGAGTCATAAAGGGATTATGGAAGTGAGTCAAGTCTCAGGAACTGGCCCTGCCACATGATGAATTGTCTTAGGGTCATTCACTGGCACTTCCTAGAGGATGGGTTTCAGTGGCTGCAGCTGCCCCTTGAATAATGGGTTGTATTTCATTCCTGAGAGGATGGAATCTGCTGGGAGAATGAACATTTTTATGAGGACCTATGAAAATGAGCCAACAGACCTACTCAGGTCTTTTTGGCTTCTGTCACCAAGGTCTCTGGTACCTTGCCTTCCCATCCTCAAATTCTGAGAGCTCCCCAGGGAGTGGATGGTGGGGTAAAGCTTTCCACCTCTCCAAGGTCAGGAATAGCTACCTCGGGAGCTACAACCAAGAGAAGATTTCATGGAAAATTATTCTGAATCACAGCATTCTTTATACAAGGGATCCCGGGGTGCATGCCCCAAGCAATAGGATTTAATAAACTAGGTCTGATCTTGGAGATAACACTAAAAGATTATTGCTCCCTCCCAGAGTTTACTCTGCAAAATCTCTGAATATGACTTGTATCTAGATTTCCATAAATGTAGGTAAAAGGGCTCCCAGTTCACATTAAAGCACTCATGGTAACAAATTATATTGGTGCAGAACAGCTTTTATTTCAGTCAATCAACAAGCATTTATTAGACACTTATGTGCCAAGTGCAGTGCCAAGCACTGGGGATACAGAGAAAGGCAAAAACACAGAACTTGCTTTCAAGGAACTCACATTCTAATGGGGGAAAGAACATGCAAATGACAATATAAATACAAGATATATACCTTGTAGATTAAAGGTGACCTTCCTTAGTGGGAAGGACTGGGAAAGGTCTCTAGAAAATACAGAACATGCAGTGGATTCACAGAAGCCCATAAACAACTGTAAAAAAGCAAATAAAGGAACAAAGATGTAACAAAATATTATTTGTTAAACATTTATTTACTTTTATAATAATTTACTGTCTCACTACTGCCCCCATTAAACAATTTTGGAAATAAAAAAGAAAACCTTTATAGCAAATATGTATGTTGTTGTTCAGTTGTTTCTTTGTGACCCCATTGGGGGTTTTCTTGGCAGAGATACTGGAGGGGTTTTACCATTTCCTTCTCAAGCTCATTTTACAGATGAGGAAACTGAGGCAAACAGGATTAAGTGACCTGCCTAGGGTCACACAGCTAGTAAGTGTCTGAGGCTGGATTTGAACTCAGGAAAATGAGTTTTCTTGGCTCCAGGCCCAGCCCTCTGTTCACTGTGCCACCTAGCTGCCCAGCAAATTATGTACAGTCTTAACAAAACAAATTCCCACACTGTGTCCAAAAACGTATCATTCTGCATTTTAAGTCCATCACCTTTCTGGCAGGAGGGGGCAGCCTCCTTCAGTCCTGTTGGACTCATGGTTCATCATCACAACAAGAGTTCTAATATCTTTCAAAGTTGTTTTTCCTCTAGAAATATTGTCCCTGTATAGTTCTGCTGAGATGAGCACAGTTCTGCTCATCTAACTCTTCATCATAATTACCTTATTCTTAACAGCACTATTTGTAACAGCAGAAATCTGAAAAATGACGGGCTCAAAAATTGAGGAACAATTGAATAAACTGCTATGTGAATGTAATGGAATGTTAGTATACTGTACGGACAGACAAACATGGAGAATTAATGGAAACAAGGGAAAATGTATCAAGTGACACAGAATGAAGAAGAACACTAATTATAGAATAACTACAATAAAGTAAAGAAAGACAACCCAAAAAGGTAACCAAACAAGTCACAGAACAGAGACAATTGACTCCAAGCTATTTAAGCCATATCATCTTCCTTCCTGTTAATCAAATAACAAGCCACGAGCATGGGGCATCCCACGTACTGTCAAGAAATGGTGACATAATGGATGTGGTCCTGACATATGCTAGTTTTAGGCAGGTAAATCACTTATTAATCACAAATTACTTCCACGAAGTAGGCAACTCTCACGTGAAATCTTCACTGGTGAATAGATGTAGAGCCCTGAAATAACCTAAGATCTCAAGTAAAAGCCAGTCATTTCTGGGGCCCCTTACACTTTTTAGCAGCATATGCAAAAACCGATGTCTGACTGTAACTGGAAGGTCTTCCCATAACATAACATTACTGAAAGTACTGCCACTCATATGAAGTTTTCACTCTTGGGGTACACTGCATTTCATCAGGGAATACTAACCCTGACAGAATCACTCACTATCTGGCTATATGAAGAATTATGAAGTGCAGTCCTCTGATTCCTTAAATTCTCTTTTGTTATATAAGATGTAATTTAGCAGTAGAATGGTTTAAAAATAAAAATGGTATCTACATTAAATCCTGTACACTTAATGCAATGTTTTCAATAAATACTCCCCTACTCATTCACAACAATAATAATAGCAATAGCAACCTTACCTCAATGAGGAATTCTATTGAAAAAAAATTTTAGTAGCAAAATAATGCAATGTGTTTTTGCCATTTTTCTTTGGTGGTGTGTTTCAGTGCTCAAGTTTTAATTCAGAGCAACACCACTGCAAAACAATAAATGACATTTTAATAAATGTGGATTGAGCAGAACCAGGAGAACGGCTGTAACAACGTTACAAAAGCAAATGATTTTTAAAAGGCTTAAGAACAATGAAATGATCAAAAATGATACCAGAGGTCCAATGATTTAGAATGCTGCCAATCTCCTCATAGAGAAGCGATGGACTAGATATTCAGAGTGAGACACAAATTTTTGGATTTGGCCAATGTGTGGATTTGTGTTCCTTGACTGTGTATTTGTTGCAGGGTGTTTTCCCCCCACTGGGGAAAATGTCAAAATGAGATGGGAGATAAAGAAGATTGATATTTGTTCACTGAAAAAAATGAACTTAAAAAAATGAAATAGGGGAGGCCAGGTGGCTCAGCAAGTAAGAACACTGGCCCCAGTGTCAGGATGACCTGGGGATCAAATCCGGGTTCAGATACTTAGCACCACACCCAGAAATAACTGGCCAGTTGAGCAAGTTACTTAACCCAATTGCTTTTTAAAAAAATGAAATAATGGCATATCATAGCCTAAATATCCCTTTTTTCTTTAAAAATCAAGCTGTCCCTCCTATTTCCCCTCTTTCCACTAAGTAAATATAAATAATTTTTAAAGCACTCAACACACGGCTGCACGGTCCAAGAAAACAATGACCAAAATGTATGTCTCTTTCTACCTCTTAAGTTCATCACCTCTCTGTCAAGATGTGAATCATGTTTCACCTATATTCTTTTGGACTCTTCATTATCATTGTGTCGATCAGAGTTCTAAAGTCTTTCAGAGTTATTTTTCTCTGTAAAGTTATCATTGTTTAAACTGTTCTGGTTTAGCTCATTTTATTCTGTATCAGTTCGGAGAGGTCTTCCTAGGTTCCTCTGAAAATGTCCATTTCCTCATTTCTTATGGCACAATTATTCCATGATGTTCACACACCAGTTTGTTTAGCCATTTCCCAGTAGGAAAACATTCCTTTAGTCCCACTTTTTGGCTATGAAAAGAGCTGTTAGACAAAGCAGAAAATGCAGAACATTTTCCTTTCTCTTTTTTTAGGTATAGGTCTAGTAGTGGTACAGCTAGGATAAAAGGCATGCGCATTTTAGTAACTTTTAGGCATAAATCAGAATGCCTTTCCAGGATGACTGGATCAAGTCACAGCTCCACCAACAGTACACATTACATTCCCCACACATATGCTACATCTACACATGTGCTATGCTTCAGCCAAATTTGAGTATAATCTCTGCTAAAAATATTCACGTGGCCCTGCCCCTATGACTTTGTTCAAATTGCTGCATAAATCTGTAATGGCCTTCCCATTGCCACCTCTACCCAAATATCATACCTGTCCTATTACAGGAAATTAGGTAATGAAATAGATACAGTGCTGGTCCCGAAGTAAGGAAGATCTGCCTTAGACTCTTACCAGATATGTGACCCTGTCTGCCTTAGTTTCCTCACCAGTAAAATAAGGATATCATTTAACTTCCAGTGTTGCTGTGAGGATAAATCAGATTGTGTGTGTATGTGTATACACAAATATATGTATATATTTTTATTCCCACAGTAGGTACTTTAATATTTGTCCCTTCAAACTTCCCCTGTGCTTTATGGCTCCACACAAATGCAAACCCTTCTATGCATTCCTTCCCTGACCTCTCCACCAAGCAATGATCCTTCTCCACTTAGACAACAATCAATGAATGAATCAGTAAGTATTTATTAAGCTCTAGTTATGTGCCAAACACTGTGCTGAGTCCTTGTGATACAAAGAAATTTTTAAAAAAAATATTTTCTCTCAAGGAGCTTACATTCTAATAAAGAATACATGTACATATATAGAGGTGGTCATAAGATAAACAGAGAGTTGCCAGAAGGAAATTCTGGGGAGAAAGGCACCAGAAGGTCAGTTCCTCAGAAGGTGGTATCTGAACTCAGGCCTAAAAGGAGTCCAAGAAGCCAGGAGGGAAAATGTTCCGGGTATGGGGGATGGTCAGTGCAAAGTTAGAGAGAAGAGGTGGAAGGTTGTGTCTGAGGAATTTAAGCAGGTCAGGATAGATCAACCATAGAGTTCAATAGGAAAGGTAGGGTAGGGCCAGGTTGAGAACAAAACACAAACCACTGTAGTAGATGTTGTAATGGTAAGGGAATTTGAAGGTCTTCCCTGCCCCTTAATAGGCCTAGGGAATTTGAAGACCTTCCCTGCCACTTAATGGGCCTCACTTGGAGCCCAATGAAAGAAGCTTGCCTAGGGAGGCTTGTTTTCAGGAAGGCACATACCTTTTGTTACTTTGTAATTAGGCAGTGGGTCACAAAGGTTGTGATGTTCTCTGACCCTGGAGAAGGCTATATATACTCTGAGGTGAGATTTTGCTTTGGGGTTCATTTATAGGAAGAATTGTTTGATTTGGCCAGATGAGATTCTGGGTAGCCTTTGAGCCACCCAGCTTTGAAAACCCAGATGTTGGTGCTTCTCTCTCTGGTAACTAATAATGTATGTATGTAATGGTCAGAGAGCCAGAAGACCTGTCTGTTGGTCTGTTTAATTGTGTTATTCTCTCTGCATTTTTTGTCTGCTTGTAATTTCTGTTTGTATTTTCTGAAGATCAGGGTGCTGACTTTTTACCCTCCTAAACTATAGGAACCCTGAACTCCTAAAACTATAGCTCACAAGCCCCAACCAATGTGTTCACCTTTCAATTGTCAGTCATGGACCAAAAGCTATTTGCTAAAGTAGCATCATAGGAAAAGGGCCAACAAGGCATCTTCCCTGGGGCACACATCTCCACAATTACAGGTGGCGTCAGAAGGGCGAGGATTCTGCAATATAGGGTCAAAATTAGAAGGGCTCAGATTAGCTGCACAGCACCTGGCTGTAGACTCCACTTCTGACTCCTGGAGTGCAACTCTGCACTCTAAATAGCAAAGGATGCTGCACAAGAACCACAGGGGTTTCAACCAACAGTAGGATGCATCAAATCTCTTTAGAATAAAGGTGTCAAACAGACTGTTACCCAAACAAGATTAAACTGTAATTGGGAAATATTTAACAAAACAAATAAAAATACAAAAGAATATAATGTTCATGTGCTTTAAGTCAACATGAAGCCTGGATGGATCATTGTTTACTATTGAGTGGCCTCATTTCTACTTGAGTTTGACACAACTGCTCTAGAAGGCCCAGTTCCTGGAACTCTCAAACTCAAGAAATCTGAACCTTGGGAGTTGATGACTTGGCATCTCTGAAAGTGGGCACCAGCTTATAAATCTCCCTTATTAGCTGGGAGATTTGAGTATAGAATTATCACTAAGGAAGTCAAATTCCCCTCTCCCAACAAGAAGTTGGGACTCGGGAAATAATGCCTTTGAATTCCCTTCTCATGCAACATGCATCTCACACAATATTTTGTATTAAAATTGTTTCACATGTCATATCTCCTGCCTCCTCTCTGGATCCTGTGAGCTATGTGCATCCATAAACTATGGTTCATTTAATATCCTCTAGCATCTAGAATATCGTAACCTGAGTACTAATAGAAAGATAGACATTCTTCTCTCTTAAGGCAACTAACAATATTATAGCTAATGACAAAATCAGACACTTTCTCAATCAGTGGGTATAATTTGAGGGCAGCTAGGTGGTGCAGTAGATACTGTACTGGCCACAAAGTCAAGATGGCTTGAATTCAAATGCTCAGACACTTACTAGCTATGTGATCTTGGCCAAGTCGTGGAACCTCACCTGTAAAATAAGAATAATAATAGCATGTACCTCCCAAGGGAGTTACATGGATAAAATGAGATGCTCTCTATAAAGTGTTTAGCAGAACGCCTGGAACACAGTAGGCATTCTATAAGAGCAACCTATTGTTGTTGTTAAGTCACCTTGGAAAGAGATTTCTGTTACAATGTTCCTGGGATCTGTGCTAGGCTCTGACCTGTTTAATATTTTAACAGATGGCCTAGCTAAAGATGCATGTGTCATACTTATCAAACTTGCAGCTGGTACAAATGTGGCAGGGGCAGCTAATCACAGCCAAGGTTCCAAAAGATCTTAACTTCTGACCAAATGGGGCCAAACTGAATAGGATGAAATAAAAAATGGAAAATTTTGCAGTTGAGTTCAAAATATCAAATGCAAGTGATAAGATAGAAGGATGGTTACCAGTAGATCATAAGAAAAAGATCTAGGATTTTAGTGGATGAAAAGCTCATTAAGGAGTCAAAGATTGAAGGGGCACCCAAAATAGCAAATTCAGTCTTAAGGTATGTCAGGAGAGGAGTAAGACCAGGAGTGACAGTATTATGAGTGTGCCCCTCATTTGAAGTAGATGTAGAATTTTGTCATCAGATTTGCATACTGTATTTTAGGAAAGACATTGATAAGCTTAAGGAATCTGGAGGAAAGCAACCTAAATGGCGAATGGCATGTTAGTTCATGTTATATGAGAATAAACTGAGGGTATTTTATCTGAAGAATTAAAGACAGGCTATCTGGGGCGGCCAGGTAGCACAGCAAGAGCACCGGCTCCAATGCTGAGATGACCTGGGGATCAAATCCACAGACACTTAGCACCCACCCAGAAACACCTAGATGTGTAACCTTGAGCAAGTTACTTAACCCCAATTGCTTAGGGGGGCCAGGTGGCTCAGCAAGTAAAGAGCACCGGCTCCAGTGTCGGGATGACCTGGGGATCGAATCCGGGCTCAGATACTTAGCACCACACCCAGAAATAACTGGCCGTGTAACCTTGAGCAAGTTACTTAGCCCCAATTGCTTAAAAAAAAACAGGCTATCTATCATAGCTGACCTTAAGCATATGGTTTCTCACAGGCAAGAAGGATTCGGCTTGTTCTCTTGGGCCATAGAGAATATAAACAAGAAAAAGGGAGGGAAATTACAAAGAAGCAAATTTAGACTTAATATAGGGAAAGACTTCCTAATAACAGGCACTATCCAAAAGTAGAACAGACTCCCTCAGGAACTCTTTGGGTTCCTCCTCATTAAAGAACAAAGGCTGGGTGAGGATTTGTATGGAGTATGGGGCAATTTTGTTCAGATACAACTTGGACTAGATGTTCTCTGAAGTCCACTCTAACTCTGAAAATTTATGATTTTGCATATGTTTTCAAACCTTTACTGCATTATAATAAATGCAGTTAATCTTTAATATGAATTCTCTCAGAAACTGTGATTTTTATTCATAAAGAATCTCATCAGTATTATCAGATAATTTGCAAGTTCTTTAGCCAAAGGTTTCTGGAAAAAAAATTGCATTCTCTATGATAATAATTTTCTTATGTACAAAGGTCTGATTGAGCCTGAATATTTTCTAACATTCTTCATATTTAACAGGTTCCTCTTTTTAGTATGAAGTGTCTTATGATATTGTCATTTGAAAGTTTTCACACATTTACTACCCAGAATGTATTTTCAGTATGAAAACTCTGATTTATACTAACCACTTCCCATATGAAACCTTTACAATATTCTGTAAGTTCAATGAACCTTTAGCAGCACTGAGTCATGTTCTTTAAGATGTCAATCTAGTTTTCTACACTCATTACACTTAAAGGGTTTCTCAAGAGCCTTGAGTTTTCTTGTGTATATTAGGGTTTCCCCTTCCACAGAAGGCTTTCACACATTGATTTTATTGCTTAAGATTTCTTTCCAGTATGGCTACATATTCGTATTATAGGAGTCTCAAACCTAAAGCCTCTCCTGTATTCATTCTATTTAAACAGGTCTCTCTCCAGAATGAATTGCCTTGTGTGTTTCAAATCTAGAATTGGAACAGAAGGCTTTCCCACATTCATTACATTTATAGGGTTTTTCTCCAGTATGGACTCTTTGATGTCTTGAGAGCTTTTGATTACTACTAAAGGCTTTCCAACATGCATTACATTTATAGGGTTTCTCTCCAGTATGGATTCTTTGATGCTGAGTTAGGTAGCTATTACTGCTAAAGGCTTTCCCACATTTATTACACTTATAGGGTTTCTCTCCAGTATGAGTTCTTTGGTGTCGTGATAAATTTTGATTATTGTTGAATGCTTTCCCACACTCATTACATATGTAGGGTTTCTCCCCAGTATGAATTACCTGATGTTGCATAAGAGATGAACTTTGCCTGAAGGCCTTCCCACATTCATTACAATTATAAGGTTTCTCTCCGGTATGAATTTTCTGATGTTGCATAAGGGATGAACTTTGCCTGAAGGCTTTGCCACATTCCTTACATTTATAGGGTTTCTCTCCAGTATGGATTCTTTGATGTTCAATGAGATAGCTGTTACTGTTGAAGGCTTTGCCACATGTATTACATTTGTAGGGTTTCTCCCCAGTATGGATCCTTTGATGAAGAGTGAGCTTTTGATGGCTGCTAAAGGCTTTTCCACATTCATTACATGTATAGGCCTTCCCTCCAGTATGGATTCGTTGATGTTGAACTAGGTAGCTATTACAGATGAAGGCTTTTCCACATTCATTACATTTGTAGGGTTTCTCTCCAGTATGAATTCTTTGATGTTGAATTAGGTAGCTGTTACTACTGAAGACTTTCCCACATTCATTACATTTATAGGGGTTTTCTCCAGGGTGTATTTTTTGATGCTGAATTAGGTTATTATTACTGATAAAGACTTTGCCACATTCATTACATTTATAGGGCTTCCCTCCAGGATGAATTCTTTGATGTAGAGTCAAGTAGCTATTACTACTGAAAGCTTTTCCACATTCATTACATTTATAGGGTTTTCCTCCAATATGAATTCTTTGATGTCGGGATAGCTGTTGATTACTGATGAAGGCTTTCCCACATTCATTACATTCATAAGGCTTCTCACCTGTATGAATCTTTTTATGAGTTTCAACATGTCCCATCTGCCTGAAGGTTTTTCCACATTCATTACAGCTGTAAGGCTTCTCTCCAGTATGGATTCTTTTATGCTGTGATAGCTGTTTATTACTAATGAAAGTCTTCCCACATTCATTGCATTTATACAGTTTCTCACCTGTATGAATTCTCTGATGCTGAATTAGGTAGCTATTACTGCTGAAAGCTTTCCCACATTCATAACATTTATAGGGTTTCCCTCCAGCATGGATTCTTTGATGCTGAATTAGGTAGCTATTACTCATGAAGCCTTTCCCACATTGATTACATTTGAAGGGTTTCACTCCAGTATGAATTTTTTTATGCTGAATCAGGTAGCTATTACTGCTAAAGGCCTTCCCACATTCATTACATTTGAAGGGTTTCACACCAATATGAATTTTTTGATGTTTGCTTAGATAGTGTTTATTGCTGAAAGCTTTCCCACATTCATTACATCCAAATGGTCTTTCTTTAGTATGAATTAACTTATGTTTAATAAAGTGTGATTCCTGGCAGAATGCTTTCCCACAATGATTACATTTATAGAGTATATCGTTAGTATGGATTTTTTTATGTTGGTCTAAGTAGTATTTATTACTGAAGGGTTTCAAACACATATTACATTCATAAGTCTTCTGTCTAGCATGAATCATTTTATGGATTTTAAGGTGTCGTTTCTGCTTAAAGGCTTTGCCACATTCATTACATAAAAAGGATTTCTCTCCACTATGACTTTTCTTATGCAGAAAAAGGTTTATCCAGGAGCTAAAGACTTTTTCACAGTCTTTGCATTTATGGGGCTTCTCTCCACGATGAGCTGTTTGATATACAGTTAGGTATTGTTTAGTGTGGTCAGCTTGCCCACGTTCATTACATTCAAAAATTTTCTCTTCACCACTATAAACACTTTGAGGTTCAGGAACCTTTGAATTGATGCTGAAGTCTTTGCCAGCTTCATCATGTTTAGACAGTTGTCCTTGAGGATATGTCCTATGGGAATACATACGTTTTGAATGGTGAATGAAGGTGGGCTTCTTGCATTTCTTATGCTGAGATAATTTCAAGCAAATTCTATTATGTTCACTTGGGTTTGAAAACAGATTGAAGTTCTTCCCAAGGCTGTCATATTCATGGACATATTTTTTTTCAGGAATTTTCTGTTGTGTAGTGAGGATTGATCCCAGACTGCATTTCAGTTCAAATGTATTATGCTCAGGAAGAAAATCTAAGGGGGAGGGGAGTAAAAGGTATCAATATTCAATGCTCAGTGAAAAATTAAATTAATTCATACTGAGTTCTAGATTCTGTCACATTCATGAAGAATAATGAAAACTAATATGGTACAGGTAGAAAGAACATTCCTGGAAAGTGGGTATGAAGATAGAAAGAACAGTTAATTACAGAGGACTTCATGAATGCCTTATCAGAAAATGGAAAGAGGTTATTTCTAACAAATGGATTTCTTAAACTAAAGAAAATCTCTGGCAAAAAAAATCACATTTTTAGAAAAGTATTAATCCCCACCAAAAGCAATATTTTAATTTGACAAGTGCATATTGTACACAATGCAGCTCATTTTCTTTAAGATGTATGAAGAGGTGCATGTTAGATATAGAGAACAGGTGACTAGATTTAGCAACATATTTGAAAAAGTCTTACAAGATATCTTTCTGGACAAGGAATACCTCTTCTTCTGAGGCTATAGGGAAATATGAGAACAGGAAGATCAGGAGAAAATAAGATGTAGAAGTAGCTAAACGGGGACAACCACAGTTTTTCTCCAGAGGCTTAGAGATCTTTTAGAATAAGGTCCAATCTAACATTCCAAAGGTAAATGCATCCTTACTGAGTAGCTACAATGTAGCCTCAAATCTTGTATAACCATTTGCCTGGTTTTTATTCACTCACCCACATAAATGCTTTTTAGGACTTCTTCCATTGGCAGCCACGGTGCTTCTTTTCTCTCCAAATGAGAAATCAAAAGTTGTTTGGAATCTGGAAGTCCTTGCTCATGAGGAAACATTTGGAAACATGCTGAGAACAAACAGATATTTAAGAATTCACTCTTAACCTCTTTCTCTTTAGGGAAATAGAGAGCAATCTATAAAGGAACTCTTAAGAATGCTATATACTATGGTTCAATGACATCAAACATGGAAGATAACTGACAGGGTTTGACTTAGGTTCAAACAAAATTATTTTATTTCAGCACATTCCCTACAAAGACTATAGATATCTTCCATGTCTCCAAAGAGTAACTGGAATAGGTACTTGGGTGGAGAAGTTTTTGTTTTTTCTGAGTATAAAGTAGGCAAAGTACAGCTTCAGAAGCAATATAATGAAGCAGCTGATTTCTAGTTGTAAAAAGCCAAGGCCTTTCCTCTGAATAAGGAGCAGGAACATCTTGCCTCTTTACACTAAATGATAAAAGGCTCTTTCTACATTACATGTATTCATGAGAAACCTCTAAACACCAAGTCAGAACTCAGCAAATCATGTGAGACATTCCATGACCTCTAGAAAATGACAATGAGACAATTCATGAGAGAAAAGCCATCCTTACCAAGGGAGACAAAATTCTCATAGTTTTCAAGCATCACATCCCAGAAAAGGTCCTTCTCAGCAGGATCCAACAGGCTCCATTCCTCTTGGGTGAAGTCTACAACCACATCTTGCAATGTTAACAATTTCTGAAATAGTCAAAAACATTCCCATGCATTCAAGGACCATTCTTCACATGGAACATGAGGAAGACATGAAATTGGTTACGTCTATAGTGAGTAGTTTCCATAGAATCAAGAAACTGGAGTATTCCATGTCAAGTATTCCTTGAAAATTTATTTAACATGTTCTGCACTTTATAAATTATAAATAATTTTAATTTATTGCTTGAAGTCAGCCTTACAAATCATTCTGCACAATGAGTTCCAAGTAAAACATTCAAGTTATTCTTTTAAAATTTTGATTTTTATTCAATTAACAAACATTTCTTTCTTATCCTCACCCCTCTTACCATTGAAAAAGAAAAACAAAATCCACTAAAAAAATATGCAGTTAAGCAAAATAAAATCCCACAATGGACACATAAAAATGTCTGAGGCTTTTATAACCATGTTCCCACTTCTAACTCTCACAGGAAATTTCTCTTATAAGGGTAGGCAAACAGTGAAACTTTCCCGCTGCAATACTGGATCTACTAGTTATTATATTAATACTAAAGCACCTGAATTACTGTAATAAGCTGCAAGGGGGGAAGATATTGCTATTTTGACCTGGATTTGTAGTCATTCCATAGTCTAAGGAAGAATTAAATCAGTGCTTGAATTTGTCATATGTATAAGATTCAGTTCCTGAAGTATCTCATTCTTTTTTTGTTTTTGTCCAGAAGGCAATTGGGGTTAAGTGACTTGCCCAAAGTCACCTGGCTAGTAATCGTGTCAAGTGTCTGAGGCCGGATTTGAACTCAGGTCCTCCTGACTTCAGGGCCGGTACTCTATTCACTGCTCCACCTACCCACCCCAAGTATCTCATTCTTTTAGAATGATAAGAGCATAATTCAACAAAGTTAGAGAATCTTGTGAAACCAAGAAATGAATCCATTAAATTGTGAGGTTAAAGTCAGAAACCTCTTTTGTTTATGCTTTAAGTAACAGGATTTCAGTACAGTTATTTATGTTAATGAAGAATAGTAACTTATGAGCTATCTTGTGTCACCTTAAAGGGAAATATGATTTTACTCATGTTTGTTATTTAATCTGGGATTAGAACCTGTGTGTAGAGCATGCCCTGAAATGCATGCAAACTACTTTAGAGTTTCCTAGAGATATTTCCATTGTTTAAAAGAATTCTGAGAGCAGTAGTCTATGTTTATGTCCATTCAAACATGGTTATTAATTGAATGTGTTTTACTATAGACAACATTTCACATAAACTGTCCTCTGTATACAATTTGGGATTATTATATTTACATATCTAATCTCAAATCTTTTGTTTTTTGTTATTAAGTATCTTAAAGCAAAATCATTTGTGTAATTTTGAACTTAGGGATGAAAAATGACCTACTTGCCATGAGTATTAGTTACATCAGGATAAATTGTTATTTTTCAAGATGAATCTCTTACTGTTACAAATGTGAAATTACAGTCAATACTTGTCATCAAGGAAATGTGATCCTTGAGAGCTGAAACCACTGAAAGCTATAATTGGAACTTGCTATTTTAGACCTTATGGTACTATAAATAATATTATTCTGAGTCTGATTTCAGGTATGATTATCAAGGAGTGCTATAGCCAATGATCCATGATGCCAGCAACTCTATGGGATTGACAACCATGAACTGCAGGTGGATTTCTCATGGAAAGGTTGGGGGAGCAACTCTTGGCATGGGCTGAGCTAGGATTCTCTTGACTCAATTTCACCAGTATGACATGTTCTCTTAAATAGAAAATATCCCACCTGGCTGAATTTATTTCTGTCTCAATGCAACTGGTTATCTACATAACTTTCACCTGGAATTGACATGATGTTAGGGAAGCATTATTCCATTATTGTGTAACTATGTCCCTGTTCTTTTTTTATGACAAATTTCTATAACCATGTTAGATGATTGGTATAAATGTGACTAAGTAGATTTTTTTTTAAGATTAATGCTGGACTACATCTGTGTAACCATAGTGAGATGCAGGTATAATAGTTGAGCTATTTGATCAAGAATTATAGTCATTTCTATATTCTGCACAACTAAGTAAATAAGTATTTAGCCTTGTCATGTGCTGTTATTAATTATATATTCAGGTATAAGATAAAGGTCCTTTAATTTCTCATAATAGTATGAGGACAATTGGGCAAATTATGCAAAGACTTGTGAGTATATAATTATGTTATCTGTGAGGTTAATATAACTGACTCAGTTCTGTGTTATTATTAACAATTCATTATCTCAAATGAAAAATGGATTGTGATCTATTTTATAAATTACTTTAAAGATTCACTTTTACTAGAGGTCATTAATTTGAACATGGATAAAAATTGAAAATGTTTCATTATAAAAAACTTACTTGATACACACTGTTTTGATATTTATTATTTAATGTATTTATATAAACCCATCTTGGAATATTTTGCTATGATTGAAATTAATCTGGCAATTTTTAAATGAATTCATTTTTGTATTAGAATTCATCATAATTCTTCAGCAGAATCTCATCCTCCTAATGAGGGAATGAATAATGCCAAGTATAAAAACTGGGTTCTAACTTTCAGTTTGTATTTGAGTTTCTTAGATATATCAACACGACAACTGACTAACATAAAAATATAAATTCTGGTCTAAAGGGTTCCAAATTTGACTTTATAAAATTAGAGACATAAGATGTGAGCAATTTTTTCACTATTTTACCTGGTTATTGGCAAAGTAAACTGAAATTTGTGTTAGGGCCAATTTTGAAGGAGATTTTTTGGAAAGACAGGAGGATCACTACAAGTAACCTGAATCAGAGAAGCCAGTCCAGCTCTGACACTATACCCAAATCACAGGGCTGCAGATGCTTCCAGAGAATCAGATGACTGTATGAGGGAGGACTTCTAAGAAACAGACCATTTTATTTTCTCATTGTTTACTTTTCCCTTTGCACCTTTTATATGTAAGGTCTACTTAGCAAAAGGGATTGTTCCCTTTAATTTTGTCAAAGCAGTGATTGATCTTTCCTTTTCCTCACTTTGTTTTCCCTCATAAGTTCCATAGTTAGAAATCCTTGATGAAGTTCTTGTTATATCAGTTAGTGATGCATTGAAGGGACTGTGTCTATCAACAGAATCAAATGAGGGAATAAGAAAAATTATTATTAATGACCAATGATTCTGGGAGATCCAGAGTTTTCCCCCCTTTTCTAAAG
This sequence comes from Petaurus breviceps papuanus, assembly GCF_028583685.1. Classification (NCBI taxonomy): domain Eukaryota; kingdom Metazoa; phylum Chordata; class Mammalia; order Diprotodontia; family Petauridae; genus Petaurus; species Petaurus breviceps. The sequence goes on from NW_027185786.1 coordinate 557,767, forward strand.
TTCTTGTTTTGAGGTTCAGCCTCTGAAGTATAGGACAGATGATAGTAGATAGGATTAACATTCTCCTCAATCTAGGTATTGCTATTCCCACCCAACCTTATAAGAAATTTAATCTAAGGTGAAACTCCAGCCCACAGTGTTCTATACTGGCTTGGGTTGGGGATATACTTTGTCTGGATTTCCCTGAGGCTGGGGATGATTTAGAAGTAAATGACATGATCAAAGCCACATCCCCCCTCAGTCCTTCATCAGAATAAGTCTATGTCTCATTACAATATTCATTCTCTTTATTGTTAACCAATCAGAGTTGATTGCCACCCTCAAGAAAAACCACTCTTCCAAGAGCATATAAACTATGAGCCCACTGTCATGATTCATCTGTGGTCCACAAAAGATGGCCTAATGATCATCCCTTTTGTTAATAATATGTGGCATAATTAATAAAATTATTCATTACCCATAAACTATGTCTCTTAAGGTTTTTAAATGTCACACATGACTATGAAGATGGGGTAAAGCATTCCCCAATGCTTTCAATATTGTGTTTTCTTCATCATGGAGCTCTTCTTTGTGTTTTATCTTGAATGTATTTATATTTTGTCTGACAACACTTTAATACTTCGATCACAAAAAGGTGGGGTATAGAAGACCTGAAAATAACGTTTCCAGATTCGAGAGCTAAGGATTTGATTTCGAGTGAAAAAATAGCTTTCACCAAAGACACATACACAGGGATGCAGTGGGGCTGTTAAGTAATTTTTTTTGGTGCCCTCTTATTACTTTGGGTAAAAAACCAAACAAGTCGAAAATATACCTTGTGATGCTCCTGATTTACTCTATAGTTTATACACACCTTCTTTTCTAGTCCCTCAGAGACATTTACTTAATTTGTTTTTTTTTTCATTTCTTTAAGACTCACTTTGTAGTGTCTCCATATAGGTATTGGGTGTGCTACAGTAGATTCACTCCTAGTTTATGCATTTTGTAGTTATTTTGAATGGGACTCCCTTTTTTACTATTACCTCCTGGACTTTGTAATAATTAAATTAAAATGGTGTTGACTTTTATGGTTAACATAACTTTTATGGTAACAGTTTTGTAAAGTGATTTTCCTAAAACGCAGGTGTGATCATATCACTACCCACCATCCTCCACTAAATAAACTCCAGTGGCTCCCTTTCACCTCTAGGAACTAATATAAAATGTTCTTCTATTTGGCTCTCAAAGCCCTTCATAAGCCAGACACCTCTTACCTTCCCAGTCTTCTTATACCTTACTCCCTGACATGTAATACCTGATCCAGTGACAGTGGCCCCGACTGTTCTGCAAACAAGACACTCCATCTCTCACCTCTGGACATTTTCTCTGGCTGTCCACAATGTCTGGAATATTTTCCTTCCTTGCTCCTACCACTAACCTCTCTGGCTTCCTTTAAGTCTCAACTAAAATTCTATCTCCTACTGGAAGCCTTCCCCAACCCTTCTTGTTTCTAGTGCCGTCCCTCATTTAATTATCTATTTATACTATATATAGCTTGTTTGTACATATATATATATATTTGCTTGTTGTCACACACACACACACACACACACACACACTAGACTGGGAGCTCCTTTAGGCCAGAAACTTCATCTTTTGCCTCTTTTTGTGAACTTAGCACAATGTGTGGCACATAATAGGTACTTAATAAATGTTTATTCATTATTTGAATGAGATACATCACTTTTCTGTACCTCTGATAACTCACATATCATATTTGTCCACATGATTCTTAAGATATATTCCAATAATAAATATATTCCAACTAATGATAAAGAATGTTGTTGGACCTGGATAATAGTTATTTGTTTTGCTTGACTACCCATGTTTCTTACAAGAGTTGTTTGTTTTTGTTTTTGTTTTTTCTCAAAAATGGAGAGGGATGACGGAGGGTGAAAGTGGAAGGGGAAAAATAGATTTTTGACTTAAAAGATAATTTTTTAAAAAAAGATATGAACTCTAGGAGTCCTTCATCAGACACAAGAAATAAAGTGTTCTAAGAAAGAATAATTGATATTTAGGACCCTCAGTGTTATTTGTTGGAAGAAGGAGTGAAAGCGAATGAAATATGTCCACACTTTTAGTAATAAAACTACTTTTCAGGAGGGAGAGAACAAAATAACTTACGTGGGACAAGGCTGTTAGGCACTCAGAAGCCATTCTCTTTGCCTCCTTGATTCTCACTTTTTGGTCAACAAGTCTTGAGAAGCCAAAACTGGGGAAGGAGAAATATGTTAAGCAGAAAATCAATCTTATCTTGCATTCCCTATACTCACCAAGATAGAAACGTAAGACCCCAACCTGAGCATCAATTCTCTACAGAAACAGAAGTCAAATCTTACAAAGAAAAAACCTAATTTTACCTAAAATCAATTGGGAAGAGCCACAGATATTAGTGCCTTAGACCTGGATTCTAAGCCTTTGCTTCTAGCAACCTCCAAGGGATAAGAATCCAGGAAAGGGAATTAGTTGATGTGAGTTAAATTCACAGAAACTACTTCTACATTCTCCACTGATACTGAGTATGTGAGCCAAGCTGTCTATGGTTCAACCACCCTCTACTGAATTAGGTAAAATATTTCCATTGCCTTCTATTCCTCACAGGACATGCACAAAATTAATTTGCTGACATTTTTGGATACAGTTTTGTGACATTAATGCTGTGTTCATGGAGTCACAAACTGGTTCGACCATTATGGGGAACAATTTGGAACTATGCCCAAAAGGCTACACAGCCTTTTGACCCAGCAATATCACTACTAGGTCCATATCCTAAAGAGATCAAAGAAAAGGGAAAAGAAACTATTTATACAAAAATATTTACAGCAGCTCTTTTTGTAATGACAAAGAATTAGAAATTGAGGTAATGCTTATCAATTTGGGAATGGCTGAAGAAGTTATTGTAAACAGTATCATGCATTGTAACAGCAATATTGTACAATGATCAACCCTCTGATCAAGACAATGATCCAAGGCAATTCCAAAGGATCCATGATGAAAAATGCTATCTACCTCCAGAGAAAGAATTGATGAGTTCTAAGTGCAAACTGAAGTATATTTTTTTCCACTTTCTTCGTTTTTCTTGTATTTTTTCCTATGTTGTTGTCTTTTGCAACATACTAATGTGGAAATATTTTTTCATGACTTCACATGTGTAATTGATAATACATTGCTTGCCTTCTTAAGGGATAGAGAAGCAGAAGGAGAAAGAGAATTTGAAACTTAAAATTTTTTAACATTTAAAATTGCAATTGGGAAATATTTAATGAAATACAAATATATTTATATCAGAAAAGAAAAAAAGAACATTCTAGGACAAGACAGAAAAATAAATAACAAATGTGGCTAATAGGGAACTGAAACCTCCCCCCAACACACATACATACACACATATATACTTTCCAACTTCATTTTTCTTTGTCTTCCTGCATTAGAGTGAAAGTTCTTTGAGGGTAGGTAGTCTTTTTTTTTTTTGGAGGGCAATTGGGGTTAAGTAACTTTCCCAAGGTCACACGGCTAGTTTTTGTGTTAAGTGTCTGAGGCCCTATTTGAACTCAGGTCCTTCAGACTTCAGGGCTGGTGCTCTATTCACTGAGTCACCTAGCCGCCCCCTCTTTCTTTTTTAAAAATGTATATCCCCAGAGCTTAGCATAGTGCCTGGTCCATAGTAGGTACTTAATAAATGTTTGTTGATTAACTAAAGTATGAGGATAGTAGGAAGGTACCAAGCTACTTTTCAAAAGTTCAAATCACAAAGCCTAAAGGTACTGAAAGATTTTAAAGTGGGATTGCTGAGATGATCACTGCCTGTGATCTTTGAAAAACTGTGGGGTATCACTGATAAAATTCTGGTTTCTAAGCTGTGCAGCAAATTGATACAAATGTACATCAAAAACTGTGTCACAACAGATAAATGGTCTAAGAAGATCAACAAGCTGTTTTCAAAAGAATTATAAACCTCAAATGGCTACCTAAAACATGGTCTAAATTACAAAAAAAAAAATAAAGACATAAGAACACACCATATAAACTGGCAAGGATAACAAACAAAACATGGAATAAGAATATTAGGTAGCATTTGTATATCACTTTAAGGTCTACAAAATATTTAACATATAAATTTCATTTAATCTTCCCACCAACCTGGATTCAATCAGTGTTCGGAAAGCTGAGGAAAGACAGGCCACTGATGCGAGAGCTATGAAGTAGCCTAACTATTGTGAATTTCAGTTTGGAACTATGTAACAAAAGTAATTCAACTGTTAATTCTCTGTGATTCAACAATCACTTTACTCGGTAGAAAATGCGGTATATGACCTAGGAATTCAAAGAGACAAAGGTCCAATGTATACATAAATATGACACACAGGACAGATTCAAAATGACCCACCAAGACTTGTAGGAAATGAAGAGTAAAATGAGCAGAACCATGAGAATAAATTATATGGCTAGTAATATAAAGGAAAATAACTTAAAAGACTTTAATTTCTTATAAATGACTATTTTTTTGCCTTCTAAAACTGCCTCTATTGTGCTTTTTGTTAAAAAGGTGCACACTACACATTCCTGTGAAAAGTATGAGGAAATCACAACCATATATAGCCATATGGAAAAAATACTCTATATTACCATTGATTGGAGAAATGCAAATTAAAACTACACTGAGATATCATCTTATACCTATTATGATTGGCTAACATGATAGAAGAGAAAAATGACAAATATTGTAGGGGATTTGGAAAAATTAGGACACTAATTCAATGTTGGTAGGACTGTGAACTGATCTGACCATTTGGGAGACCAATATGGAATTATGCCAAAAGAGTTATTAAACTCTCTATACCCTTTGACCCAGCGATATCACTATTAGGTCTGTTTCCCAAGGTAATTAGGGGAAAAAATGTTTACCTTCTAAAATATTTATAACAGCTCTCTTTGTGCTGGCAAAAGACTGTAAATTGAGGAGAAACCTGTCAATTAGAGAATGGTTAAATAAGTTGTGGTATACGATTGTGACAGAACACTAGTCTGTGCTACAAGAGATGATGAGCTGATTTATTTTAGGAAAACAGAAAGATTTGCATGATATAATTAAGAGTGAAATGAACAGAACCAAAAGAATGTTAAACATAGTAATGGCAATATTGTTCTAAGAACAACTTTGAATGACTAAGTAATTTTGAGTATTGTAATTACTCAAATAAACTACAAAGGACCTATGAAATAAGATACTATCCACATCCAGAAAAAGAACTGATCAAGAGAAGTATGTATAGTATAGTTTTACATATATATACATGTGTCTGATGGTAGCCTTCTCTTGGGCAGAGTGGGGAGGGAGGAAGACCAAAAGTAAAAAGTGCACAACAGGGAATAAGAGAAAACTTAGAAGAAGCAGAGAAAAGCAAGGTAACTTCAAAAATGAAGTATAGTATTAATTACATAGTTTTTCATAAAAAGTAAACAATGTGAAATGGTTTTTTTACGGAATCCTCTTTTTATGTTGTGCTGTGTACATGGAAATGTTCTGTCTTTTTGTATTTAAGTTCAAAATGAATAAAAAAAATTAAAGTACAAGATCTACTCTCCTAATTTTTTAAAAAAATCATATGATCATCAATACTTGGCCACGTGCCAATTTTGAATTTACTATGGAATACAGTGTATGATGTTGGTCCAAATATTTGTTTTCTTTTCAGTTATCTCAGGAGTTCTTGTCAAATAAGTTTTTTCTAAGAATTTATGTCTTTAGATTGGTAAATGATTTCAATTATTTCTAATTCTTCTGTATCTAGCCTTTTCCAGTGAGGTACAGAATGAAGCATATAGTTTTTTAGACATAGCCTATGTGTTAATTTGTTTTGCTTGATAATACTAATTTGATAAGGGGTAGAAATTACATTGGGAAGGAGCAGTTGATCAAGTAGGGACAGATAGAAAAAAAAAGAAGGAAGCATCAATTAAATATTTTTTTAAGATACACAGATGAGAGAATGAAGTTTATACAGGGACACAAACAAGCAGGGCAGCTCTGCTATTACCATCCTAAATTTAATAGTCACAAAAAAACCAGTAAAAACTATACCTAAATTCAGAGTTTTATTATAATCTCCTTTCTTGTTCTTTATGTAGTAAAATGTTCATGTTTACTGATGTTTAAGTTCATAATGAAAAAGAAAATTTAATTTAAAGTAGAAAATTATGCATGTCATGTACCCATATATAAACACACATATACATGCATGTATATATGTGTGTATGTATGTATGTAACACAAAATGGAAGAATAAAAATATTTATCTTCAAGGAGCTGGGGAATATTAATAATTGCCATTTATACACAGATTTAAGAATTACAAAGTATTCTGCACATATTACTTAATCTGGTTTTCTAAACAACTCTGTGATTCAGGTGCCATTATTGTCTTCATTTGACAAATGAGTAAACTGAAGTTGTTTAACAACGATAATATATAATACAAAGCTAACAAATTATATATTGTAATATTAAGCACTTTGGATGGATAAAAATTACATCTTTACTTACACATAACTGGTTTCCCATGAATCTTGTTTTATATATTTTAAAGCACGGTTGTGAGAGTCCATAGACTTCATCTGATTGATCAAGGAATCGAAGAATCAAATAAGGGTTAGGAACCCTGGCCAAAGAAAAGGTCTTCAGGATTGTACCTGACATATATTGACTTATACTGCCAAAAGTCACACAGCTAGTAAAAGTCTGAAAAAATATTTGAACTCAGGGCTTCTTGATTTCTACATTTTGATCTCTATCTACTAACCCAGCTTGAAAGAAATTGGCAATAAAAGAGAAAAGAACTGGAAAGGAAGACTAAATAAAACAATAGCAAGAATCCTAGTAATCATCTCAGCCAATCCCCTTATTTTTAGAGGAGGTAATCTAAATAGCTTAAGTGATCTTTTCATAAAGCACAGGTCTGACCAGGTCGAATCCCTCCTCAATGAACTCTAAAAGCTTCCCTATATCAATTTTGAGATCAAATATAAACTCCTATGTTTGGCTTCTAAAGTCCTCTTCAGCCTGACCCCAAACTACCACTCCAACCAAAGCCAGCCCAGACTTCCTTTTCTATACTCTATGGACTTGCTCCTCATTCATGCTCATCTCCCGTCTGTGTCATCTACACCTGGGATATACTCTGGCCTCATCTTAGCCTCTTAGAACTCGTCGTTTCCTTCACAACTGAACTCGAATGCCACCATCTATATGAAGTCTTTATTGACATCTCCTAGCTGCTCATGCCCACAATAGAAAATTACCTTGTATTTATTTTGAATACATGTGTCTCTTTATGTATATGGCATGTCACCCATGACATATGTAAATATTCTCTCAGTGAAAACAAGACCCTTGAAGGTAGGGACTGTGTCATTTTTATCTGTGTATCTCTAGCATCTGGCACATAGTAGGTACTTAACAAATGTTAAGTAAATTAATACATGAAGAAGACAGTTAAGTAGCAGAACCAGGATTCAAACCAGGTCTTTCTAATCCAAATATGATCCTCCTTTCACTGACTGGGCCATGATGATGAAGGTAAAAAGCAGGGCTGTGCTTATAAATGTTTAACAACCAGCCTTCTGAAAAAAAAATTATCTATTTACATGCATAAATTTATTAAAAATTTTACAGATATAAAGGATATGTCACAATTTTCAAAAAAATAATGGATACTCTTTATTGTAAAGTCTCTATAGCCATTGGTCTCTCAGGGAATGTTTTCATTGATTTTTACCACTCCTTGAATCAGCAGTCAACCTATGTTTGCAACCATGAAATGATATAGTTGAACACCAATCCTTTTGATGCTCCTTTCCCAAACTTGCTGTCAATATATCCAACACGTGATCTGTTATACAATTTTCCACCCTCATCCATATTGCATATTCATTAAATTGAAACCTCTTTCTGCTTTAGTACCATTTTTTAGTTTTCTGTATAGTGGCAGGGATCTACATTGTTTCTACATTACAAACAAAATCCCGAAAATCTTTCAAATCAATTTCATGTTTTAAAATTTCACTTCCACGATACATTTTTTTCACCAGTTATGTGAAGTGAGTTGTTCCTAAGACCAAGATGGGGGCAACTGCCTCTTATAGTAGATAGAGCACCTGCCCTACAGTCAGGAGAACCTGAGTTCAAATCCAGCTTCAGACACTTACTAGGCTGTGTGACCCTAGACAAGTCACTTAAACCCAATTGCTTCCAAAAATAAAATAAAACAAAGACCAAGTAGATGGTTCTATTAAATCAAGATAGTTAGAAATGCTTTCATTCTTTCTTGCCCCCCCGCAAAATAAAGATGTAAATTCAGTGTTGAATTACAATTTTTCTAGTAACATATTCCTAGAAAATGCATTAATTTTTTTTATTAAATGGAATATAAAATTTGCTGTCTTCAATTTGAAGACAAAAATCTTCAATTTGAGATTTGTGCTTTCCAGTAAAAACAAATCCCCCCCAAAAAAATCCTTTACATTTTCCAAAGCTCTTATTATGTTTGATTAATTTTTGCTCTTGTTGAATGAATCTTGATTGCAATGCAATTGAAAATAATGAAAATTCTTTTAAGACTGTCGGTCATTACAGCAAAGACTTGCAAGAAAGCTAGCTAATCACTTTGCCAAACTAGAATAAGGAGAAAAATGCATATATAATGTAGTATGTGTGTACCATAGAGCAGTAGCTGCTCATAAACTACATGCCACCCATCCTTGTCCCTGTACTGGACTACTTTTAATCATTTCAATGTCAAGTTCTTTAGCTACTGTTCCTAGCTCAGTTTGGTTTTTATTAGATTGGTGATTGTCAAGTAATAACTTCACTCAATTTAATGAGCCTAAAAATCACTTAAAACAACTTTGTAGCTACTTCAGACTTTCTTTCCAGCACTGTTTTAGCACCATCAGAACAAAATGGAATTGGGTTCACTTTTGAGTATTCATTATTAAAGCTATAATCATTAAATTAAATTATTAATTAGACTAACATATTCAAAGTGCACTTTGCTGTAGTTGACGCTAATTCTTTTAAAGTAACAAATAAAATCACTTGTTAGGAACTGATTGAATTCAGCATTGGTTGTTTCACACAGGTTCACAGAATTCCTGAAAATCATGTAAAAATGGTCTTTTGGGAGCTGGCACACCCTATCAGGAAATGCGCTAAGTCAGAGGTTCTTAATCTGGGGTCCTGAAACCTTCCTCCCCACCAAGAGTCTAAAGATAGATTTCAGGGAAGTGGGTGGTAGTCTAGCACCTGGGAAGAAAAAAATGTCTATTAAATTACAATTGGTTTCCGATATATTTCTATTTGATGTATTTTTAAAAACATGATTCTGAGAAGAGTCATCGGACTGTCCAAGGGATCCAGACACAAAACAGAGCTGGAACCCCTGGCCAAAGGCAAGGTCTCCAGGACCGTAGGGGACACATATGAGGGAGTGATAGACCTGGACCCACATGTTCACTAACGCCTTTACACAAAACACGATCTCCTCTGAACACCCCATAGAAGTCAGAGGTCTTGGCGGAGAATGAGGTTGGGGCACCCCGAGTCTCAGACCCAGCTGGTCCTGACCCTCAAGCCCCTCGAGGGGGGAACCCGGGCTCCTGGGCTCTCATTCTGTCCTCAGCACCTGCCACACGTAGGACCCCGGGAGACTCACGTACGACACCTGAGGCGGCCGGACTCTCGGGAGGGAGGTCCCATTGTGGGACCCAGTGAGGGCCCCGCCACCACCTTAGATATCCCTAGTTCCTTCTCCCATCCCACAGCCGCCTTTCCCCGCCGCCCGCCGCAGTTCCCGCCCCTTCTACCGCCACCCCGCTTCTCCCCCCAAGTCCTCAGCCCTGGAAGGAAAGAGGGGGTGCCCAGCCGGTCTTTGTCCAGACGGACAAGAGTCTTGGGGAGGGGGAGAGGAGTGAGAAGAGGTGAAGGAAAAGAAGAGGGGCAGGCAGATACGCGCGCTTGCACATCCACGGTCATGCTCACACTCACTCACAATCACTCACCCGCTGCAAAAAAAAAATGACAGGCAAGAATCTCTACAGTCCTGGAACTGCGCCTGCGCATTTTCAGGAGCGAACTCTAATTCCCAGAATGCATCAGGAAGAGATGCATCCAGTCTCCCCTGGGATGGATTCTGGGAAATCAGAGTCTCCTCCCATGAACCCATTGCAGTCCACAGCCTTCTGGGAATTGTAGTTCAGCGGCTGTTTTCTGCCCTAACCTACTCTGGCTTCTTGTACAAGCACCAGGCAACCAAAAAGTACTTATTCAGTGCCTGCTATGCTATGTGCCAGCCTTCGTACTAAGGGATACAAAGAGAAAAAAAAATAATTGTCCCTGTCCTCAGGGAGCTTACATCCCACGGGGGAGACTCGCCTACAAAAGTGGTTACAATCTATATAAACTAAAAGAAGCTCCGAGAACAACTCAATCACTATCCCTGATTGCAGAGGCCGAGGGAGGCTGCAAGCTGCCCACCTCCCGGGAGAGGCGATAGACCAGGGGCAGAAATGAGGCCTGTTTTGCTGGACAGGGGCCAATCGGGGAATTTATTTTACTTCACTATGAATATTTGTTACATGGATTTTGTTTTCCTTTCTCCCCCGAGCCAGTCCTCCCATGGGGTTGAAAGGGCGGGGGTGTACGAAAATAAGAGGACTGTCTTTGTGGAATGGGGGCAACCAGTGCTAAGGCAGGGTCAAGGGAAATAGAATGTGCCATGTGAGGAACAGCACGAGAGCTGTTTGTGAGGCCCCAAGGAGAGTGAAGAGGAATAACCACTAATAAGCCCAGAAAGTCCTCCTTGCCCAGGTCTGTCCTGTAGCACAGCTTTGTGCTTCACCTCCCGCAGAGGGTGATACTGACCAGACCCGATCAATTCCAATAATCCAGTTTTCAATTAGCGGGTCCAGAGTTCTCAGAGTTTCTCCTTGCCTCAAACACTGGCAATGAAGCTGAAGCTTAAACACTTTGGCCACATGCCTGGAACAGAGGACTCATTGGAAAAGACCCCAATGTTGGAAAATAGTGAAATCAAAAGAAGGGGATGGCAGAGGATAAGATGGTTAGATTGCTCACTTGTTCAATATACAGAACCTTAAATGCACGTCTGGTAAAACTATTCGTCCCATTATCATCTTCCTCCCATTTTTGCTTCTTCCTACAGTTCACCAGGCATTGGTGTGCTGAAGCTCTCTTGTGGTGGGATTCCACTGTCACTGATTGTGAAAATCATTTTCATATAGACACTGACTGATCTGCTCCACTTTCCTTAGATCTGTTGTTCTCTTTTTAGCTTGATAAATAAATGCACTGGGATGTCCTAGCTTACCTGGATTTCACAAAAAGCTTTCTGCAGACACTATCTGCCTTTTTTCCTCCCGTTTGCAGTTTTTATTCTAAACCACTGACTGGCATGAAAATAAAAACTGATTACTTGCTAAGGTGGGCGTTAAGCTCTTTTCCTTGTTTGGGAAACTACAAGAAGTTAAATTTCTGCAGAATACAGTGACAGTTCTATTGAAGTCCCTTCCTTTACACATTTTCTAAAATGTCACAAGATTTTCTGAATAGGAAACTGGAATTACATACAATGTGTCTGACAATGACAATAGGGTGACATAAGATACAATCGGTATCAACATGACTATATAACTAGAAAATTCAACATTCTCAACAAAAAAAGGAGACGGACAACAAATACCTTTATTTGGTGACAAAATATTATATATCCCAAAGAAATCAAAGAAAAAGGAAAAGTACCTATATGCACAAATATAGTTATAGCAACCTTTTTCATGGTTGTAAAGAATTGCAAATTGAGGGGATGCCTATCAATTGAGGAATGGCTGAACAGTATGTAATTGTGATGGAATACTATTGTTCAATAAGAAATAATGAGGGGAATGGTTTCAGAAAAACCCGGGACTGACACAAAGTGAAGTGAACAGCACCAGAAAAACACTGTACAGAGTAAAAGCAATATCATAACAACAACCAACTGTGAAAGATTTAGCTACACTGATCAATACAATGATCTAAGACAATACCAAAGAACTCATAATGAAAAATATTATCAACCATCAGAGAAGTGATGAACTGTGAGTGTAAATTGAAGCATATTTTTAAAACTTTTCTTTATTTTTCTTGCTTTTTTATTTAATGTGGCTAATATGGATTTATGTTTTGCAAAACGTCACATGTATAATGGGTATCATACTGCTTGCTGTCTCAAGGGGTGGGGGAGAAGCTTGAGAAGGGGAAAGAATTTGGAATTTTTTATTTAATTCAAAAATTTTAAATATAAAAATTAAAGAATAAATATAATTTAAAAATATTAGCTAAATCCATAAAAGTCATTTGCATTCCTATACACTCAAAACAAAGATTTTAAAAATCATTTCCCAAAAAATCTTATTTCCAATTTTTTCTAAAATGCGAATTAAGGTAGACGTGGACTTCAAGATTTTCAAACATATCACAAAGTAATTATTAGAACCATCTGGTTTTTTTTCCCTAGATACCATTTATTACTCTGTGCAGGAAGGGCTGGAAAGGCAAGAAAACATGGTTGGTCACTTGGAGGCTGAGCTGGGCAGGACTCAGTACCGGTAGTGGTCAGGTTTGAAGGGGCCTTCTTTGGGGAGGCCCAGATACTGGGACTGTTTTTCTGTCAGCTTTGTGAGCTTCACATTCAGTTTGCCAAGGTGGGCCTCAGCCACAGCTTCATCCAGCTTCTTGGGAAGGAAGTGCACTCCCACAGGGTACTTGTCCGGGTGGGTCCACAGCTCAATCTGGGCCAACACCTGGTTGCTGAAGGAATTGCTCATCACAAAGCTGGGATGGCCCATAGCACAGCCCAGGTTGACCAGACGGCCTTCTGCCAGCAGGATGATCCGCCGCCCATTCTTCAGCTTATAACGGTCCACCTGAGGTTTCACATTCACCTTCTCCACAGTGTTTTGATTCAGCCACTTTACATCTATTTCCACGTCAAAGTGGCCAATGTTACATACTATGGCGTCATCCTTCATCTGCTCAAAGTGCCTGCCCAAGATGATGTCTACACATCCTGTGGCGGTGACAAAGATGCTTCCCTCTTTGCAGGCCTCATCCATGGTGGTCACCTCATAGCCCTCCATAGAGGCCTGCAGTGCATTGATGGGGTCTATCTCTGTGATGATGACTCGGGCCCCAGAGCCCCGAAGGGCCTGTGCACAGCCCTTGCCCACATCACCATAGCCTGCCACCACAGCCACCTTGCCTGCAATCATCACATCGGTGGCTCGTTTGATGCCATCAATGAGGGACTCACGGCAGCCATACAGGTTGTCAAACTTGCTCTTGGTAACAGAATCGTTCACATTGATGGCTGGCACTTTCAGAACTCCATTGGCCTTCATCTTGTATAGATTGTGGACGCCTGTGGTGGTTTCCTCTGAGATGCCTCTGACACCCTTCAGGAGCTCAGGATATTTGGTGTGAACAAGGTTGGTGAGGTCCCCACCATCATCCAGGATCATGTTGAGAGGCTGCCCATCCTTGAAATAGAGGGTCTGCTCGATGCACCAGAGATATTCCTCATCGGTCTCCCCCTTCCAAGCGTACACAGAAATCCCAGTTTTGGCAATGGCAGCTGCTGCGTGGTCCTGCGTAGAGAAAATGTTGCAACTGGACCACTGTACCTCGGCTCCCAGGGCCACCAGTGTCTCAATAAGAACAGCTGTTTCCACAGTCATGTGGAGGCAGCCAGCAATCCGGGCACCCTTCAGTGGCTTGGAGGCTGAGTACATCTCTCGAAGTTTCATCAGGCCAGGCATCTCATTTTCTGCTATGTCCAGGGCCTTGCGTCCCCAGGCAGCCAGGCTGATGTCAGCGACTTTGTAGGGTAATTTGTCAGACATGTTGAGGCCTCCTCCACAGTTACATAATGCCTTAGCAGAGACCACCACGCAGAGATTTCGGGGACTGGGGTGATAGGGTCACAGGAAAGCCGGGGCAGGCTGCAAGCAGCACCGAGAGGCGAACCATCTGTTACTGGACAAAAAAAATTAGCAAAAAATAGAAATGAAAGCAATGTCAGACATCAAACTAAATACACATAAAAGATCAGTATCTGATATATCCATGGAAATAAAAACAAAAGAATGAATTTTTATTTAAAACTTAAATCTATACCATACAATATATACCATATTAAGATTCAGTTATTAAGCCTCTAATATATGTTAGATACTGGGGACATAAACTATCAAACAATCCATACTTATGAGGAACTTGCATTCTATTAGGATAGGCAAGTATATTTACATACAGCATAAAAATAAAGTGATTAAATACAAATACATAAAAAACAACAAAATAACATACTTCTTTCAATTGTAGAGGGAAAATTTTTATTAAACATAGAGAAAAATTATTAGGGGCAAGAGAAATGCAGCAAGTTACATAAAATGAAAAAAAACTTTGTAGCAAAAAATAATAAACTAAAAATAATAAAAACAACCTGGGAAAAACAGAATATATAAATAAAAACACAACTATCTGAAATTTGTATTCAAAAGTATAAAAATAGTTATGGGCTAAACCTAATTATTCCCCAAAGACAAAGAGTCCAAAGATAGAAGTAGAATTTACAAAGGAGGCAATTATGTACTGTCAAGGCTCATGCTCGAGGTGCTTGGTTGATTGGTCAGCAACTCTTCTACTCAGAGAAGTTTAAAGTCCTACAGCTGTCAGATATCACCTAACATCCATTGAAATGACAAAAGTCATTTTCAATAATAAAATTCAACAGTGGTAAGGTCATGAAAAATCTGACGGACTTAAACTGCATGTTGAATCTTGTAAAAGATTACTCTGGCAAGATAGTACAAGATGCATATAAATAATTATAGCCTTGAACAATAATATTATTATTCAGCATAACCTGTTACATCTAAGTATATAGTGGTAGTATGGGGCAGAAACTTTGTGCTTAAATATTTTCCACTGGAAGGAAAATAAAGGGGAAAAACTGAAATATTCAACAATTGAGACTGGCAAAATAATTTAAAGTATACTGATGCTTTGGAATACTATAATTAAAATTGAAAAAAAGAAGAAAAGATCTAAATGAAGCACTGCAGAAAAAAAGGATTAAGAACCAGAAAAATAAGAGACTTTGAACATAAATGCACAAAAGCTAAAATATAATAAACAAATAAATATACAGCAATAAATGGGGCAGGGTGGGAATGAGGGGAAATCAAAGGATATGAGGAAAGAATAAATATTTGTTTTCAATATTTAACAGACTAATATTCATGTACTGAAACAAATCATTATAGAATATATTTAGGTGGTTTTCATAATACTTAAGTTAAAAATTGTAAAAGATGAATATATGGAAAATATGATGAAATTAAATAAAGAAAATTACCATTATTTCATAAATGTTGGGAAAAGTAAATAACTATAATGAGAAAACTAAACTCAAATATGCCTGACCCAGCATACCACAGTGAATTCAAAATTCATTTATCCTTTACACAGTTACCCATAAATCAATGAAAAAAATTCCATGATGCATATAAAATTTATATAGAGAGTTTTAAGGTTTGTCCACAAGCACTTTACAAATGATATTTCATTCTATCCTCACAACAACCCTGGGAGGTGGGTGCTATTATTATCCCTATTTTCACAGTTGAAGAAATTCAGACAAAGTGACTTGACAGGGGTCACACAGCTAGTAAGTGTCTAAAACTGGATTTAAACTCTGTTTTCTGGACTCTAGACCCAGCACTCTATCCACCAGCTGCCTCCCAACTTCTTGACCAATATCTGTTGTATACAATGAAGAGACAAAGAATTTCTATGAAAAAGATAAATTCCAAAGGAAATCAACATCATCTTTACTACTAAGTATCTTTAGTACAGAGGTGGGCATTGGAGAAGATGGTAAGAAATATTTGGAAAATAGGAAGAGTAAAAAGAAGAGGCAAAAATTAGGGTCCTGACAGAAGTCTAATTCATGCCTATGGAGAGAATACTTCTTTGTATGAAATAACATTACAAATAATAAGACTGATTATTTATGGATAGAAAATGACTGGTTACCAATGAAGAAATCATTTGGAATCAGAATCTCCTAGAAGCAGGGAAAAGGAAGCCAAGAGCAGTATAATTTAGAAAATCAACCTGGAGTATATTCCTACATAAGAGGATGGGGAAATACAATGAACAGCAACATTATCTCATAAGATAGTGAGAAATTATAGAGAAAAAAAATATTTTTACTGAAAGCTTGGCAAGACTCAATTAAACTAGATTCCCCTAACATCATCTAAAGATGAAATCTGAAGAGCAACAAATAGCTAGAAGATGAAAAAGATCTGTGGTGTCTTCTATAACAACTTGTGGGCTGGAAAAAGCATTTACTTTACCCAAATGTTTGTTGAATGAATGAATAACTTGTGTCCAAGCTATGGCTAAACTTCACTCAGAAGTCCCCAAAGACAGCCTTGGACTCCTGCCTGCCTGCCATGATGGTCTCTTTACTGGTTCAAAGAAATGAAAGACTGTACCTTTCCAGCTGTGGCTCCCACTACTTGTTACAATTGGAATGTCTTCCCAACCCTTCTCCAACTATCCACATCACGGTCATGCTTCAGCATGAACTCAAATTCTATCTACCTCATTCAGGAAGCACACTCTGACCAAGTCCTTTTCTAGATTCAACTTTTGTTATTTGTATCATTGTTTGTCCATATTATCTCTATTGCCTCATACTGTTACCTAATACGTTCATAGGTGGCCATATTAATTATAATTATTATCATTGAGTTGGTCTGCATCCATAAAATGACCACAGAGTATCACTGAATGCTTTGTAATTATAAAGACTAAGCTGGACCCAAAGAGATGAGAAAATGCCCTGCTGTCCCCTTATTGGCAGGGTGTGGTACATTTTATATGCTGTCAGATGGCTCATGTGCACACTGGTTTTGCTGAACTGCTTTTCCCCCCTTTCTTTTTAATCTTTGTTACAAGAGAAAACTCCCCAGAAATGGGAGAGGAATGAACATTTTTAGAAGCAAAGATGATGTAGAAATAAGATACAAAAAAAGATTTTTAAAAGCTTTCAAAAGCTAGGAAAACAAAGAAAACACCCTAAAGGACTATAGAAGGAAGCTTAAGAACCACATTTTACACTTGTTTCCTTCCCTGTATTTTCTAGTTCAATGCAGAGAGTAGACTGAAGGAACATTTAATAGTGAAAATTTAAGTGTTGGGAAAATGTACTAGACAAGTGGGAACCACTGCCAAGAGAAAATCATGATACAATGTAATGAGGATTTGAGCAACATATGACAGGACCCAGATTTCAGGCAATGGTCTACAAAAAGTGGGCCTGAGGACAACACTTCAGCTGTCTGAAACTCAGATACTTCATGTATCATATTATGGAGATGGACTACACAATTCTTAAGATGTCTTCCAACTCTAAAGATCTAGAACTCCAGCAACTCTACATAATATATAAGGAACTCTACATAATATATAAGTTGTCAAAGTCTTCTGGAAGAGAACAACTGATGTCCTAGTACAGGGGTCAGCAAAGTAAATATTTTAGGCTTTGCAAGCTAAGAGGCAAAATTTAGGATGTTACATAGATTATATAGATTATAAAAGAGAAAACAAACTTTCACAAGTTTTTAATTGATGAAATTCATAGTATGATAATAATCATTCGTACAAATTTTTGTAACATAGGACTATTGATAAGAAGAATCCAATTCTTTATGGGAGGGATAACGTTTCACTTAATTAGGCTTCAAAGTTATTGTTCCCTAGCATAAGAAATGCAAATGTTCATCTGTTAATGTTGATTTCTAATGATATTTTACATATTTCATTTTTGAAAATGTCTTTTCACACAGACAAGCACTGCCAAATACTGATATCAATCCATAAGCATGTTATTTTAATTAGGCATATTCACTGCTTGGAAAGCATTTATAGAATTTTATTAGATTCTTCTCTTGATACTGCCTTTTAGCATTTCTTTTGCACATTCTCTGAGGTTTGAAAAATGCAGTTGGAACTGTAGTTTGAGCTCAGAAAATGTGGGAATGGAGATATCACTTCTTGTTATAACTTTTAACAGCACAAGAAGTATATGAAGCAGCTTGACATTACTTGTAATTCAAACATTAGCTGTCATTGACTTTACTGTAGCATAAGTTTTACATATTTTTGCCTAGTAATTTTAGGTTGCACTCATTAAGAAACAGTATCAAAACAATATGAGCAAAAGCTAATTTTCAAAGCTATTCCATGTCTGATAATAGTTGAAGGCATTTCTCATTCAGAAGAATTTTAACCTCATCCCTGAGCTAAAAAAAGTTGTAATAAAATTTTTTTTCTTTCTTCTTTTCCTGTTTTGACATGATGAATAGTAGTGACAACAATAAAAAAAAATTGTGATAGGAATAGGGTGATATGTGTGTAACTCAAAACTCTTGTCAAATTATAACTGCATCACTGTGATTTGTAGCATGCTGATTAGAATCGAGAAGCAATGAGAGATTACATATAGTCTCCACTGCAGCTAATCCATTCTGCCCTGACAGCATGAAACAGCCATGGACAATATGTCAACAAATGAGTGGAGCAAGGTTGTGTTCCAATAAAATTGTATTTTAAAAAGTAAAAAATCATTCTTAGCTCATGGGGCTATTCAAGAACAAGTGGTGGGATGTATTTGGTCCCTGAACCAGTTTGCCAAACCCTGTTCTAATCTGATGTGCCGTAGATGAGATCAGAAAATGGAGGGATAAAGCGTTTCAAGAAAGAAAAGAAATGACTCACCTGAAGTCCAACTGTCAGAAGCCCAGAAGTCATTCTCACATTCTCACCTCCACCCTGATTCTCTCTTTTGGAGAAAGGCCAGTCTTGAGAATTTAAACTGAAAGAGGAGAAAGAAAGTTAAACAGAAGACCAATTGTGCATTGCAGATCTGAAACTCATTCAGATGAAATTACATGCAAATAATCTTCATCCTACAAGATCAATTAAATCCTGGAATTCACATTTCATCAGCATCCTCTCCCCTGGGGCCTATCCCTCTGATTTGGAGAGTGGTGAGCTCCTTCCAGAATCCCCATCTAAGGAAGGCTCCCAGGTCAGCTTCATTCCTCTGAACTTCTCCATCAGCCCTACCTGGGATACCTTCACTCCCCCAACCCTCTTTCCAACTTCCTTTCCTGTGTATCTTTCACCATTAGATTGTAAGCTCTTTGAAGGCAGGAACTGTTTTTCTTTTTTGTATTCCCATTGCATAGCACAGTTCCTCAAACATATTAGACCCATAATAAATGTTTATTGACAATCTATGAGTTCCTTAGTCCTTTACAGAAAACAAATTATACAGTAGAGAGCAGGTAGAATTCTAGGGGTGATAAATAGATCCAAGACCTACTAGTGTTGTACTTTGGGAATCTTCACATTATCTTCCTTAATTCCTCATTCTTTGCTGTAGTAGTAGGTCTTCTGGTTGGTCCCTCTGACTCAGACAAACAATCAGTGCCTCTTATGTGTCCAGGCACTGGGGTCAAGAAGAAAGGTAAAAAAAATAAGCCTTCATGGAGTTCACGGTGTAGAAGGGGAGACAACATGAAAACTAGATAGATACAGGATAACTTAGAGGTAAACTCGGAAGGAAGGCACCCGGATTAAGGGAGAGTCAGGAAAGGTTTCCTGTAGATGGTGGGACTTTAGCTGAGGTTTGAAGGAAACCAGGAAAGTTAAAAAGCAGAGAAAAAAAGGTGAATTCCAGGCACAGGGGGTACAATCAGGACATGGAATGTTATATGGGAGGAAAAGAAAGTAGGCCAGTGTTACTGGATCAGAGGGTATGTGGGATAAGAAAACTGGATAAGTGGAGGAAGGAGGTGATGAAGGCCTTTAAAAGTCAAACAGGATATTCTATTTGATCCTGGAAGAAAGAAAGGGCAAATGGAGTTGAATGAGGAAGAAGTACCGATGCAGTGATACGGTCGGACTTGAACTTAAGGAAGATCAATTTGACAACCGAGTAGAGAGGCCTGGAGTGGGGAGAGACTTAAGACAGTGAGACAAGCCCGAAGGCCACTGTAATAGTCCAGAATTAAGGTGAAAGCATCAAGGAGAAAGGGGCACATACATGAAATGTCACGATGGACTTGTCATGGCAAGTCTTGACATGAAATGTCATGACAAGCCTGGGCAACAAACTGGATCTGAGAGTAAGGAGCCTGGGTGACTGGAAGACTGGCAGCACCAGCAGTAGTAGGGATATGAGGAGAAGGTCAGGGTTTGTGGGGAAAGGTGACAAGTTCGGTTTGGAGACAAGGAGTCAGGAGAGGGCTGGACAAAGATGATCGCGGAATCTAGGGGAGCTGATGAGATCCCACGAGACGGAAGAGGAAGGGCGCAGGACAGAACCTCGGCTGATCCTTACTGTTAGAGGGGGACGGAGAGAAGGATGCAGATGAGGGAGGAGAGGGGGGAGGTCGTGACTCCCTAGAGAGGACTCCCCCCACCCCAGAGGCACGGACGATCCACCAAGCACTGGACCCGTGACCGCCTCGGAGCCCCCCACGGGGGCGGGGGCGCTAGGATGACTGATGTCATCTCACAGACAGCCAAGATGAGGCTCAGGTCTCTCCAGACTCCAGACAACAAAGGACGTTAGGCGCTGGGCAGACCAAGATACGGGACACTACCTGAGGGCGTGGCCTGGGTGGGGGCGGCAGTAAAGTGCAGCCACGCTCCTCCCCTTCCCATGAGTGGGGGAGGGGGGTATCCTTCGCATCTGAGCTCCACCCTTCCCCCACCTTAGAGGGCTCCTTTCGGCCCCTCCCAGCCTGGACCGAAGCCAGAGAGAACGGAGGCGGGGAGTGAAGGGGAAGGGCAGAGACCCGTCCTCCCTGGCGCGCGTACGCACAAGCAGACGCACACGCACACACAAGGCCGTTCCCACGATCCTTCGCACTCACCGGCGGCAAAAAAAAAAAAAAAAATGGCTGGGACTGCGCCTGCACACATTAATAAGCCCCCGAACTATGACTCCCAGAATCCACCAGGAACCCGAGACTCTGGGAGGTGGAGAACACGAGAGGCCCGGGCCAGTGAACAAACCCACTCGCTCAGATGGATTCTGGGAAATGGCGTTTCCGCCAAGTGAAAGCTCTCGTTGCCCCGGAATGCTGGGAAATGTAGTCGGAGGGCCGCTTCTGCGCAGCCGCACTAACCAAAGCTTCTGTCCGGGGTTTTTTTTTTTTGCCCATCTGTGCCTCCTTGCCTCCTTGCCTCCTTCCCCGTGAGACACGCAGAACAAGGGAGAGTCCTCCTCCGGTTTCTCCGTGTCAGCGGCGCTCTCGTCACCAGCCCAGCCCAGGGAGAAAAATTGGAAAGAAAAATGCCAATAAAATAATTTCAGAACGTATGAAAGGCCTGGAACCCTTTCTCTCACCGTTCACCCTAAGAACACAGCCCCAAAGTTTCGCACAGATGACCGCAGGGCGAGCCTGTGCGTAATGAAGATGACAGCATTACCCAAATCAATTTATTCAATGCCATACCCAGCAGTTTCAGCCAGAGGAGCAAAAGGCCAACGGATTATTTTACAGAAGTTAGAAAAAAATCCAACTGGAAGGGCACAGAGTCAAGAGATTACTTTATAGAATTTTAAAAACAAAATTTAGCTGGAGAACAAATGGTCAAGAATCTCAAATGATGAAAAAGGAGAAAGGGGACCTAGCGGTGCCAGATACCAAACTACTGCGACGCAATAATTATCAGAAATGTTTGGTACTAGCTAAAAAAAAAAAAATAGAAGAGTCAATCATTGGAACCAATTAAGTTAAAAGTTGATTTTTAAGAGCTAGTAGGATGTTGATTTTGTTCTGTGGTCTCTATTTTGCTACATGCAACGGACACCTTGTTGCCTTCGATGTCTTCTTTCCTCTCCTAGTTGGTACAAAAGACCCAACTTGCAATCAAGTCGGTCAGCAGTTCAAGGCACCCTCACCCTTTTATCTTGCTTGTCTCTTAGGTGATGATATTGGTCTCCTTTTAGTTGGACTACCTAGACAAAGACACATTCTTTTGCTATCTGCTGTAATTTTTGTTCTACATTCTCCTTAATGAGCACACTTTTTCCTTTGTATGTTACCAGCTGCACTGTAAGAGCAGCTATTTTTTTTTCATTCTCATGTAGCATATAGATATTCCTAGCTGATTTATGAAACACACACATTTCCATTAACTACTGTTGGAGTGTGTCTCACTAAGTGAATAAGCTACAGTAAAATCTCTCTCTGGCTCATGCTGCCTTAAATGATAGTAGCTGGTCAAATGAACTACAAGAAAATTCATGCAACAGGAACATACAGAAAAAGAATCAAACTAGTAGCCAAGTATTCAGTGACATTAAAGTTACTGGGGTGAGGAATCATTATTTGACAATTTCTGAAAAACTAAAAAGCAGACTGACAGAAATTAGGTTTAAAGCATAAACCACAATAAACAGGTCACACCATAAACCACAATAAGCTCCAAATGGAGCTAGTTATAAAAGGTCGAATTGTAAATAAATTAGAGGAACAAGGAAGAATTTTGAAGATTAATTTTGAAGCTACAGCCAGGGAAAGAGTTTGTACAAGGGATAGAAAGAATCACAGATAATAAAATGAACAATTTTGTTACATAAAATTTAAAGTTTTTACACAAAAACAATGAAGTTAAAAATTAGACAGCAAACTGTTAACTGGGAAGATATTTTTGCGGCAAATTTCTCTTTTAAAGATCTCATTTTCAAAGCATTTAAGGAACTGATTCAAATGTATAAAAATAAGAACCATTTCCTAATTGTTAAATGAACAAAGGCTATGAACAGGCACTTTTCAAAGGAATAAATCCAAGCTATGGACAGCTATGTGGGGGAAAAAAATCCCAGATGACTATTAGGAAAAAGCAATTTAAAGCAATCTTAAATCTATGAGATTGACAAAGATGACAAAAATGGAAAATAATAAGTGTGGAAAGACTAAGTGAAAACAGGCACACTAGAGGTATTGATAGAGTTATGAATTGGCCCAGCCATTCTGAAAAGCAATTTGGAGCTCTGTCCCCAAAGTTCCCAAACTCTATATAACCTCTGACCCAGCAATACCACTACTAGGTTTATACTCCAAAGAGATCATGGAAAGAAAAGTATCTACATATAGAAAAATATTTACAGTAGCTCTTTTTTTTTTAGTAGCCTAGAATTGGAAACTAAGAGGGTGCTTATCAGTTAGGGAATGACTGAATTATGAGAATCAAATCTAGAATCAAAATTAGAGTTTGGAACAAAATTTACCCTGCATTGTGTGAATCCATAAAAGCAAAAGTGTCATTCCTTGAACAAGACACTCCATCTCCTGACTCTGGGCATTTTCCCAGTCCATCCCCCCTTCCTGGAATGCTCTCCCTCCTTGTCTCTCTCTCTCTCTTGGCTTCCCTGGCTTCCTCACATCTCAGCTAAAAATCTCACCTTCTATGAGAAGCCTTTCCCCATTCCCTTTAATGTTAGTCCCTTCCGCGTGTTGGTGAACTCCAACTTAGCTTCTATGTATCTGTTTATAAATAATTGTTTTTATGTTGCCTCCTCCATTAGACTGCAAACTATTTGAGAACCGGAACTGTCTTTTGCCTTTCTGTGCATCCCTATCACTAAGTACAAGGGGTGTACATAGTATGCACTGAATACTTATTGATTGACTAGGTAGCCAGCTAAACAGAACTCCTCTTTGTAGACTTTATTGCTAATTAATTGCTGATTAATTAACTGCTCTTTATATGGCACGTACTATCTGTAAGGTTGACAGAAGTCAGGGATGTAGATAGCATGCTAGCTAGGACCTACTCCGTATAATTTGTGTGATGTTGAGTAGAGTGGAGCCAGATTCTTTTATATTTATGCTAGATCCCATGCCCATCCACCTAGGAGTTGGTCAGATTAAGATGTTCAGAAATATGGTGAATGAAAATGACAAAGGTGTTATCAGTCAATCCAAGTCAGCACCTACTATGTGCCAAGCTGATACCAATTGCTAGGGATACAAAGAAGGATAAAAATAGTGTCCCTGCTCTCAGAGAGCTCATTGTCTAGTATGGAAGACGAGATGAACACAACCATGCACAAACAAGTTATATACAGGATAAACTGGGAATTATCAATGGAGGGAAGTGTGTGGGACAAGAACGACCCTTGCCCAAAATAAAATAAGCAGAGATATCTCCAAGTAGAGACAGGAAGGATTTATTTAATTATTTCCTCTTGCAAGAAAAGTGGGCTCACTACTAGAGGCAGTCTAGTAGGAGAGGCAAAATACAAAACACAAAGCTTGATTTATATACCCAAAAGACCACCCCTTTTCCCTCCACTTTGTCCTGTCCTGTTCCCATCAATTAGGAACTAAGGCGCACAATCTTTTTTTTTCTTTTTTTTTTTTTCCTTTTTAAGCAATTAGGGTTAAGTAACTTGCTCAAGGTTACACGGCCAGTTATTTCTGGGTGTGGTGCTGAGTACACGAGCCCAGATTTGATCCAGGTCATCCCGACACTGGAGCTAGTGCTCTTACTCGCTGAGCCACCTGGCCGCCCCTAAGCAATTGGGGTTAAGTAACTTGCTCAAGGTTACAAGGTCAGGTGTTTCTGGGTGGGTGCTAAGTGTCTGAGCCCGGGATTCGATCTCCAGGTCAGTCTGACACTGAAGCCGGTGCTCTTACTCGCTGTGCTACCTGGCCACCCCAAAGGCGCACAATCTTAACCACAAAAATCTGCTGGCGTTTGCAGATGAAATGTCAGTAATATCAAAAAGCAGAAGACACATGTCTAGAGGACATGAAAATAGAGAAAATGTCATCAGTATCAACTTAAATATGAAAGCAGAAGATAAATGTTCTAACAATATCAATATAGATATGAAAGCAGACAATATTTTATGAAGTCATGGGGGGGGGGGAGGTGACATGGTCAGCCTGTACTTAGGAAGATCAATTTGACAGAATGGTCTGGAGTGGAGAGACTTAAAGGCAGGAAGACTGACCAGCAGGCTATTTGCCTTCTGAGATGAAGAGAGTTTACACCAGGTGTGATCTGAAGATACAACAAAGAAGACTGAGAAGGAGCAGTCAGATAGGAGGAGGAGAACTGAAAGAGCATAGTGTCATGAAACCTAGAGGGAAGAGAGTATCAAAGAGAAGAGAGGGAACAACAGTGTAAAAGGCTACAGAGAATCAAGGAGGATGATGACTGAGCAAAAGTCCTTAGATTTGGCTGGGCAACTGGTCAGGTCTTGGGAAGTTTGAGAGGTGGGTGCTGAGAGGCATTTCTACATTTGTTATATCTCTGTCATTATCCTATTTCTTGGGGACATTCTTGATAATAAACTAGATAATAAAGTAGACTTTCCAGAAGGCAACGACTTTATTTTTTTTTAATTCTGAATTTTACTATTGGCCAAAATAAGAAGGAGAGAAAGACAGAGAGAAACTTTTTCACATAAAAAAATGGTTTGCTTTTTAACAGTATATAACTAATTCAACCTATAAATAAATAAATAAAGGGGTCTGCTTATCTGTATTTCCTTCTGAACTCCCTTATCTTCTGTGCTTTTCAAAAATGTTTCAATGGATTCTTTTTTTGAGGGAGGAAGCAACATTATTGTTGGCTCCTCACATCCCTCTTGAAATCCACTACAAATAAAAGGAAAAAACCCCAAATACATTCTGTAACAATTGAGCACAATCAAGCACATTTCCTAGTTAATTGTTTTCTCTTCTCATTCCAATTGCATTGAATTTAATTTTGCAAGAACTTTTCAATTTTATATAATAAAAATTGCCCACTTTATCTTCTTTGATCATCTCTATCCCTTCTCTGGACATTCACTCTTCCCCATTCCATAGCTGCAAAAGCTTCCTTTGCTCTAACAAAGGGTTAACGATATGACTTTGTATATATGGATAATGTATTCATTTTGAGCTCATTGTGGGATATCATGAGAATTGTTGGTCTAAAGGTAATGTTTGCTCATGCTGTGTTCAGATTTTCTCAGTAGCTTTTTTTCCCCAAATAGTGAGACCTTACCCCAGTACTTACTATCTCTGGTTTTATCAAACACTTACTATGTTTGTTTTCTTTTGTATTTTGTATACCTAAACCGTCAAAATAATTTCCCCCCCTATTTTTTAGCCAGTAACAAATAATTTTAACAATTACGGCGTTGTTGTATAGTTTGAGATCTGGTACGGCTAGTCCATTTTGTTTCCCATTTTTCTTCATCATTTCCCTAAGGTTGTTGACCTCCAGACTAATGTTGTTATAATTTTTTATCGCTCTTTGCAGTCATCCTTTGGTAGTTTGATATTGCATTGAATAAGTCAAGTTAGGGAGTATTGTCAGTTTTATTATACTGACAATCCAACCTGGAGCAATGAACATTTCTCCACTTATTTAGGTCTGTCTTTATTTCTATAAAGTGTTTTGTAGTTGTCTTCCTATTTCTTTTTCTGTCATGGAGTCATCTAGTTCTCTTTGGTCCATTCTTTGACCCCACACTGTTTAATCTCCTTCCAATTCTGTTCTCTAGAGTTCTCATTTCATTTATAGAATCCTTTGGTAGATCTTGTTCATATCTTCAAGAAATTCTAACAGACCTCATAGGCATGCCATACCTTTATCTGAATGAAGTTCTGCTTGTAGTTACAGTGGAGTTAATCTCTTCCTTTAGGTTTATGTCCTGGAAATTCCTTGCTGAATAAAATGTCTATACCATTGATGTTTTTTTCTGCTTATTCATATTTTGAGTTTTACTTCCTGAATTGATCTTTTTTCCCTTAGGGCCATGATCCAAATGTTCCTGTACACTTGAATGGAATGGTGGGTCCCTGTCTGGAGCTGATTTATATTGTCTTATGTTTATCACTGTCCTCTTCCTCTAGTATCTGCTAGGCACAATAGGCTGGCAGGTCCCAGGCTCACCTTTATCTTCTGGGTACAGAGTGCTGAGATTTTCAAAGGTGTCCAGGGCAGTTCAAGGGCCTGAGGTCTAATGGTTCCATTTTCCATAGGAGTTGTGCCATTTTGCTAGCTTCCCTCCTGGTCCTCACTCTATGGTTACTTAACTGCTCTTGTACTTTTCACTCAGAAAATTCAATTTTTTGGTCTTTGCTTCTGGGATGTGCTTAAGCTACTCTGAGGTTTCCTGGCTAGATCTCTCTGTCTTTTGACCAGGGGATGCTTGATCACCCTGAGGCTTCCTAGCTAGAACTCTCTGAGGCTGTGAGATCTGGGAGGTTTTTAAGGACTTCTTACTTGGCTTTTTCCTCTGGGCCCACCTCCTTCAGTGCCCAGAGACTTTGGTGTTTTCTTTTGCTACCTAGACTAGACAAAGATATTCACCATAACTTCCCTTTTTATTTCCTAATAATTATTTGGTCTGTTTTTTAATTTTATCTTTTATTCTTCCTGGAGTACATATACGGGAATTGGACTTTTCTACTCCTGTTTGCCCTGTTCTCTTAAAAAGGAGTCCATTTTAAAAATTCTTATACAATAAACTAGTGTTAAATTGTAATTTGCAGTCCATGAGTGCTCCCTGAATTTTTTAAATCTTGAATTTGTTTTGAGGTTTGGAGTGTAAGAAATGCAAAGAACTTGATGAGTTCTTTGACAGTACAGATTCCTTTATTTTATACTAAAGTAAACTGAGGTCCAGCATTTTGCTCAATGTCACTTAGCAATTGGATGGTTTTTGACAGTGAATGTTCTGTTTACTAGCTACTCACATGGAATGATTATGCCTTATATGTACCATTAATGGGGTTCTTGGGTGCCTGTGCTTGAACCACAGTTTATAAAATCACATCCAGATCCAAAATCACATTTCTCCCTAGCCTCAAATCTTCCCAGGCTCAGAGCATTATCTCTGCCCCTTCCCCTGCCAGCACTCTGCCTAGCAACCATTCATGAACTGTTTATCTCCCCTTAGTATAATAACCTGCTATACCTGTGATCCTTGACTAGAACTAATAAGTAACTCCCTAGCCCATTATACGCATCCTGGATCCCTCATTAGCTTGGAACATATGTATACTCCCAACATCCATCTTGTCAAACATGACATTGATGAATGGCAGCTTGGTCAGCTCTGACCACTAACTGACTTAGTGACATTTCAAGCCTAAAACCACACCTCCATGCAGCCCTGCCCCCCCCCCCAACTTGGGCTATTTCCCAGTGAATTATGGGCAATATGCCTATGCAGTAGATATTAAAAGGGTATGTTCCTTTAAGCACTGACCACTCCTTAACTCCTCCCTAATCCCACCCTCACTCACCTAGTTAGCATAGTTGGCACAGGTTTTACTAAAGATTATCCTATAAAAACTTTAACTCTACTCCTTTAAAGCTACAGGTTCCCTAAGAACTCTTTCCCGCTGTAAGGCATAACAATAACCTTTTGCCAACTTGGCTTGGAATGCTTGAGCCTGTGAATTCATTCCAGCCTGCACATCAAAGGACTGGTTATTGGGGTTCCTGGGACACACACATGCCCATGTCACCATCCTTTTCTAAGTCTTAGGGCATTATAAAATAGAATTGTCTTTAAAAAGATGTGGTGAGACTCTAGAAGCACCCCTGTTACTACCACTCATAGTTGTCTCAGGCTCGATGGCTCCAAGGTTACTGCAGGGCGTCAGGGCTCTGGTGGTCCAGGCCTTAAGGGCCTGTGGCCCTGCTCTGGTGGCTGTTCACTCCATGGCGACCAGAGGAGGCATCCCTTCTGATGAGGAGCAGGCTACTGGCTTAGAGAGAGAGAGATCATGATGGCTGCAAGGAATCATTTGGATCCATTCATTATGCTTGCCCCAAAGGCAGCTCCAGGGACTAAGGAGGAGCCTAACCTGGTCCCTTCCATCACTGACAATTGAATAGTGGGCTGTATCTGTGAAGAGGACGACAGTGTGGTCATCAGGTTCTGACTTCACAAAGGCAAGACAGAGCATCGCCCTAATTGTGGGACCCATTACAAGCTGCTACCCCACCAGTTTAGCCACTGAATTGGTTTACTTGAGATGTGTTATGTTTTCTTACAAGCCATTTTCCTTGCTCTCCCATTAAAAAAAAAAAGAAAAGATGCAATCCTCTTAGCCTCTCTCTCTCCACGAGGTGCTGCTTCCAAAAAAAAAAAGATCTTCCGCCTCCCTCTTGTGTCTCCAAATCTACGTCACCAGCTCCTCCCAATTCAGGACTTTCTTTTCACATCAACAAGCCCATCCCACAGGTGGGATTAACAAGCTCTGGGTTTTAACACAATCAATTTGAAAACCAAGCCAATACAGGGGAATCTTTAATTGCCATTACTATCACACTTACTCGATAGGATATCTTCAGATATTAGTACTAGTATTTATTTTCTAGCTTTTTAAAGGCAGATGCCATTCATTGACCTTTTATTTGGTTAAATTTTTCTATTTTTTAATTTAATTCAAATTTTCAGTTAACAAAAGGTTATTTTCTCTTCCCCTACCTGAAAAAAAAAACACCTCTTGTAACAAATATGTATAATCAAACAAAGCACAAGATGGTGGCATAGAAGCAGGACAACTCCCTGCGTTCCCACCATAACCACCTCAAATACCTATAAAAAAATGACTCTAATTCTTTTGAGTCTTGCCCTTAATTATATCACATCTTTGTTAAGAAACAGGACTTTTGAAACCCACAGTGGGAGAGACTTGCCAAAGACAGAAACAGGGAGGAGCTAATGACCATATATAAGGAGAAACCCAAGCTGCAAGAGAGCAGAACTGAGAAGGTGAATAGCTGTGAAGGGCTAAAGAACCCATAAAGTGACAGAGAGAAACAAACCTCCCACTGAATACTGCCTGGCAGGCCGGAAGGAAGGTCCATTGCAGTGCACTGGGAGCAGAGCCCAGCCCTGAGTGAGTCCAGGAGGCCCAAGCAACCCCAGTTGGAGGGACTTCAGGAGAGTAAATCACCAGCAGCTGTGGCAGTTTCCAGACTTATCAACACACAAATGCCAAAGAGAAAGTGAGAAGTCAGTGGACTTTGGGAACAGGGGGTCCAGGAGTGTGGTCCAGCCTCTACATTCCCCCCCTCCTCCCCCCAGGGAGAAGTGGCTGAAGTATGGCCGCCGCTGCTGAGTGACTACTTCAGAGCTCCTGCCTTGAAGATTGTAGGGGGACCAAGCAACGAGTTTGAGGGGTAATTGACTTTGCTTTAACCTGTTTGGATCTGGATTGCTGTCTAGGGTGGAGGTCCTGGGGTGGGTGACCAGCTGCCAGAGCTGGTGGAGGCTTCAGAGAGGGCAGCCAACTAATAGCTCCAGTAGCTGTGAAAACCCCAGCAATTTGGGGCAAAGCTCTCCTCTCTGGAAGCAGAGTTCTACTCTGGCAAAAAGCTCAAAAATCAAGTAATTGAGTGGCAACATGAGCAAGCAAAGGAAGCAAAGCAAGCACAGCAATCCAACTTTGGATTCCTTTTTTGGGGACAAAAATGATTAAAACATGGAACAGGAGGAAGAAAACAAAGTCAGAACTCCCGCATCAAAAGCTTCCAAGAAAAATATAAATTGGTTACAAGCCATAGAGGAGCTTAAGAAGGATTTTGAAAACCAAATAAGAGAAGTGGAGGAAAAAATTGTGAAGAGAAATGAGAATGATACAAGAAAATCATGAAAAGAGAGTCAACAACCTGACTGAAGAAAATAACACCTTAAAAAATACACTAACTCAAATGGCAAAAGAGGCTCAAAAAGTTGAGGAGAAGAAAGCAGAATTTTCCAGATGGAAAAAGAATCTCAAAAGCTCACTGAAGAGAATCATTCCTTCAGAATTAGATTGGAGCAAATGGAAGCTAGTGACTTTATGAGAAATCAAGATGCTATTAAATAGATCCAAACAAATGAAAAAATGGAAGGAAATGTGAAATATCTCATTGGGAAAACCACTGACCTGGAAAATAGATCCAGGAGAGATCATTTTAAAAATTATTGGACTACCTGAAAGCCTTGATCAAAAAAAAAGAACCTAGAAATCATCCCTCAAGAAATTCTCAAGGAAAATTGTCCTGATGTTTTAGAACCAGAGGGCAAAATAGAGTTTGAAAGAATCCACCCATCACCTCTTGAAAAAAATTCCAAAAAGAAAACTCCTAGGAATATTATAGCCAGGTTCCAGAATTCCCAGATCAAGGAGAAAATATTACAAGCAGCCAAGAAGAAACAATTTGAATACTGTGGAAACACAATCAGGACAACACAGGATCTGGCAGCTTCTACATTGAGGGATCAAAGGGCTTGGAATATGATATTCCAGAGGTCAAAGGAGCTGGGACTAAAAGCAAGAATCACCTACCCAGCAAAACTGAGTATCATGTTTCAAGGGAAAATATGGTCATTCAGTGGAATAGAGGACTTTCAAGCATTCTTGATGAAAAAACCAGAGTTAAATAGAAATTTTGACATTCAGATACAAGAAGCAAGAGAAGCCTGAGAAGGTAAACAGGGAAAAGAAATCAAAAGGAACTTATCAAAGTTGAACTACTAACATTCCTACATGGAAAAACAATAATTATAACTGATGAAACTTTTCTCAGTATGAGAATAGTTGAAGGGAATAGAAATGTGTGTGTGTGTATAATATGTATACATACATATATATGTCTATATAGGAGTATAATGTATATATGTGGGCATATGAATATATATGTGAGTATGTGTATATATGTGTGTACATAGACAGAGGACACAGGACCAGTTGAATAGGAAGGGATGATACTTAAAAGGTGAAATTGAGAGGTGAGAGAGGAATATAATGAGAGGAGATGGGGAGAGACAGAATGGGGTGAATTATCTCATATAGAAGAGGCAAGGGAAAACTGTTACAATGGAGGGGAAGAACAGGAAGGCAAAAGGGAATGGGTCAACCTTAATCTTATTGAATTTGGCTTAGGAAGGGAATGACATATACACTAAATAGGGTATCTTGTCCTACAGGAGAGTAGGGGGGAAGGGGATGAAAGGGGGGATGATGGAGGGGAGGGCAGGTTGGGGGGGAGGGAAGTTGGAAGCACCCACTTTTGAAAAGGAACAGAGTCGAAGTAGAGAATAGAACAAGTGGGGGATGGGATAGAATGGAGGGAAATATAGTCAATCTTTCACAATAAATCCACTATGGAAATGTTTTGTGTAGCTACAAATGTACAACCTATATTGAATTGCTTATCTTCCCAGTAGGGGTGGATGACGAGGGAGGAAGGGAAAGAATCTAGAATTCAAAGTTTTAAAATCAAATGTTTTTTTAAAATTATTATTATTATTTTTACATGCAACTGGGAAATAAGATATACAGGCACTGGGGTATAGAGATCCATCTTGCCCTACTGGAAAGTCGGAGAGGGGATGGGGGAGGATATAGGAGCAGACTGGGGGAGGGGGTATACAGTGGGATCACTATTTTGGGGTGGTGGGTTGGGGAAAGATGGGGAGAAAATTTGTAACTCAAAATCTTGTGGAAATGAATGATATAAACTAAAAATAGACATAAATTTTAATTTAAAAAATCAAACAAAGCAAATTCCTCCATTAGCCATGACCAAAAAAAAGTCTAAATTTAGATTCTGTCAGGATGTGGTAGCCTGCTTTATTGTCAGTCCTCTGGAATCATGCTTGGTCATTATATTGACCAGAATTCTTAAATTTTTAAAAGTATTTATCTTCATAATGTTGTTGTTATTTTCAATTGCCCTCCTGGTTTTGTTCACTTTGAATGGAATAAAAGTGAAAACTTCTCAGGTAACATTCCAGAAATCTGAACAGAATTGTAGTAAAGTACCAAAGACTTAGTAACCTGGGCTGGTAATCTAGGATGCTTGCCTTACTTCCCTGGTCACAAGTTGAAGTTCTTGCTAAGCTTAGCTAAGCACAGACCCTGGAAATTTAACCACAGGCCCAAATGTTCCATACTTGTTTCCACTGACCACCATCTGACCTGTATAAGTACAAAATTGGAACTCCTGTTGCAGAACTACGAGCGGGTCACCATGTCCTAAAATCCCCATGATTCATAAAATATTGTCTAATTTCAGATCTATATTGATATTATTAGAACATTTATCTTCTGCTTTCTGCTTTTATTTTTCTAAGTTGATACTGGTGACATATTTTGTCTTTTTCCATGTTCACTAGACATGTACCTTCTGCTTTTTGATATTACGACATTTCATCTGCAAACGCCAGCAGATTTTTGCGGTTAAGATTGTGTACCTCAGTTCCTAATTAAAGGGATCAGGACAGGACAAGGGAGGGGGGAAAGGGGTGGTCTTTTGGGTATATAACTAAGTTTTGTATTTTGTATTTTGCGTCTCTTACTAGACTGCCTCTAGTAGCAAGACCACCCTTCTTGAAAGAAGAAATAATTAAATAAATCCTTCCTGTCTCTACTTGGAGATATCTCTGCTTATTTTATTTGGAGCAAGGGTTGTTCTTTTCCCACACAACTTCATTCTTTATCAGTTCATATATGTCTTTTCAGATTACTGGGGAACATTCCTCATTTCTTACAGCACTATAGAACTCTATTACATTCGTATGCCCTGATTTGTTCTGTTATTCCCCAATTCATGGCTTTTAGTTTCTAGTTCTTTGCCGCTGCAAAAAAAGAGTTACTATAAATGTGTTTTTATCGGGGTCCTTTTTCTTTCATTTGTTGTCTTTGAGGTATAGTTCTAGTGATGATATCACTCAGTCAGAGGATATGTATAGTTTAGTAACTTTTAGGGCATAGTTCCAAATTGTTTTCCAGAATGACCAATTCACATATTTGCTAACAGTGCATTAATGTACCTATTTCCCTACAGCTCCTCCAATATTGGTCACTTCCCTTTTTTTATCAGCTTTGCCGATCTGATTGTCTTGGGAGAGGAGCTCAGTTACTTTAATTTGCATTTCTCTTCTTATTGATGATTTGGAGCATTTTTTTCATATGGCTATTGATAGCTTGGACCATGGTGTCACGGTTATTGATTTCAGAGAACAGGGCAACCTTCATTGACTCCCATCTCTTCCCGTAGCTGGATTTGTAGTCCTCAGTTTTGGTTCTATCGAAGTTACATTCTCTCTTTGGGTACATTTACCATTTTTAGAACCATATTCTCCACAATTTATAGCAGAAAGAACATCTTTTTTTTATGGTTTTCTTCTGATGGTAATGTTTGTCTGTCAAGTTAGCTAGACCCTCATTCCCTTATCTCACTGTATTTCCAGGTGTGATACATTTGTCTCTTGGTCCTCTTTTCCCTAGAATTTCTGTGAGTTCCTTCAATAGAGTTTACCTCTACAAGACCATTCCTTTGCTTAGTTTCCTTGTACTATACACAAGAAAATATCTTCTCAGGGGATAGAGTCAAGTATTCTTCCTATGATATGTCTCAGTGACTCATCATATTCACTCAGATGATTTCATGTAATTTTTCAGTTACATCATAGATTAATATTTACTCAGTGCTATAGTAGCCTTTACAAGTCTTTTTTAAGTCAGGTCAATATTGTTAGTAACCATGGTGTAGCAGCAAGCACCCCAAACTCGTCCTCAGGGTTTGCTGCCCATACAGGTTCTTGGATCCGCTTTGTTAAAGGAAAGCAACTCAAAATGGGTTAACAAGCTTACTTTAATCAGTCAGACATATATCGTTTACCTTGTTCAGGGGAAAAAGGTCAGCACCCCAAACTTCAAAATATACAGACAGAATTATCAAGACATTAACAGATCAAGTAGACAGCTTTCCAAGCTGTCCAACCATTACATCCATACCCAGTCAACATCTGGGTTTCCACATCTGGGTTTTTCAAAGCCGGGGGACTCTCAACAATGGCTTCCCAGAATTCAGGTCAAATCACAGAACACTTCTCAAAGTGAATCCCAAAACAAAGCTACACATCAGGGCTTATATAGCCTTCTCCTGGCTCAGAGAATGTAACAACCTTATTGACTCACTGGCCAATCGCCAATCAAGAAGTATCAACTGAAAAACAAGCCTCCCACCCCAGGCTTCAGGTGCATTTTATCCTAGGGGCAGGGAAGATCTTCCAAATTTGCATTCCCATTACACATGGTCCTATAGAGCCTTAGGTCATTCTGACCAAGGTTATTCAGGGGACATCACCCTTCTTGTGATAAATCTCTATAAGTGGTTGTTTACCCAGTGATGAGACTTGGGGTGGCAGTTTCCCCTTCACCAAATCTCCCCCCTCCCCTTACAAAACTGAATGATAGCCATTGCTTGAGGGGCCATAGAGTAATTTGAGTTCACATATGCAATCTATGTACATAAACCCAAGGTTTCATTTCCTCATGTTTCACAAGTATTCAAAGACAGGGCCTTTAAAATTTTCTAGCAAGCAACACATCACTATCAGGGGTGTGAGAAATTAATTATTTCTCTCTTGGATTTAGTGACTAATTATTGTACTAGGACCAGTGTGGGAAAGCTCTCTTAAGTATTTACCCTGGGGGTCAGCTAGGTGGCAGTGAATAGAGCACCTGGCCCTGGAGTCAGGAGGACCTGAGTTCAAATACAGCTTCAGACACTTAACATAAAAACTAGCCATGTGACCTTGGGCAAGTCACTTAACCCCAAGTGCTCTCCAAAAAAAAAGATTTACCCTGGTTAAGATCTAATCAGACAGTAAAAGAAATTCTAAGTTTGGTCTAATTAGTGTATTCCTGATCATTGTGTTTGTTCAGACAGGTCTGGGGAAAGGTTAATTCTCCCTATTATCAAGAAAGGTGATATGAAAATTGATGTCTCTTTGACCCAAAATTTGAGTGATCTTTGTCACATACCCTAAACACCATTTTAATTAGCAGCTTCCTTTGTGTTAACTTAATATGTCAGATGACTGCTGATATATTGCCATTTTCCTAACACTCAAATTCCTGGATCATCTCCAATTGTCCTGATCTATATCTGGCCACTGGACCCAGATGGCTCCGGAGGTGAAAGTGAGGTTAGTGACTTTGTACAGCCCTGCATTACTTAAATCCAATTCATTTGCATGTCATGGAGCCCCCTCCCTGATGTCATGGTCTTCTTCAAGAACAAAGGACAAACAGCAGCAGCGGTTGGTTCTTAAAGATACAATAACAACATCTGCAGAACGTGTTGGAGAGCCAAATGAGATAGGGAATGTAAGCCAGAATTCAAGGTAATTTGCATAAAACTCTCCTCATTCATAAGCAATTACTCCATGCTTCATGCCTACATTAGAGTAAGAGTTGCTGAAAGCCTACCGGAGAGGTCTTTGTTCTTCTATCTCCCAGTCTCAAATTGTTTTCCAGCATGATCTGATCATTTCACCCTCCACTAATAGTGCATTAGTGTATTTATCATTATCTTTTTTTGGAGGGGTGGGGGAGGGTCATCCTTGCTGATCTGAATAGGTATGATGAGTAAATATAAGGCAGAAAGTCAGTTATTGTAACTGATATCTCTTATTATTAGTTACTTGGAACATTTTTTCCATGGTTGATAGCTTACCTTTTTTATTTCAAGAGCTGCCTATTCATATCCTCTGACCAATCTATTAGGAAATGGAATTTTAAAAATATATTTGAATTACTTATGCGCCTTAGATATCAGATTTTTAACAAGGAAATTTGTTTCAACAATTTTTTTTCAAGTTAACTGTTTTCCTTCTAATTGGTGTTTGTACAAAAGTTTATCATCTTTGTATAACTAAGATTGTCCACATTATTTCCTTTTATCCTATCATAGTTTTGCTAATCATTTCCTTTCCTGCTCCTCTAATTTGTGCATGAAATGACCTTTTAAAAATCAAGGTTATTTATTTTGTGATTTATGGTATATGGTGTGACATGCTGGTCTAAACCTA
The DNA here is from genome assembly GCF_028583685.1 of Petaurus breviceps papuanus. Taxonomy (NCBI): domain Eukaryota; kingdom Metazoa; phylum Chordata; class Mammalia; order Diprotodontia; family Petauridae; genus Petaurus; species Petaurus breviceps. The sequence goes on from NW_027185786.1 coordinate 594,855, forward strand.
ATTTCTGTCACACTGTTTTCTAGCTTTCCCAACATTATTCTCAGATAGTTTTGTTACCATGGCATTTGGAGTCTTTGGGTTTACCAAACACTAGGTTATTATGTTGGATTATTCTCAGGATATTATTATCTAATCTGTTTCATAAAGCAAATTTTCTATTTTTTAAACTCATACAAAATCATCCTAAACTATTACTGCTTTGTAGTAGTGCATGGCTTGAGAGCTGGTAATGTACACTTCCTTTCCACTTCTTTTTATTATTCCCCTTCAGATCCTTGAATTTTTGTTTCTCCAAGTGAATCTTTAAAATTATTTTGCCGAGTTTTATAAAGTAACTCTTTGGTAGCTTGATTGATATGGCATTGAATCTGTAAATTAATTTATATAGCATTGATATTATTACTAGATTGTCATGGCCCAACTATGAGCCATTAATACCTGTCCAATTATTTAAGCATATCTTTATTTTCCTATAAAGAGCGTTTTGTAGGTAGTCATATCATATATAGAAAGGTGGAGGGTTTTAATTGTGAAGCATTTTATATTTGATCCTGAAGGTAAGAGGTAGTCACTGCAGTCAATTACGTAAGGGGTATGACACATTCAGACTTTATTTGTTTCTAGTTAGGAATATATGCTAAGGTGATATAGTTAGAACACTTGATACAAAAGATTTTCCCCAAACCAGAAGCACATTTCCCCACAAGTACATGAAGACTCCCAGGGAAAGTGGGCCCAAGCTTCGAAAGCACATATAGCCAAGGGGTAACTCACAGCTCCTGGCTGATGGAAGTTCTTTTCTCCCCTTATGGAGATCTCATGAAGTTCCCCATAGGTATGGTGCAGATTTCGTTGGGTTCTTTACAAGGTCCTGAGCTGCTTTTCTTCAGTATATTGTTTGTTCTTCGTGCCAAGGCAGGCGCTACTGGCAGTCACTATTTTTCTGGGGACCCTTCTAGGATGCCAAGGAGAAGTGCCACATCTTCCTACCTTTAGAAGTTTGCAAGGTCTTTCTTTGGTCTATAGTGAGAGAGGGGAGGAGCCAAAGGTTCTCTCTCCCCTCCTCACAACTATTCCTTCTCAGAGGAAGCAGCCTTGGTATATGTTCATACATCAAAGGGGTTTATCAAGGGAAATTTCCCAAATCCACTTGATGAGCTCATGGGGCAACGGACCTTTGTTTGGAATCCTGGATTGCTTCTGCCTCTCTCTACAGATTATGGATATGTCCACCCATGCCTTGTTAAAAGAGAAAAGATGATTCAGGATTACGTTTCAGTGACTGTGGTCGCCCCAAGAAGAACTGACTGGGAGCTGTTCCATTGAATCAACTAGGGCAGTGGTCTCCTACCTTTTTTGTTCACATACTCCTATCAACAAACATTTCTGAGAATTGACTCAGTATATATACATGGACTAACACGCAATATATCACGTACATTATAAAATATGCACAATAGAAAATGCTTAAGGATGTGATAGAGGAACAGTGACTGTTTTTATCTTTGTATCTCCAGTGCATAGTAAGTTCATTCAAACCACTTGCTATGCTTGTTTTTGACTTGAAATAAACAGTATTTAGAAGCATCTTATTTATTAGTAGTACAAGAGTGTTTTGCTCTCCCTTTAGAATATTAATAACAATCATGGTAGACTATTTGTCTATCATTAAGTGATGCCAGATATTGTACTACATGCTGGTGACACAAAGAATAAAACATTTCTTACTCACAAGGAGTTTACATTCTAATTCATTCATAATAACAATAAAATGTAGGCAGGGATCTTCGGTTTCATTGGCATAGGGAACACCATGTGAGGAAACTCTCTAGCAATGCAGGTCTGCACCCATTCTACAGCTGATAGCTAGCATTTATGTAGTGCTTCTAGGTTTGCAAAGTGCTTTACTCATATTACCTCATCCTATCCATTGAACCCTAAGAGGTAGGAGCTTTTATTATCCCCATTTTAAAGATGAGAAAACTGAAGCTTAGAGAGGGTAAGTGACTTACCCTAAAGTCAGAAAGTGTCTGAGGCAGGATTTGAATGGAGGTCTTCCTGATTCCAAATCCAGCATGCTACCCACTAAGCCTCTCAGCTGTCTGTCTTAAAGGCTTCAATGGGGCAGTAGCAGGGGAAGGGACTTGCCCAAGGTCACTCAGACACTGTGTCAGAGACAGTATGTGAAGCAAGTTCTTCCTGCCTTTGTGGATGAATCTCTGTATCATACCAGCTCTCTGATAACAAATATCACTGATGACATTTTTTTTAGGAGGAATATAATTCCATATACTTTGTTATTTTTGAAAATCTTAGCTTGACACTGTAAAACAGCAATTCAAAAGTCTGGCTCTAAATGATTTATTTTGGTACTTGGTTTCAATGGCTGTCATAGATGAAACAGTTACAGAATAATATGCAGCTCCTGATGGAAGAAAACACCACACCTAACTAAATCACAGGCACCTTGTCAGTGCCAGCCACCAATAACATAAAGGTTTTGTTGAAATCAATGTATTAAATTTCCATTTTCCCTGATGTCAATCAGTTGCCCTTGGAAACCAGCTGGAAGATATATTTTTATGTACTTTTAACAGATGAGTATAACATCCTCAGGAATGCTTCATTTGGAAAACTTCTAAGGAAGTTAGAAAATTTTTTCAAGTTTTAAGAGTATGTATATATGCGTGTTCTTATAGGTGACACACTATTCTGGCAACAAAAGCTGAGTTTTTCAATGTCTGTCTAAATAATTATCATGGTTTCCTATTATCATTAGCTAATGTCCAAAAGGACAATATACCCTCAGGAACTTGGAGGCCAGGCCTGACTCAGGCTACTTCAGTGGCTCAGGATTTCTCAGTTCTTCCCATCTGAACAAAAGGAAATCTACTTAGCCCCAGAAAGGGAAGGATATTCAGCTAAGAGGGAGGGAAAAGAGATAGAGAGATACAGACAGGGGAAGAGTGACAGTCAGAAAACAAGAGAATCTATGAGATTGTAAGCTCCTCGAGGGCAGGGACTGTCTGTTGCCTCTTTTTGTATCTCTAGCACTTAGCACAGTGCCTGGCACATAGTAGATGCTTAATAAATGTTTACTGGTTGATGGGCACTTGTGCTAAGTACATTTGATTTTCACAACAACCCTAGGAGGCAAGTGCTATTATTCTCATTTTACAGCTGAGGAAACTGAGGCAGGTTAACTGACTTGCCCAAGGTTACATGACTAGCAACTGATGCTAGATTTGAACTAAGGTCTTCCTGACCCCAGCCCAGCCTTCTGTACCACCTAGCTGGCACTGATTCAGTTGGGTGTACCTTACTTGCCTCTGTATCGGCCATGCTGATCAAAAGCCTAAAGGAGAAGCTCCCGATTCCTTGTGTGCTAGCTTTTACATTTAGGCCACCACAAAGCTGTGTCAATTAAGTCTTGATGAAAAATTAGCCTCTTCTGAGTGGGGCAGAGCTAGGGCTGACCTCACCAATGGGGCAGAACTTTAGAAGGTAATGAATGTCCTACTACATGGGGCAAAGTTTATCATTAATTATAGGGGATGCAAATCCACATTTCAAATAATTTGGAAATGTTTTCGCCCAACATGTCACATCTGAATAGCCCATCATAGTTTTTAACTCGTAACACAGAAGAGCGAGCTATACTAGGAGTAGGCGGTGTTGGCTCTGCCACTTTCTTTTAGTTTGTTTTTTCTCATAGTATTAGTGTTATCTTCAATCTGAGGATTTTTTTTTTTGCAGGAATTCTTTAAAGTCACTTGTTCATTCTATGAATGTTAGTTTAATTAGGACTACACAATATGATCTAGAAATCCACTAACCCAGCAACACATAAATCATAACACAATAAATATGGTGAAAGCAAATGAATGGTTGAAGATGACACTGTGAATATCCCTAGAATCTGGTACTCTCATTCTTCCTTCAGAAAACCATATCAACAGGTAATTCTCTGACATACAGATTGAGTGAGGGCACCAGAGTCCATCCAAAAGTTAAATATTAGTAAAGTATAACTTATGTGTTTAAATGAATAGAGACAGAAATGCTAATATTTTCTTCACCTTGGAGATGACTATCCTAGGGGATATTTTAGTGACGGGGTTGTCTCCAAGATAAATGAGTTGGTTCTTAAGTCCTAGAAGGAAGAACTCTGTAGGGAGGAAATGCCCTTTTGTGAGGGCCTAAAAGGGAATCAACAAACCTGTTTGGTCACCTGCCTTTTCCCTTTCCCTTTTCTCCAACTGAAATGGAAATAACCACGAGTTATTCCAACACAGTGCGAGTATATTACTTGTATTGCAGGTATTGCCTGATCAGGAACCCTGAAGTGTGTATTCCCTCTTGAGGGAGTCCAAAGCATAATTTGGTGCTGCTAGTCTTTGAGATAATTGCGTGGAATCAAGGAATTCCATACAATGTTAAGGGCAGCATCTACAAGTTCAGCCGTCTTCTAAGAGGAATACAAACCATGGCCCAGACATGCTGCATCAGACCATTTAGGACCTTGATAGAAAAGCAGAACTCAGCAGTGAGAGAGGAAAGCTGTGGATTGCTTATAGGCAATTTTGAGTTCCTTTATGTGTTTTCTACATTTGTTTATAGTCTCCTCTAAGTCTTTTTGGACTTCTGCATTGTCTTTAGAGTGAAATAACAGCTGTCCTGAACCTTGTGTGAACTGCTACACTGAGTGCTTGCAAAGGAGCTATGAACCCTGTTACGCCTATCTGAGGAACCCCAGACACAAACTCTATGTAGGCCATGTCCAGATTTACCACAGTAAATACCAGAGGCCTTTTAGGAGAAACTCCTTGGTATAGGCTCTCCCAAAAGTGATTCAATAAATCTGCACAGGACTATTTGGATTCTTTCCACTGTTTCTATTTTCTGGGATGGCGGCAGTTGTTGGGGAAAAGCTATTCCACCTGCCTCAAGTTCATTAATGGCTACTTTGTAGCAGAAATATCTGGGGTCAGTGAGGAGTTCATGGAGAATGCTCCTAAACCCAGCTTCTTAGAGAGAGGTGGGTAGATCTGGGGTGATTCAAGTTCTGGATTCCTACAAACTCTGAACTCAGGAGTCAATGGAAAAGAACAGTCTCAGCCTACAGAGCCTGGAGTTCACTCTGGGAAATCTCTGAAATCGGTTTGTATCAAAGTGCCTCAGTTCCTATTAAGGCACTCAAGGTAACAGAAAGTACTGGGTACAGGACAGCTTTTATTTCAACCAAAAGACTAGCAGAAGATGCAATTGGTGCACAGCAGCCCACAAGCAAATGCAGAAAGCACCTGAGGGAACTCCTAGGTGTCAAAAGTTTGCACAGAATTATATACAATAGCAAAAATATGGGAGGAGGAGATGGGCTCAATAATTGACAAATGACTGAACAAACAGGGTTATAAACAATGTAATGATAAATATGCATTCAGAGAAACACAGAAAGACTTGTATTAAGTAACACACTGAAGAAAGCAGAGCTAAAAGAATAACATAAAGGGGCGGCTAGGTGGTGCAGTGAATAGAGCACCGGCCCTGGAGTCAGGAGGACCTGAGTTCAAATCCGGCCTCAGACACTTAACACAAAAACTAGCCATGTGACCCTGGGCAAGTCACTTAACCCCAATTGCCTCCAAAAAGAAAAAAAAGAGAGTTTATGGGGCAGATAAGTGGCGCAGTGAGTAGAGCGCCCACTCTGGAGTCAGGAGGACCCGAGTTTGGTTCCGGCCTCAGACTCTTAACATCCACACACACAGAACTAGCCGTGTAACCTTGGGCAAGTTACTTTACCC